>NC_089978.1:23310531-23629865 GCF_036417845.1 Apteryx mantelli | reverse complement strand
AACTTTTGGAGAAACTTTCTACCCCTGCACTTCTGATCCTTCATGTGAAGTAATTCTAGATGCTTTGGAATTTGGTTATATGAACAGATCGTATCAATCCAGTTGGGAGCTGTGTGATGGGTCTCAAACAGAACTGTGGATCGGTGGGGTTTTTTTTGTCCAAGAGATGGAATAACTTTCAACACTGTCTTAATATGAGTGTATCCAAGGCTGATTTCTGATGACTTTGATATCAGCCCAAAGTTCAGATAAGTGCATGTCTGGGATCAGCTGAGGAGTATTTGTGTGGCTTTTTTTGTGTTGCTGCCCCCTGCCACAAGTATCATAAATACTAATGATATGTTTAGTCTGTGAAATCCTTAGAGTTGGTGTGGATGTGTTGTTGAGATGAGATTTGTCTCTAATTTTTTAGAAATAAAAAGCAGTTCTACTATTGGATCTTTTTGACCATCAGATCAAGTCTTTGTAGACTGTTGAATGTTAACTGGTACAACAAAAGCCAGAAGATGACCAAGTTAAGCTTGCAGAGTTGGGGACAACTTCTACAGCAAGAAGTGTGCGAGGGGGGGTTGGTGGGGTGTGTGTGTGTGTGTGTTTTGTTTTGTTTTCACTGCTGCACAAGATGCTCTTTAATGTTTGTTTTTGTAGCTGCATTACCGTTTCAGTAAAGAAATTTCAGTTACATCTCAGATGGACAAAATCAGATGACCTTTCTAAAGGTAGTTCCTTTCAAGATGTCTGTCCCACTACTAACCCCTGGTGCTTGTGATGGTCTTCATCTCTGCACTGGTGCTTGGCAGCTGGTATCTGGTTCCTTCTTTCAGTGCAACTGTTTTTAGTAGTCTTAAAAATGCATGCAAGCTTTCTCCCTCATGGTTTCTCACACATCTATGTTTCTTCTGATAATCAACATGTGTGGGCTGGAAATCTAAGCTGTTTGGGGAGATTTTGTTAGGGTAGGCTTTTAAAGGCAAAATAGACTTGAAGTTTATCCTGCCTGAGTGTTAGAATTTAATGAATATTTTGACTTTGATTGCTGTGCTCAAGCACGTTTGTGAGATCTGTCAGTTTTGCCTAAGTAGTTGAATGGGTGAATAGTGATGATTTGGGAAGGAGAAAAACTGGGTACCTAACCTAGTTTAAAATAGTTGTTTAATACAACAGAGCTGTTCTGGTAGACTGCTCTACTGCTTGTGATGAGTTAGAATCTGGTTTAACTGTTTTGTCCATGTCTACTTGTAATGACAGCCTCAGGGTGCTACCTGGTGACTTGCTGTCCTTTAATGGACTCCTGTTGTTAGCTTTTTTAATTATGGTAAGTCAGAGATAAAGTAGTTTGAAACTTACTGAATAGCTACTCTGGAAACAGCATGCCATTTTTGTAAAAGGTTCGGTACATCACTGTATGGCAGTTCTCTGAGAAACTCAGTTTCTTCTCTCTATGACAAGGTGACTTATTCAGATTTTGAACTTAAAAATAGAGATTTAAAATTAAGTAAGTTCACATTTAGTAAGAAAATATTGCGTGACTATACAGTAGCAGACTGCTCCTGAGTCCCTGGTTTATATGACCCAGACGTGTATATACAAGTATGTGCATGGTTCATACAGTTCATGTAGGTCACATTGCCAAGAAGCTGTGAGTCTTTTTTTATTGTTTTATTTGTATTTCTGTGGCCACTTAATCTTTTGCAATGCTGTGGCTGATCCAGGGATCAAAATGGGCAGGACCTAAGCATCCTATTTGGGCGGTCAGCCTTTGGGAGCAGTGCACGTGCTAGTGGAGGCTGAGGCACCCCAGAGCGGCCCTGCAGCGCGCTGCGGTGGCAGCAAGTGCGCTGTGCTGCTCAGAGCTCCCGGGCTGTGGCAAGTTGTGCTTATTAGAAAGCTAAATCATCTCCTTGTCTTCCTCTGCTCTGTTTCTCACGTTTAACCAGTGCTTTGAGGAAGCACTTGAATATTTAGTGTTGTGAATTCTGGCTGGCCCTCAGGATATTCCCCGCAAAGGAGAGAGTGCTTAATTCCTGTCCTATGCAATGGGAAGAACTGGCCTTTGCTGAGCACCATACCTGCTCCTTAGGCTTTGGTGCCTGCTCTCGCTTATTCGGACTTTCTCTGAATTTTCAGAGCATTTAGTTAGCCTGTTTTCCTCATGGGGTTAAAAAGTGGCAACTCCCTCTGTCAGAGCTGATAGCCTAAATTAAAGCATGTATTGGGGGGGGGGGATTTTTGCAAAGAATTGACAGTGATTGGAGGCCCCTTAAATATAACACAGTGGTTGTAGCCCCCCCGCCCAAACGGGCTCTGCACCCGACTTCAACTTAAAACAGAAAAGCAAAAGCTGCTTAAACAATTATTCAGCTTTTAAAAACATGTTCTTTATGGTTACTGCTGGTACTTTTGATCTTTTTTGTTTTGCTGATCCGAAACAGAAATGTTCTGAATTCTTTATAGGATACAGACAGGATGTGTTTAGTACCTGATCTATGGTGTGGTTGGTGGGGTCACTGCCCACCTCAACTGCCTGTTAAGAGAAGACTGAAGGAGCAATTGGAAACTCGGCGCTCTACTGTTCTCTCCTCCCCCTTAACCACTGCCTCCAAGCCTTCAGTTTAAAACAGGAGTATGATGTCTGTTTCAAATTACAAGTAATAAATGAATGCACATTAAATCAGAAAGCAACCACATACAAAAGAGGTTATGAGTTTGACTTACATGGTGAAAGTAAGGAAATTTAGAGCTAAAGCTTAAAGTCTATCCACAAGACAACTTCTTACCATACCACACGTCACATGAAAGTTCTGGAGATCCTTACAATACCCAGGAACAGAGTTGTGACTTAAGGATATAGTCTCAACTGTAATTTTTCTGTTTTTGCTTCTTTTTTTGTCTCCTCTTTTATGATATTCTAGAAAATAGAGTGAGTTGGTGGGGGAGGGATGGAATCAGGGAGAAATATCAGCGTCCAGAGAACAGATGGCAGCAGCTTCTTTAGAGCTTTTGTGGTTTATTATATGAATATGCATTTAGGGACCTTTTAAAAACGTGTGTCCTGGATCCAATACCATATCCTTAACCCTGAGAGCTCGATGTTAATATTTTGTTACAGTTGGGATCTATTACAGTATATAAAAAAGCTCCGCTGATTTTGACTGCGGTTTTAATGTGCATTTGTGTACTAGCTGCTGCACATTATCAAAGGTTGGATCCTGGCTGTGCTGAAAGGGGAAGAAGTATTCCAGGAGCTCTGGCTTTATCACAAGCATCTTTTGGGGACAGCCTGTGCTTAGTCTCCGCAATCCCTCACTCAAAGGACGCAGTAATGCATAGTGTCCCAAGCGACGCAAAGGGTGAGACTTGTTGCTGCTGCAGTGGCTGGCAGCAGTGCAAGGTTTCCCAGGCCCTCGTAGGTAATGTGAGTTGGAGAGAGCCTGAGGTGCTTTGCAGGGAAAAAACCTTAAGTTTCCAGAGTCACAGCAGGGAACCTTGAGAACTGACAGTGCAACAGGGGAAACAGATATTCATTCCTTCAGCCTACCTGGGAGACTTGTTTTGCTCAGTTTTCTTATGCTGTTTCAAATGGATCCTGTTAGTGCCCAGCAGCTCGTTCTTCTCCTCTTCAAAGTTTGCCTGTAATTTTGCGTTCAAGGAACAGAAGCATTTGTATTGTGGGATTCTGGCATGGGTCCTCTAAATGTGTGCCGATGTGTTAGAGTATCCAGCCAGGTTATACAATCAATGTGCCTTGCAGAATCCTTTCTCATCCCATTTCTCATTGCATTTGTTGCTAATTGCTAATTGTTTTAATGGTTACAAACACAATCAACAAGTTGCTTCAATGTGTGTGCCAAAATTTGTCAGGGCAGATCAGTGTGATTCCATCACACTGTCAGTCTGGCAGTTATTGGCTGTTCTGTAGAAATGCTGATAGAGGGTAGAGCTCTTATTACAGCTTTGTAATAAGGATTTTAAAGATGTAATTAACTGTGCATTTTTAAGTCATTGTCACTTTTTCTTGCCTGCCTCACCTCTGATACTCCACAATTTGCATATTCCTTCCCTCTACCTCCCTTCTTCACACTTTCTCATCAGTTCATTTCTGGATGCTGGTCTTGCACACCAAGCTGACAGGCTGATCTGTTATGTTGTTGCCAATCTGCTGTGTCTAGGGGAAAATTGATTTTTTTTTTTCTTTTCCTGGTATGTGCTGCAGAAATCAATATTTTACGAGATGGTAGAGAGCAGGAACAGCGGCAGCAGCAATTTAGCTGAAGTTGCAGCCAACTAGATCAGTGTACATGCTCAGTATTCACAGACCAATTCCAGAATGGGAGAATTGGAAAGAATTTTGGTTTTGGCCCAAGAACAACAAAAAGATTAAAACACCAGTAAACTTACTTTAAGTTCTCTTTTCGAGAGAGAAAAGGAACTGAGATCAGGATGCGGTACAGTATGGTGTTTTATATAGTGATGACTGAAGATCCTAAAAAAGACTTTCTTCTATTGTCAATCCTAATTGGCAGCTGGCACTGATTAGCAAGAAGAATGAAGTCTTGGAAAAGACAGACAAATGGGGAATTTTATTGAATGGAAAGCTGCTGAACAAAAGAGGACTTCTGTTCCTCTACATTTTAGTGGTTATAAAAAAAAACAAAAAAAAGAGGCTCCTGACCTTCATTCTCTTTGAATTATAGTTTGGATAGCATCATATAGGGATCAGTTTCTTGGAGCCCTGTTTAACTTGTTTAGTTAAGCTCTTTGATCCCTTGATCCATTTTGATATCCAAGTGAGAATCCAGGATTTGTCTACAAATTGTTAACTCTTCCTCTCACCTGCTTTAAAAAAAAAAGGGGGGGGCAGGGGGAGGGGTGTGAGGGAAGTAGCTATTTCAAAGATACAGACTGCAGTATGGTTTGTTAGTAGTTCCTAAACTGTGAGCTTCCGTTTTACCATGAATGCAGTGGTGGTGCCAATAACGTGAATGAATCTTGTGCCTCAGTCTCAGCAGCAGTGAAATCTGGGCTGTCTCTTTTGGCATTTACAAGACAATCCTACTGGCATGCTGATGTTGGGTGCTAGCAGGAAGAAGGCTGAAGTTCTGTAACATCTTACATGGTCCTTCAAATCATGTATATTTGGCTCTTAAGTCAATGAAAGTAGGCATGCCTCTTCCTGAATGCTAATGCAGATTTGCAAAGGTGGAGTCCGTACATGGCTTAGTCGGTTACACTTTGTATCACAAAACTGAATCTCGGCTATGATGTGAAAGTCAAATTGTAGCACTGAAGTTGGCAGTCTGATATGGGAGCACAGAGGCAAAAATTGTTTCTCTGGAAGGAGACTGGCTGTGAACTTATTTGAGGTTCTTGCCTTTCACGTAATGAAGACTTCTCAAGGAGCAGTTAAAGTAATTGGATGGCTTTGCTTGTGTGGTGCTTGTGTGGGAACTCAGAATACCTGATTTGTGCTCTCAGTTTGCTATGGAGTCTTGAGCCACTTGACCTTTCTGTAGTTCAGGTCTCTGCCTGTAAAATCAGGTTAATATCTGTGATAATGCCTGTTCCTGCAGGCGGTGCACCAAGAGACGCCATACTAATGGCTTGTGTCTGTTCCAAGGTGACTTCAGACAATGGATTGGTTCTGCAGATATGGGGATGGGAGTCGTGTGTCTCACCCTGATAGTGAGAAGACATCTGAAAATGAAAAGTTGTTTATTTTTGAGCATAAAGGGATTAGGGATTAGCTACTGAATTTACAGAATTAGCAGCTTGATTTTTAAAAGGCTGATAGTAAAAGAGGGGAAGTGGAAAATGCTGTATCATTATCTTAAAGTGCAAGGAACAAACTGCTGTTTGGCTGTGGTATGGGTTAAATATCTGACTAGCTTAAGTACTGAAAGTAGTTTTGCAGCTGCCATCAGCTCTTCAACAGGATAAACTACATGGTTTGAAGTCCAGGCTTCTGCAGCCAGGCTGTTTGTAGGTCACTAGCTTGCCGGAGTGCCTCTACTAGGAAGATATTGGCCATGTGGACATAGGTAACAACGATCGCTCCTCAATGCTAATCCCACTACAGTCCTGCTGTAAAATACTGGCACTGACACTGGAAGGTACACCTATAATAGTCTTTAAAATGATAGAGCTGTGACCAGTAAATTTCCTGGGTCTGTGTAAAGAAAAAAATCAAAAAGCATACTCTTCCCTTTTAAAAATCAAGTTACAGTATCAGGAGATAGAGGGATACTGTATGCAGTGAATACTTCAGCAAGCCATTTAGAAGAAATTCCACGTTAAATTTGGAAAAATAATTTATTGGCTGAAGTATTGCAAAGCCTGGAAATTTGCTGAAGAACCATAAGCAAAAATAATAGATGTGGCAGTAATTTGAGCTGCAAGGCAGAAAACAGTGCCTGCAGGATAAGTATCAAGCTCAGTTAGATTGAATATCTTTATTAATGATTTAAAGGAGGAGGCTAAACAGCTCATCAATTAAATTCACAACTTGATACTAAATAGGGAATTTTTGCAAGCTCAGTTGGAAAGAAAACATGGAATACCAAGTATGGAGTGGTTAGATCTTAAGAGATGATATGAAAACAAAATTGAAAGATGGATGGTTTTTAGTGGAGAGAAATAGAACTGGCATATTTTCTTAATGGACGAGGTTTGTTCAATGTGTTTTACCTGGCTGTATGTATGCCTGTGCTGTACTGGTTCTGGGACGTGCTTTGGTGACTGTAATTAGTGTTGAATTCTTACTCCTGGTGAAGACTCTGGGTAAGAATTAAAATTGGGCCATAAATACTGTAACAAATCAGAGGGCTTTATTGTTCATAAGACCACACTTCTCTGAATATAGGACCATCCTTCTCTAAACAGCAGTTTGATTCTGCGCAGTTGCTGAGGGGCTGTATCCCTCATGACCTGTAAGAAATTAGGGCATTTAAGACTTTTTTAAAAAAGGGTTTGATTTATAAAGGTTTTCTCACAAAAGAGCTGGTTAGCCCAGTTTTCTGAGCTAAGCTGCGGTTTGACCTATTGTTACACGGTGTTTATGCAAACTGCTCTTTCAAAATGTTTAATAGTAAGTGATTCAATAAAACAAGTTTCTCTTATTCTGTCTGTAGGGCCCTTGCTGGAGGAGTGAGGGAGGGGGAGTCCCAACTGTTTGTTCTTTCCCCAAATCAATGTGTGTGGGTAGGTGTGCATGGTGCCTGTGGGGTATTTCAGGGAAGCAAGTGAATGACCACCAGGGTACTACTTACACTGCAACATGCTTCAGCTGTGTAGGCAAGAAGTGACATCAACATCCTTTTCTCTGTTGCGCTGTGGAGAGTCAAGAGCACTGATATCCTTTCAATAGGTACCTTATTCAGAGCTTCATTAGCTTTCAGGGAACAGAGCAGTTCTGGGTCTAACAGTGCTATACTTGTCTGTTTTGCCAAAAACCACTTTACTAGATGCTCTTGTAAGTGATGCTTAATATTATTACAATTTGGGGAAAACATTGTTTTATAAATGACATTAATAACACATGTAATGTTGAAGAAATCCAGTGTTAGCAACTTTTAAATTGGTTATGCTCCTTGTAAAGAAAACAGTACAAGTTCCCTAATGGAAAAACCTTGGACAGTGTTTTTCTTCAAATATTCCACTGATATATTTTGCTGGATTTAATGTAGATAACCCAGACAGACAAATGTGAAACAAATGCCTAACATTTGTCATTACTTTCTTTGAAAAATGACTTTTTGCAGTGGAAGTGACTTTATACATTGGCTTTTTCAAAGCCTTCCACCCTTCCTGTTAAGTCAGTCAAGTATTTCTGGGACTTATTAAACCTTTGAAATTCATGGTTTGTTCAAGTCCTGATACCATCGGCTTGCCCTATCATTGGTTCAGAGCATCTCTATTAATATTTCTTAATGTCTTATATTTGAAAAACTATCTATTAACTTTCATAACACTGATGCTCTTTCAGTACTGAATATTCATCAGCTGAAGGAAGGGTTGAACCTGGGCAGGTTTTGGCAGGGAACTTTGTATTACATAATTCATAAACTTCTGACAAGAAGCCTGTCCTTGAAAAAAGACAGTCAGTGTGTATGATGGGTTTTGTGCTGCTTCACAGTTGTTACAGGATGACTCTGAATGCCAGAGTCAACTCCAGTTACCAAATGCTTTATCACTTAAATATTCTGTGTATATTGTCACATGGCAGTTGCTGCACTGAGAGGAAAAATTTGGAGGATAAAATGGAGTGACTACAGAGATGTTTCTGGGAAATGTGGAGAGCAGTAAGGGAATAAACTCGGGGAAAAGTGATTTTGGGGAACTTCAAATTAGTGATCAACAGCTGAGATAAAGGGAAGGCTATTTTGTTTGTAAGCAAGATATATAATAGGCAAGCCAGGAAGGATCTTGAAAACGGAGTGGGAATTAGCTGAGACTGAAGTTTGAACCTGAATAGTGATCTTTCTTAGAAGCAGCATTTTAAATTACTGTGCGAGAAGACAGGGTTTGTAGAGCACATAAAGGTTTGCAGTAGCTGACAGAAGATGAGGAGGACTGGGTTAAGGGTTCTTGATTTGTTTTCAGAGCTGAAGATGTTACGTATGGCTCCTACGTGGGAATCCAGAGTAGACTTTGAACTGAAATGTGCTGCTCCTGGATAACCTTTTCAAGATGAACAGAAACACTTTCTGAATAAGCTTTCCACAGTTCTGTAGCTTGTATGCTGTTGCAGTGGGGGTTTTAAACAAAAACATGTGGAGGAATCTTATACCGTGACCTGGATGAATGCCATGCCCAGGATCCATAAGGGAGGTACAGTTTCTCCAAGCTGGGACCTGTCATTGATGTACTTGGCCACTGATCACTGGAAGCAACAGGAGGAACATGCAAGTGTTCATAGTAATGTATAGGTCATTCATAGTAATGCGTGTGGGTTTTTTTTTGTTTTTTGTTTTTTTTTAAATGACAAGCTGTATGGACAACAGATACTATGTTTTTCTTGACTTGTAGAATGAGATTTTTTGGCCCAGTGGAAATATTCCTCCTAAGTAATGTTTAAAAAAAATTACCATAGATTTATAGCCAAAAGATTGTCACTTGCATATTGTTGGGTGAAGAGATTTGACAAGTAATTCCTGAATCAGGTCTGAGTTGAGAACCTTATTGAGAGAAAGCTTAGTGTGAAATAGTGGATCTACCACAACCTTAAACTAGCTCTTCTCGTGGCTTCCTATGCTTACTGTTCCTAGAAAGAGGAAATTTTATCTAGCTTTGGCAACTAGACAATGAATGTCCTTAAACTTTTGCCTGACAAGATTTAAAAAAGTGGTCACCATATACAATAGTGAAGAGATCTTCTCCCTTCATCCTTGTGTAAGGACCATAACTGAATGAACGTTGATACATTAAAATTACAGTGAGATATTTAAGGAGCTCAGTAAGGAAGGTGTGCCCCAGACTTGCCTCTAGTGTGACTTCTGCATTTTCTCCTGTGTTGTTGACTTGTCCTCCTAGCTCAGCAGGGCATGTCTCTAGAGGGCTTAATGAAGAGAAAACACTTTGCCCACAATAACTGGATTGTCATTTTTGTGATTGCATTCTGAGATCTGTTGGCTAGATTTTATTGGCTAGTAAACTAAAAATTTTAAATAGGGATCTATTTTTGTTTTGATATTTGTGGTTGCGGTTTTGGTGTATCAGTAGATATTTAAGAATATCAATGGCTTCAAAACTTAGAATAACAGATGCTGGGAAAAACATGAATGTTATAGTAACTTTTCTCTCAAACTTACAGTCACAATGAAGTGTCAAATTTATTTGACCCAGGCCGATCTTCCACATACTGATTAGTTTTTGAGTATTAGGCAGCAATCCAGTGGTAAAATATCACTTTTTTTTTTTTTTTTTTTAATTTCATTGACTATTTCTCTCTAACAAATAGTGCCTTTGTCTGGAATTCTGGAAGCTGGGAAGCTGCTACTCCTGGAAGGCAGGTCTAGCGCTATGTGTATGAGCACATCTTTTTTTCTTGCAGTTAGCTTATTAAGAATTTTTCTTTCCTTCCATGTTAGTTTTCACCAACTTCCATGTTATAAAAGTAGCAATAACAAAATTATCATTCATCATTTCTCTGGTCTCCCTTTCCCGCACCAAAAGCAGCAACAGAGCAAGTGGCATAGTGACTGTCTCTGTCTATTGAAATAGAAAAGCTATAGAGAAGTAAATTAAAAAAAAAAAAAATCAGTCCAAAGCCCTTATTAAAGGCAACAGTCTCCAGTCTTTAAGAAGAACATACTAGATGTGGAGTATTCAGTAACTATTGGCTTGCGTGTGAGACAATGTAGGAATTGGGAATGAAATTTTGTCTGATGATAAAAGATTAGAAATACTCTTTGCTGCTGGCACCACAATATATCTGGATGAAAAGGGGTTCTGTTGTGCAAGGAGCTGGATGAATGCAAGGCCTAAAAAGGTAAGTTCTTTTCTCAGAAAGGTGGATCTGGAATCATGACAAGGCATCAAAAGTGACTGAAACTGTTTTATTTCTTGGGTCCTATTTCCAAACCTCTATGTAACTTTTAAGCCCTGATATGATAAAATTCTGCTAAAACTGTTCATGGCAGCTGGCAGAAATAATTCAGAAATATGCCTTTTAAGAAGCTCCCATTTCTTCTTCCTGACTTTATTACTAGTTGAGTTCTGTGTGGGCAGTTGTTGGTTAACAAGTTAAAGCAATCTTTTGCCCTGAAAAGTACTGGAAAACTTCTTTACAGCAGTATGACTGGAAGCCTTGATTCACCCTGTGATCTAGTTTTGCGCTAATGTTCAAAAATGCTTGCGATTAAGGAAGATAACTTTGAAGACAGTTTAAGGCATCCAAATATTTGGCTGCTTAGTCAATTCTTGAGGAAGGCATTTACATGAGTTATTCTGTGGAGGTCATAAGGCCTCTCTCAAATTCAGCTGTAATAGCTTCCAGATCCCCTGAGGATGGCAGCCTCGGCATGTATACTGAATTGCCAGGCACAGTGTTCTTCTGAAAGTAGTTTTACAGGTGAGGATTCATCTCTCTTTCCCCGGTCCTGTCATGGGGGTTTTTTGGTTTTTTTTTGCTTAGGATTTCTGAGCTAAACTGATCTGATATTCCAAGTACTGTATCTGTATCTTTCAGAATGCTTTTGTACTAAATATCTTCTTTTTAGAACAAACACCAGTGCAAACCTGTCTTGAAATCACACCCAATGAACAGTGATTAGTTAACATCCAAATAACATTGATACTGTTGTTTAACCCTGGTGATTGAGCTGGGTTTTCCAAACGTATTTGAACAATGATGACTGCTTGATGGTGTTTTGTTTTTTGTTTTGTTTTTTTGAGTACTTTTACAAAGTTATTTCCTAAGAGGTTTGATATCAGAATGTTGTGATTTACATAAGTGATTTGAAAGGCTATAAAGGAACTATTTACTTCAGTAAGTTTTGTCTTTGCCACAAAGAGTAGCTTTAAAATACTATAGAGAGGGAGCAGTTTTTCATAAACTCTAGAGACCTAGACTGTGCTTTAATATAAATGCAATTACTGATGTGTGTATCCTCAGGCTATGTAGATGCTACCTACAGCGCTGCTGCAAGGGTTTGGAGGACCTGAAGCTAGGGTGGTTCCCTAAAGGTAACGCAGATACACAGGAATATGAGTGGTGGGCAGCTACTGTTTTTTTCTTTCTCGTCCTGGAGTGGCTGCACAGAGAAGGGAGGTTGTGTCCTCTCTGGGAAGGTTTCAAGCTGCCTTGATCGTTGGAATATAATAAAGCTGTTAGAAACATCTGAGGTTCTGCCCTGTGCTTGCTTCTACTGGATGACATGTGGGCAGAACTCTGGTTATGAGTGATGATAATATGTTGGGGGAAACGGCTACATTAGTGTCCTAGCAAGGGACCTGGACTACTACAGAGCAATAAAACGCCTTCTTCCTCTTCTAAACCAAGTCAACAGAAGACGGAAAGAAAAAGTGGAAATTGCCGTGTGTGTGTGTGTATGGTTCCTTTGCCCTCCTCTGTACTCCCTGCTAATTTTTGGTGTATTCTACTTTATTCTACTTTTTCAACTAGGTGCCAAATTGTGTCTTCTGGGGGTATAAGTTTGGTCATAGATGTGTTTTAAAGACTTTCTAATAAAATTCTCTTTACAGCCTGATTCTGTGAGGTGCTAAATGCCTCCTATTAGATGCTTAGCGCTCAACGCCTTGTGGGATTAAGATTTTAAATCACATTTATGCGGTGATGGTCCTGTGATGCTGTCATTAATAACTATAATTGTAAAAGGCTCTGTAAAATGTTTGAAATTTTAAAAAGGTGGTATTTGAGAGACAGACTGTTTTAATTTAGGAGTCATTTCAAGGGAGTTTACCAAGGTAAAAAAGAGATTTGACTCTGACCTCAACTCTCTGAAGCTATTATAAAAGGTTATTCACCATCTAAAGTTTTACTTGGTTAAGAGAAAATAATCAGAATGAGGGTAAGTATTCAGACAGGCTGAGAGATCTGTGTAACTTTTCATACTGTGCTTTCCTGTGCAATGTGTCAAGCACTATGACCAGCCTGTTCGTTCTCACTTTTTACCTGATGGCAGAAGTATGTGCAATGGAGGACTTTGTTCTGATTTTGGGATTATTTGCTAACTTGTTTGTGTACTAAAGATTAAGATAATGAGATATACTAGACTGAAATGCCAAAATAATGAAATAACGGCTTCCTCGATCAATGTTTAAGAGAAACTGAAGTGTGTTTTCAATCTAGTTATTGAAGAAGATTCGAGATGCTACTTTAAAAATCGGCATACAAAGCAGGAGTACCCTTACAATCGTAACATTTCATTTAATCAAGTCTGATTCAGCATGGTACTGAATGCTGTTAGACTAAAACTGAGCACTTCACCATGAAGACCAGGAGAACCTGGCACTGGGAACGTGTAACTTGCAGGCTTGAACCTGTTTCTCTCTTGCAGCTTGAGCATAACTTATCTTTTTTTTGTGCTGGACAATTGGCTACTTTAAGCATCTTAAATAGCCTTAGACTTCTGTGTTTGTTTATCGGAAGGCTGACAGTTTATATCATTGCTTTTAGTGGAATTAATTGATATCACTTTTGACAGTAGTAGCATGGCCCATGTAACATGGAGAACGAGGCCAATGCTGAGGCATTAGCCACCCAACAGTAATAATACCCTTAAGCACTGCTTAGCAACTCTTTCCTTATGCTAAAGGATGTTTATCACTATTTTGTACTTGAGGTGGACATAACATTGATGTTTGAAATAGAAACTCTTCTTACCTGCTAATGAAGAAAGTCTCAAGAAATTATATGCAGAATTTATTATAGAGAAATAACTTACTGGTACAATATCCTGTAGTCTACTTTTTTCTTCTCTGATGCAGAAAACTTCAGTAAAATCTTTGATTACTCAAGAGTAATATAACAGTGTTTTTTAATAGTATCTGCTCTCCACAGAAAACTTTGCTGTTATATAAGTATCAGACATTTCTGTAGCTTTTGTCATGAGGTTTCTTCAGCATCGTATTATGGTTAGTATTGTGTATACCCCAGGAAAATGTCTTGTTTGAGAAAACTTGATGTTTAGATATAGTGTTTACTTGCAAAGTCATTAGCATTGTGTGTTTTCTGGATTTAACCATATCACCATTTCTGTATTATATCTATGAACTGAAATAAATAGATCTATTTTTTTTTCCTGTATAAATGTACCTTCAGGATGTAATAGGCTTCTCTTTCCATGCATGATTATGAATTAAAGCATATTCTGTTTGAGGATTGGCCGAGCTCCTGCAATGGTTTGTGTAGAAGTGATTTCAGAGCCATCAAAGGACTGCTCTGGATGATTTTGCTTTGTGGGTTCCAATAATGGAATGATTTTCTTGCTGTTGCTTTATTCATAACTAATTAATAGTATTGTTATGAAAACCTGTGTAAATTAATGAGGTAGAATGTAACATGAAATTCCTGCCTTACTTGTTGTTGTTTGTTATTGGAATTGGCTGTCATATTGTATTGAGTTACTGGAGTGTAACAGAAATTTTTGCTAGAAGCTATTTGTAGTATCAGCTCACTGTAAGCAATCATGCTTTTGTTGCCCATCCCTTCAGGATGGGGAAGATACCTTTTCTTACAGTATACTGAAAAAGTTCAGGGCTCTTCATATACACCTGTTTTATTGGTCTGTTTTAATAATCTTTGAGTTAGGAGTTACTGTCATTCATAAAGCATGTCTGGATTCTCTGGGAAGGAAGACATTGAATTCCTTTTATATGCAGTAGGGGCAGCTGAATGCTACAGAATGAAATGTGGAGCCCTTCTTGAATTTTATTGCAGCGCTGTGAAGAAATAGTAGGGTGTTTTGTTTCCTTTTAACTAGAAGTTGCAGTTCATGGTATAGAGCAGTGAATATGAAGCACAAGCTACAAGTACAGTCTGTCACCCCTCTTTTCCTCCACTCCCTCCTCCCTCAAACTCCTAAAGAAATGAAGGCCCAAAGAAAGCCCCTAAGTGTGCCAGCCTGAGTTAGGGAGTGGAAGCAGAACAGCATCTGTGCTTAAGAGGTGGCCAAGATAGAATTAATTTATTACTAGGTAGATAACATTGTTCTATTACCTTAAGGGAAATAACCCCCAGGAGAAGTATTTTGCTTACTAATTTTCACAAAGCAATGCCAAGTGTCGTTTGCCCTTGCTCTGATACTTGCGCTTACAGACACAGAGGGTCCCCACCAGTGAGGAGGAGAGAGCTTAGCCAGGCCAGGGGAGGGATGCTCTGTGCCAGCCTCGAGTTTGGAGAAATGTGAGAACTGACATCTGTCTGAGACGATTCTCTTCAAATGCTGCGACACAGAGTAACATGCTGGGGGATTTAGTGTGGGGAATGTGTTATGGTATAGTAACAGCTGGCTACAAATATGGATAGCAATCCTGCAAACACAGATGAAAGAATGCCCAAGCCTAAGTCAAAACTGGGACATAAAAGAAGGGGTAAAATGGGCTTTTCCCTTTTTAAGGTACACTTACTAAGACTAACACTGTTCTAGCAAGGTGAATGGTAAAAGGTAAGTTTTTGAGTTATTCCATTGATTCTCATGGCATTTACCCTGTTGAATTGTTTTACTTTTGCAAGTTTTGCTTTAGGTTAATTACAAATATCTTCCTCCTACACCCTTTTCCCCTTCCCACCCCAAATATTCAACAGTTTTTAGCATAACTTGCATGTTTTTTTTCCTCTGGGTAAAAAGAGAAGTAATCAATGCTTGATATTTTGCTCTGTGCTATGATAATTAGACTGAGTTAATGAAGATCAAGACAGGCCATCACCAGTTAGAAACAATACATTTCAGAGTTGGGAATAACATCTCAGCTTGTTATTGCTTTGCACTGAAACATTCTACCAAAAATTTTCTCAGCATTGCAGTAGAGAATTACTTCACACACATTGTGCCATATTCTATCCAGTTGTCTTCCTCAAGCATTGAATATTAAAAAGAAAAAAGACAATATTTTTCCATTTAAAAAAAGATGAAGTTGTGTTCTTCTGATTCTAAGCTCTAACTTAAAAGATGAACTTTTCTCCTTCTGATTGCAAAGATAACTGACAATATGAAAGAGCACGATTGTCTTGGGGGCTGCAGACAGGCAACAGCAGCTTCATCCCAGCTGAGCTGTTAGGGCTAACAATGGAAAACAAACTCTGCAGCCTAGTCTTCTATAGACAGCAATGATCATCCTTGTGGCAATATGTTCTTTTCTCTGGGACCCCCATACCTATTGTCAGTTTGCGCCCTTCTGAAAATGCCCCATTTTGAGCCCCCCCCCCTTTGCCTTGCTGTGCCCTTGCACTATTTTGAAGATTTCCTCCACAGAGAGGATGAGTATCTGGATTTCTCCACACTTCTCAGTGTCTCCATTGCTCTTTAGCTTTGCCCATCTGACAAGAGAAGTTCTTCTAGTTTGCGCAAAAAACCACATGCAGCTGTTTTTCTCTTCTGTGTGTGAAATAAGAGGATGGGAACACCAATGTGAGGTGGAATCTCTGCTTGACAGGATCAGAGTGTCCTGTGCAGGAGATCAAATGAGGATTTGATCTGAATGAGATTTGTCTTGACTCTGTCAGCTGACTACAGGTGCATCTCTCTTTTTTAACACAAAACTTGTGGTATGCATTTTGGTCTGATATGACTTCACCTCTACTCAGCCTAAGTGTTAAGTCATTCCTGAGCAGGAGTCTACAAAGAAATGCCCTGCCTGTATGTGATGACAAGTGTATTTGACCGTTAACATATTTTCAGAGTTGGAAGGATTCATTAACTTCAGTCAATCAAGATGAGATTCTTCTCTGAGTATGTGATGCTCTTTGGGTTTTTGTCCCTGTGAATGTGCCACCCGAGGAAAAAGCAGAGCATCTGATATTGGTTTTTGGACTTTGTCAGAGAACTTACAATTTCCAGAGAAGATTTTTATACTGTTCACAGCTATGCACATATTTATGACCTGTTGTGAAGCGAGTTGGCTCCATACTTATTGCAGATGACATGAAGCTGGGAAGGACTGCAAGTGTGTTGCAGGGTAAGTTACAGGGCTTTTTTTGTTTGGCTTTTGCTGAGTTGGAGAAATGATACGAATAAAATCGTGTTAGTGTGCTTTGTTGTGAGAGATTTGAGGTCACATTTCTATCATCTTCAACTCAAGTCTGGCCTTCATTAGGGTATTATATGCTGTTCTAGGTACTCTATCCGAGGTATGGACCAATAGAAAAAAAATTCAGAGATGAGTAGTAAGGACAGCTTGCCTTCTAGAGGCATGAATGAGGAATAGCCTGTTCCTAGGTTGTTTTTTCTGGAGAAAAGCTTGAGTATGAAAACAAACAACAAACAAAAAAACCCTTGTTCTCCTTGTCAGTACTAAGTAGACTTAAATTATATAGAGGTGATTCCATGAAATGCTGAAGTAAAACGTTAAGCCAGGAGGCAATGTGCATTTCTTAGTGTGCTGAGAAGAGTGTTCTTTCTACGAATTCTCCTGTTTCAACTTCTAGAAGACAGGGAGCCAAAGCTGCTCTATGACCCAGGAGGGAACTCTGTGAGAAACAAAACTCTCCTTTGTGAAGGGAGAAAGAAGGAACTATAGCAGGGGGCCTATGAATCCAATCTTGGTCCAAATTGGTGCATGGAACCAGAAACTGTCATCGTCTTAGAATATATTTACTGCCGGTGTCCAATTTGATTCCCCCATGTCAAACTTAGGAGGTGGGTTTTGGGGGGAGGGTGTGCCTGCAGACAGCAGAAGTGGGCCCTTACCAAATCATCACCATTTCTTGCTCTTGTCCAGCTGGGGGAAGTCTTAAGGTAGATGTGGCTTTGTGAGGTGATTCTGCTGTGCTCTGTGGTGTTTTGGCATAACGTATGGGTGAATTGATTGCCATATGGCATGCTCCTTGAAAGACTGTTCCTGAAATGTTCTGAAGCTACAGAAAAACACAGTCAGACGTCTGGTTCAAGCTTTGCCAAAAGGTTAAATGCTGCTGATAAGAATTCATGCAACTGCAGGAAAGTATTGCTAATTCAGATCTTTGGGATAGTGTCCCTTATAACCTGTGCTTCAAAGCCTTTAACAAGGACAGAGATGAAAAGCCTGGTCAATAAAAGAAATAAAACAGAAAGATCTTTGCAAGGCAAAAAATAAAGGGGGATGGGGGGAAAAAAAGTGTTGGGTATGCTACTGTCCAAGGACATTGAAGAGCTTGGGAGATAGGTTGGATGCAACATCAGGAAAGGTTTCAGTGGAGCAGCCCTGTCTTCAGCCATTTTGGATTGTTTTATATTAAGTAAGAGTGAAAATTGGAGAGCAAATTGGATGATGACTTTGTTCAAGATGCTTCTATGACCTTGAAATCTCTACATCTGACTTTAAAGTAGTCTCATAGAAAGAAGTTCAAATTCTTTGCGAACTAAAGTTCATTCAGTTAAGAGAACAGAAAGCCTGGTTGAAACTTGTAGCTTGGATTTTTGGTATCTGAATATTGCCAGATGACCCCCCCCCCCCCAAAAAAAAAAAAAATCTGTCTTAGAAGTGAAGAACTAAAAACTTTTGTGTTGTAAGGGATGTCACTTATAAAATTTAGGAAGGATGCTTCAGTAAGGGAAAGTAAGGATTATAAGGAGTTGTGGGTTTTTTGTGTGTTTTTGTTTTTCTTTTTTTGAGCAGCAATTTCTGGATTTCTGGCAAGAAACAAACATTCTTTTGTCAGAAATTTTTGCTTTTCTGGGATAGAAAGTGGAGATGTGAAGGCTTCTTAAACTGAAGTACTTACAGAATGGGAAACTTGCGCTTTTTAGGCCTCCTGTATTTGTAATGTTTCTGTTCTAAAAGAACCTATCTTAGCTAAGGGAGACTTAAGTTGGACAGAATTCCTGCCCTTCCCCCCATCTCCCCCAAATCTGCAAGTTCCCAAAGAAAGGATTTTTCTGGTATGCCAGGCTTAAATTGTGCAGATTCATTATGTCCATAAGTTATGAGTGTTCACAGGATGTGGCTTGATTTGGGTTTGACAAACTTGCTGAGCTCAAGCTTTTATGCCAAGGTGACAGAGGGGAAGCAGATTACAGGATTGAAGAGGTGATGCTCGGACCAGGCATCTGTATTTCCTACACATAGAATTTATCGTGCAGGGGTGAGTGTACAGCACAACACGAGAGTGTGCTTCTACAGTTAGATCACCCCAGCACACCTCACTTCTCTGAAGACAAAATGCCCTTGTAGGTGCATTAAATCAGGAGAAGGCAGTGAGAATGGATTGCATTTGTGGCAGGGATTAAGGACAAGAACCCTGGAACGGGTGGGTGGGTTGGTTCTTGTCGAGGATGTTCACGAATGTTGCTTTGCTTGTTGAAACAAAATAGTGACAAGGAAAAGCAGACCTCCTTTACGGGGTTGTCCCCATTTGTGAGGCTTTGGGAGCTCATACAGATTGTGTTTCAAAAGCTCCATTAGCCAGAATACAGTCTAACAGTCTGCGTTGGCTGGTAGCAGGTAACAGCTTATAATAGAGGCATGTGGTGGTGAAGCACTGAAAGATAAAAGGGCTGAGATAGTCACAGATGTATTGATGAAAGCATTGCATGTCAGGCCATGAGCTGCAGTGAACAGGAGAAGACACTTGAATCGGCTACGAGGTAGGTCCGGACCATATTTAGATAATTTGCCCCAAGGCCAGTGTTGTATACTGTGCTAATGATGGGGGAAGGGCTTGTCTGGGGAAGAGTTACCTGCTGTTATGCATCATCTTGGTGAGTGAAGACAAAACTAGAGTATAAAAGCACTTTTTTCTCTCTCATGGCACTAGGTACCACTCATGTCCCTGAATAATCTCAGGTTTCTCAGTTGTGTGTTTCTTTGACTTGATAGCAGGTCATAAAGCAAGACCCTGAGCTCCTTCAGAGGTATGTTATCAAAATCTGAGTGTCGTTGTTTTCACATCCGTGTTAAACCAAAGAGGGGGAGTCGTAATAATCAGTGTGAGAAAAGGAGCTCTTCCATTGGGGGCTGAAGTATCAAAAGCAGGGAACTGAAAGGATACTGTTATCCAGGGTGTGGTGAAGTGATTTGTAGTGGCTGAGGAACTTATTTGGGATAGATCTATAGTGCGCTTGAAAATAGCTGAGAAGAGATCAGTTGTGCTGGAATAAATGGGGCACTAGCATTGTTTTACTGAGAGGACTGGCATGAGATGAAAAGTGGACAATAAATAGTATAGTCTTTTAAAAACTCCAAGGGCATAGGACACAAAGCAAACAACCTTATGAATTTAGTATAGAAAATAATAATTTTTTTTTCAATGCAAAGCCTTTTGATTTTATGTTTAAAATATTTTCATTCATTTACAAGTGGACCTAAATTGAAGAAAAGGATGCAACAAGACTTAATGCAAAAATAGAACACTGCTTGCCTGGAAAAGTGGTTTTAATTTGTTTTTAAATTCCTCTATTTTACTGGAAATGATCTCTGGGTTCAATGCAATCCAAAAGTTTCTATTCACTTTGGCTTGGCCACCAAGCCCACTTCTTACCCCTCCCCAGAAAGAAAACCACTGTTTTCTAGTTCCATACAAAGTTAACTACATAAAGAAAACTATTAAAAAACAAACAAAAAAGCCCTTCCCCAAAAGCTAGAACATTTCTGGCATTTCAGCTCTTGAAAAGTTTGATTTACGTTGTCCTAGATCACTCTTCTTGATATCAATCAATACTTTTTCTCAGTTTTAAAACAGGAAATAGCTTCAGTCTGTGTTTAAACCCTGCGACGTCTCATGTCATGACCTTTTAGTAGTTTGTTCCTTTTCTCCCCCTTCCACTGTTTTTTCTTTTCACACAGGCCCCTAAGTCTGTCTTTCTCTTCTATTTTTTTCCCAAACCTGTTGGAACAGTAGATGTTTCAGTCCCTGCTTTGCGAACGTGGGGTTTACAGGCTTCCAACGCTGACTTTCTCGCCTTCTGTCTCTCTGGCCTTTCCCCTTGCTTTCCTTTTGCTTTCATAACATGCAGTATTTTCCCAACTCCTTAGCTCCTTGCATCCACTTCAGCCCTGGGGTGGGCTTCTATTAGTCCAAAAACTCTCTGCCCTGTCTGCTGAGATAGTGGACTTCTTCACACCGGCTGTATAAATCATTATTGTAGGTGCTGGCGTCAAGTAGGTAGCAGCATGTAAGAGGCTAATCCTGCTGTCCAAACAGGCAGTATAGGTGTCCAAAAATACTGTACGCTAGGAAATGGAAAGCATATATTTCTCTGTGGCTTTCTGTTCAGTAACTTACTAGTGTTAAATCCGTTCCTGAAGGGGTATAGGGACACTTAGTATCTCTCCGTTGGTTTTCATTTGTTTCTTTTGGAGCTTTGACAAACCAAAAGTATTGGAGGGCTGTTAGTCTTAGCCGACTAGACACGTATTAAAAGAACACTCTACGTAACTTAACAGACCTTGGCATAATTAACAGGATCTTCTAGGAGGGGCCCCAGGACTAGACTGGCCAGGATATCTGCTTAACTTTCACAGACGTTGAGAGTGGAGATTCCTGGCAGGGCAGCCGTCTGGCGGGACGGCGGCGCAGTCAGGAATGCAGGTGGCAATCTGTCCATTTATTCACCGGAATAAACAGATGGCACTGTTAGACTTCTGCATGGTTTCTTTCCTTTTGGTGCAGCTACTTAGCGGTCCCTATGAATGGGCAAGCAAAAAAATTGCAGAAGAAATGCATGCTAGCTTAATGGTTGCTTGCTTTCTTCCCCCCCTTGCCTGCAAGATATGGTTTTTTTAAAAGAGCTATGTCTCCTGAGTGCTGTCCTCAAGTTCAGTTTCCTGGTTGAAAATCTGCATACGGTAATGCAATATTCTTCTCCAGGAAAGATTTTTATGGCATATGTAAATGAAATAAGACCAGCCCCTGGTGGTATTGACAGGATGCTGAGAAGGAAGCTGAGTGTGTATTAACGTGCTTGCAGCTTAGGTCATTCTCACCGAACCCTGCAGCTCTGTGAGATTCAGCTGCTTGGTGGAGATGACTTCGCATTCTCTCAGTGACCCTTTGTAAAATACTGTTTCATTAATAAGAAAATTTTTTTTTCCAGACATCTCTCTTTAACAGTAGAAGGTATAGAATCCAGTGTGGAGTAGTTATGTTTATACAGTCATAATTAAAGAAATACAAGCAGGAATCTGGCCAAAATCTGGTGTAAACATATTACAATGGGAATAACCACTTTTGTGATCGTTCAGTTCTCTCGATCAAACTGGGCTTTCCAAATGTTAATCCCTTTGGGGCTGATGTGGTTTTCTTTACTTAAACTGTTCAGAGGAACTTTGATTTCTATCAGTTTCTTTTTCAAAGCCAAAGAAGATTTTTACTGGGAGTAGAATGAGATTTCAGCAGACACAGCAGATATCACTGGTACATTGGTGCTCTACAACAGTTTCCAGGCTCATGGTGGCGTCAGATATATTTCCTATTTAAAAAGACTCAATTTGTGTTAACCTTACTTTAGCAAATTACTGTATATTTTTTTTAACATTTTGGCCATTTTTGTTTAAGATTGCTTTCCATGTTAGAGGATCACTCAAGAATGGTTAAAAAGATGGAAAGAAGAAATTTTTGGTGTGTCCTTGCATGTACCTTATGGTGGACTGAGTCTTTGGCGGGGAGGTGTTGGTGGTGGGGAGCAAGAAAATCTTGGTGCAGTAAAATCTCCCACTTTGTCATCCTTTCCTGGTGAGAGAGCTTTTTGGTACTCTGCTCTGTATCGCTGGGTTTTCTCCCCCTCTTTGTGCCTTTTGGAAATGTTTTAGTTGAATCAGGTATGTAAGAAAACTGCCACCAAAGAAACTAAGGAACAAAAAAGGCAGTAAATGCCGAAGTATGTGGATGAAGAATTTAATTCTCACTGTTAGTTGTCTGATATATTTTAGGAATAGTGAAAGCTGTGCTTTCAGACAAGCTTCTTAATTTTTCCCATGTTTCTTATTCTGTAGAGGATTTCTTTAGTACTAATGGTTGAAGCCTATAGAAGCCTAAAGATGCTCCTTAAAACTTTCTATTCTTGTTCCATGTTCTTATTTTTTCCTGTTAGTACCGAAGTGAAGGAGAAGAGTCTGTGGTACGTGTGCCATGAAAAGAGATTAGATCCACAAATTAGAAGAAATTAGATCCATAAACCTTCTTTGCTATCAGTTTTCTGTTAGAAATTGCTAGCTTGGGATATTTTCTTGAAGATCTAGGTCATTGTGTTGTAAGGTTTGGTTCTTAAGGGCTACTCTGATGTTCAGATAACTTCAATTTTTATAAAATCACATAAGCCTAGAATAGGACAAAAGCAGAAGGGACCCTGCAAGAGTCCCTTATAAGAACTAACCCATACTCAGATATGAAAAATGCCAAATGAGGCAAGTAGAGGACAGTAGACCTAGCAAATGAATCCATGTTTGTGAAAGACTCTTTTCTTGTTCTTTTGTGAACTCCCAGGTTTTCCTCTAAAGATATAGATGATGAATGTGTAAAAAGAAACTTGATTTATCAGTGTTCCTAAATACCATGCTTTTTCAAAATCTCCAGTATATTTATGTAGCTTTACAAACTGCTCAAGTTGCTATCCTGCATTGTTAATTAGTGATAACTGATCTCTTTTGCCTTTGAAGAAAAATTAGTAGAAAAGCAGGTATATAGCTATCAGGATTTCAGTTCAAAGCAATAAAAGATCATTTTTGTGGCATGACATTGTATTATGTTTTACTATGCAAATTGCTATCAAATTCATTGAAATTCTAGAATTAAAACATGAACTGGATTCTAGCTTTTCTTTTCCAAGAGATTTTCAGTAGGATATGTCCAGTTTGAGTTGATAATATTGCAATATCTGTTGTTTCACTAGTGATGAATCTCTATATAAACTTATGTTTGCTGTAGTTGTCTGCTAATGATCTTAAGCTCATTTTCATGTAAAAATATCTGTATTGGGTCAGACCCAATTTAGTCCGTGTTCCTGTTCCTACTAGTTACCAGCAGTAGCTGCCTTGGGAAAGTGTGTATAATCAGTGAATATGGGACCTCTTTTGCCACTAGCTCTATCTGCATCTTGTTTTCATAACCCTTGATGGATTTCTTTTTCCCTTTGATTTTTTTTAATTTTTTTGAATATGTTTAATCTCAATTAAATTTATAATTCTACCAGAGGATGTTATGTATTGTGCTGAGAAAGTACTTCCTTTTGCTTTTAATTTGATGCCTCCAAGTTCTTGCATTATAAGAAAAGTTGAATAATCAATAATCGTTCCCTCCTTGCTTCCCCCCTTTCTGTTGGCAGAACTGGCAAGTGGCTATTGCATCTAAATTTGTCCAAGATGCATAAACTGGCCCTGTCGGGCTCCTTGGGGAAATCCCTACCCGCAATCAGTGGGGAGGGCACAAGAGGAAGCCTGACTCTGTACGTCTGCAGAAGCAGGGCTCAAGGGTGGCTTTTCTGTTCTTGGGAGCAGAGGGACAGCACAGTGGATCCTGATCCCCCCCACCCCCCCACCCCAAGCCCCATTCCCATTGCTGCTCTGTCATTTATCCAGAGGGCAAAATGCCTCCATCTCATCTGGCTTTTTTCCGCTGTTCCCTGAAGAAGAGTCAGTCATCTATCTCTATCTGAAGGAATGACTTGGGTGTCCTTGTGCATTTTGTGCATCTGGGAAAGGTCAATTAAGTCTGGCCACAGAGATTCATTCTTAGCAGTTAAAATAACTTCCAATTATATATTAGGCTTCAGAAAAATAACAGAAATCTTGCTGAACCCTAGGAGGGTAAAATGTAATACACTCTAGCCAGAGTTCCTATTGCTTGTGACACGTATTTGAAAGAGTCATAGTCCATTTGTTCAGAGTTATTTTTTTACATGTTAGTGTTCTTTTGTAAATACTATAGCGGCTTTGTAGAAAAGCAGGGTATTGGATATAGTTGAAAGTCTAAATGTCTTTAGTAAAGTGATGCTGGGGAAGTTTGTCACTGGAAGCTCTCCAGTGAAAGGTTATTGAAAGAAAGGTGAGTCAGTGAAATGGAAGATAGAAGAAGGAATTTTAAGCAGCATAAAAAGGAAAGAGGGAGGTCATGTTTGTTTTTTTTTCTAATTATGATTTCAGGGAAGTAACTGACTGCAAAATTACTTAATTATCTTGTTTATTGTAAACTCCTATGCTTTTTCTGAAGATACTAGAAGTGCTTTTCCTTCATAAATCATGTTAAATCAAAGCACTTTCATTATATTACAGCGTTCTATAAACTGATGTCACAACTTAAGAAAAACACTTTTATCTGCAAGCACTTAAGAACATTGCCACTTTCAGAACTATGTAAGACATTAATAGCTGGCTTGTTCAACTCCTTTCAGCTTTCATGCTGACATGTACCATATTGAAGACATTGGTTGTTTGTATAATACTTGGTTTGATCTTTTTTTTCCTGGTACTTTCAGTACTGTTGAATCAATCAAAGGAAGTTATTGCTCTGTTGGGCATTAGCATACATTTAGATATTTCTGCGTTAAGGACTGTTCACAAAGGAAAAGGCTTTTATGTCAAAAAAAAAAAAAAAGAGTAAACAGTATGACTACAGATGCTTTGAGGTGTGCCATTATTTTTGACCCACGTACAAATGAAAATGAGCCTGTTTGTACTAGCAATTATTCCAGAGTGAGTTATGTGGTTGTGCCCCCCCACACACACCTTTTTTTATTTTTAATTCCTTTAGTCTCTGTAACAATGAAGTGCTACAGATGGAGAGAAGACTCTCAGTGGCTCTTGTGGTGATAGTTTGCTTTATTCATTGATTAGCGTGGACAACTGGGCTCCCCCCCCCCCCCAAAAAAAAAAAAAAAATCTACTGCCCCATGATGTACTGGGAATAGCAATGCAATGAGAGAGTTCTATGATGCTGATAGTAAATATTCAGAATTTGTGTATGACACTCAGGTGACTCCCCTTGGAAACTCTTTCTTAAGGTAAATTTATTGGCAGAAACCAGATCTGCGGAGGACTGACTAATGAGGCTTGAATAAGGTCCAGATGATCAAAGTCAGTAGAAGGATTTCTGTTTAACTTCAGTGAGCTTTAGACTGGGCTCACGGTGATTATGTTTGTTCCAGGTATTAAATCGGGTGAAGAACTGCTTAAAATGTGTCCATGGCTTTCCTAATAGTAGTCTTGTCTATGCTGTTTGCACAGATGCCAGAGATATTTTATACAGTTGAACATAGGAAGGGATAGATAGGAATTGAGATTTGGCTCAGATATAAAAGGCTAGGAAATTTAACTGTAGAAGTTAGCACCGTCTGTGATGTTTATGGTACAACACAACTGGGAAAAGGGTTTGTTTTTCTTAGAATCTCTGTCTTCACTTCGGTCATATCTTCTCTTCTTTTTCACACAAATATGTAGGCTCTAGCATCTAGGAAGCTTCCAGCTCTTTAATTCATATGTTTAACTTTCACAGCAGCTGTTAGACAGAAACAAGGCTAATGGCCAGTTTCCTGAAACTGTTCTGCTGTTTGTTCCTGATTAATTTTCTTTAATTAGGAGAATTAGATCTTGTTTTCAATTTTGTATTTGTCAGCAAAGGTGAGGGAAAGAAATTAGAGATGTATGTTACTTTGTTTAAGGTCTGGTTTCCTCTGAAAACTGAGTTATGATCAGACTTTATGCACTAATTATGAGATTAAAATGTTAATTTTTGCTAGATTTGAAAATAGCCATGTGGAGAGTGCTTTAAAAAAATGTAAATCTTTGAGAGTTGACCATTTGGGAAGGAATCTTTGCCCTGTGGAACTCTTACTTGCTGGATCAGAGCAATTTCTGTTGAGTCTACACTGAGTGTCTAGCTTTCTCAAGAGATCTGTTTATTTCTTTTGATGGATTGGCTTTTATACCAGATGCATTTTTTTGAAGAGTCAGTGGCATAAAAATAACCAAAAAATTTTTATAATGTCTACCCCAAAACAATGTTAACTTATTTGCCAAGTCCAATGCATGTTACCATCTAGATGTATCCACTGTTAAAAGTAGGAACATCTTAAGCTAAGGAAATAATGCACAAAGTTATAGAAGTAATTTCAGCACCCATGGAGTATTTGGGCTAAAGAGTGTGGATGGTGATAAAGTGAGAAGAGTCTGAAGTGCTGGTGGAGAAGGAAAAAGCAAGGCTGGAGAGTGAAATCTGTTCACCTGTGGAAGATGCTCCAATAACATGGGTTGATGACTATGTGCAGAGGGAAGGAGATGAAGTTCCACAGTCACTTTTCCACCACAGCAGCCAGTTACACTATGTCTCATGGTGGAAAACGGCTTGTTGCAAAGGCTGCATGCGTACTAAACATACTTTTTTGAAATCCAGGCCTCAGTTTTGTGTGCAAGAACCACAGTGGAACTCTGATCAGAGATGAAATCAGTTCTTCAGCTGGAACACCTTTTCTCCTTGTTCTCACTAAACTCAGATGTCAGTCACTGTTGGATGGAAAGGATCTCTGGAGGCCTAATCCAACTTTTTGATCGAGGCAGGATTATCTTCCACAGCAGATCACATGAACCATGACTTAGTTGAGTTGAGCCGTGAAAAACTCTTAAGGACAGAGATTCCACAAGCTCTGTGGGCAGCCTGTTCCATTACTGCACCACTTTCCATGTGAAAATGTCCCTGGTGTCCAACCTGAACTTGCCAATTCAGTCTGTGGCCATTGTGTCTTGTTATATTGTTTGACGCTACTGAGGAGAGTTTGAAGAGTAACTCCATTTTAGGCAATTGCCTAAAACTGCCTTGCCTGCCAGCTACACAAGTCCAATTCAATCAGCTTCTCCTTACGTGTTATATGTTCTAGACCCTGTATATCTTTGTAACTCTCTGCTGGACTCTGAAACTCCATTTTCTCCACATCCCTTTTCAACTTGGAGCCCAAACCTCTTTATGGCATTGCAGATGTCTCCTCAGTGCTGTGGAGAGGGGGATAATAACTTCTGTCTATGTGCTGGTCACACTTTTAATATGCCCAGTTCATAATTTCTCTCAGTCAGAATAAGAGTGCACTCTTGGCTCATATTGAACCTGATGCCTGCCATAAGCCCCAGGCCTTTTTAGCAGGGCTGCTACTCAGTCATTTCCCAGCCTGCATCAATGCATGGGATTATTGTGTCCCAGGTGCAGAGCTTTGCCCTTCTCCATGTGAATTTTGAGATTTGACCCAGTCTTCGATTTCTTAAGGTCCTTGTGAATTGAAGCTGTGATTCTTTGTCATCCAGTCCCCCTTGATGACAGTTCTGTGTCATCCACAGGCTTGCTGAGGGTGTGCTTTTTGTCAGCATCCATGTCACTGATGTTGAGCGCTATGGGCCCTTGTGGTACTCTGACCATTAGCAACTGGACACTGAGCATTGATCACTGCCTGAATCCTGCAAATTATATTTTATTTTAAGAATAGTGTTATTTGTGGTTCAAAAATATATTTAAAGAGTTGGATTCTCACTTGGGCTGATCCCTCTGCCCTGCTCCAGTGTGTTGCTTTATGTTTGGGGTGACTTTTGTACTTGGTATGAAGAGTGTAAATGAGAATAAAATCTATATTCTTAAAAAAAAAAAAAAAAGCAGCAGGGAATCTACAATATTCTTATAACCAAATGCCTTTAGAGAATAAGCAGGTTTTTTGTTCCATATAAATTGTTTGGATTTTTTTTATATCCAGAAGATTTAGTAATTTACTTTTTTTGGCATTCAGTCTGTTTTTAGAGAATTTTTTTAATCAAAAGTGTTAGCTTTGATTTTTAAGTCATAATCAAGTGCGAGTGTAAGGCTATTTGTAGACTGTAATCTTGCTGTTTTTCTAGTATACTCACAGGAGAGCTGTTCATATAATATTTCTCCATCTCTGAACTGAGTTTTCTGACCACTTTCAAGCTAGATTACAGTTCCTGAGTCCTCCTGGAATTCTGCAGTAGTAACCCTTGATTGTGCATTGCATGTCTCTGCCAGCAAGCTTCTAGCAATGCTACTCTATTAACTCTGCTTGGAGAAACATTGAAATGCTGTGGAGGGGTATAGAGAATTGTACAGATGTATTCAACATGAAGTGGCTTTCCAAGATGCATTTTAGGAAAATATAGTGCTCCGAAGGTAGGTACTGGCAGTGCAGTGAGATAATCAGCTTCTTGGGCAGGTAGAAAACCAGCTGTCCCAGTCAGGTTCTGGCTGTGAATGCCCATATTCAATTGTCATTACTGAAATAATCAGCATGTGACTTTTGGAAGCTTGCAATCAATCTCTTGGCTATTGATGCATCTACTTTCCTCCTTCCTTCTCTAGGTTCTTTTGGGCACAGCTTATATTGAGATGGTATGTATCTTAGTGTGCCTTGTAGACTAGCTTATAGAGCTAGCAGGACCTTGTAGAAAGCATTTTACATCTGCTGAGCACTTGGAAGACTTTTCACACTGTTAAAAGACTTAGGCTGGGCTTTCATTACATATCCTAAGAGCTTTCCAGTTGCCTGGAATGTAGAGATGTCCTACTTGAGAATGGGGCTCACTTTTTGCTTCCATTAATGATGGTCTATTTGGCAATGAGATTTTTCTCAGGGCATCTTATTTTGGAAATGAGTTGTTTTCAGTGCAATCACAAAATTCAAATATAGAAACTGATTCAGTCTGATACCACTTAGTAGACAGGTTTGTGTGAACTTAGGTTTCCAAGTGTTGTATAAATTTCAGAAATACGTGTTTTTCTGTGTAAATAAAAAGACTATGTACTGCTGCAAATGCCATTTTATAAACTGCAGATATCAATATACTCTGGCATATGTGGAGAGTATCCTTTCTAAATCACAGAAGCCTCCTCCCTGCCATCTATAGAGTCCATGAATATTTCAGCACTGGGCATGTCAGCCTCTTTCCTCATGGGTTTTCTATCCTTACTCTTCATGGCTCAAGCAAGACTATCATTGAATACGGTTAGATTTCTGGCAGTCTCTCTTTCAGTTTCCATGGTATCTTACAGTCAGCTGTTCCATATGGTCTGGCTCATTCACCTCTTTGCTCTAGTAGCCTAGGCTTATGGGTGTTTTAAGTTACCTTGGCAATAATAAGGTAGTTCTGTCTGATACTTTAAATTACATTGGTGCCAATACCTTGGACTTTCTAAAATTGTATGTTGCTATGGCACTAGCAGCCTGAAGCTGTCCAGTGTTTAAAATCACTGTAACAATGAGAGGTCTGCCTCTTCTAGAGCAGTCTGGTATAAAAATGGACATAGACTTCTGCTCTCCTCTGCCACTAGTAATGGGCTTGTACTTTATGCTGCCTCTGAGTTGCCCAGCAGTTCACCTGAGAAGATAAGCTACTAGAAAAGGGCTCATTGTAATGCTGTCTGTCTGAAACTTTTCAAAACTGATTTCCCTCCAGGAAGTCGGGTCCTTCAGGCAATATCCTTGTGTCTGCTTTCAGGAAAAGATTAATTTAATGAACCTATTTTCTCTTTCCTGTTCTAAAAATCCTTATGTATACCTCTGTTTGGCTATCTTGTTTTATCCTCCTTAACTAAAAGGGGTGGGTGAAGGGATGATGTGGCCTGGCATCTATTGCTTAGCACTAGCTAAGCATGCTCTGTGAAACTTGGGCACATGTGTTACCAAACCATAACTGCAGCATTTCATATCATTTTTATAAAGGTGCAAAGGTTTGACAGAGTGAAGACTTGGCTCCTAGATCTGTGCTCTCTTATGGCCTAATTTAGGATGGAAAGTTATTGGCCTGGTTTGGGCTATTAAGCAAAATATTTGTGCTTTTTTGACCGTCCCTGCTGGAAAGCCCTTTTCCAATGAATTTTAGTAGAGTTACAAGGCATGTCTTTTTCTGGCCCAAGCAGGTATTAGAATTATCAAATGTTGGCAGGCTGGTATGGCATTTAAATTACACAAAAGTGAAATCATTTCCAAAAAGTCTGAAGTTATCTTAGGCATTTTGAAGACAACACGCTTTTTTACTGTTTTTTTTTTTTAATAAATATAGTATCACAATCTGTAGCATCAATATTCCCAGAGCTCTGTCCTGTCTTTACTGGTATGACTGCTGTGATCAGAAACATGGATGAAACTAGAACTAAAATCATATGTGTGTAAAAGAGAAGCAGTTCTGAGAGGTGTGAGCTGCATGCAGGGGAAGAAAAGTGATTTTATAGCATTTTTTCAAACCCCCTGAAGAATCCATTTGTAACAATATCTAGGTGGCTTGCTTGGATCTTTCAAAAGTACCTACAGGCATAATTCTCAAGCCGATGCAAGTTTGGAAAGAAAAAAGGGAGCTGAGGTTTGCTAGGCTTTTACCTGTATGTTAAACACCTTAGGCTATGCCTACGCTGTTTAAGAGAGGTAAGGAGCAAGTGTGGATGCCAGGCTGTGGCTGTCCATCCTGTGATGTTGACATGCTCCCTGATCCTATTCCAGATGGCTCCAAAGCCAAACACCTGAACAAGGTTTTGGGGACAGTTTGCTGGAGGAATTCCTCCCCAAAGGTGGTGGGGGTGAGACTGGACCTGATTTGCCTCTTCCAACCTGACAGTTGTCAAAATGCTATTGCACCAGGTTGTGTGCTCATGCCCTGGGCAATAGCCTGCAATGCATAGCTTCAGTTGCAGGCGCTCTCCTCTGCAGCATAGGCCTCGCACTTAAAAGGCCCTTGAAAATCAGGGGAGGGGGACCAGTACCCATTGCATTCACATACAGACACACGCCATCATTTTGTTTTTGGTTTTGTTTTTTCCATTTTGCTGTTACAGAACTGGCTGCTATTAATCACCTTTTGTTCCACAAACCACAGGGCATTTCTGTGTCAAACCTGAATACTGAGACATTTGCTGAGATGTGGATATGTTGAAGACACAAAGATGGCCAGTTGTGTAACAGAGCAGATGGGACTGCAGTAAACTTTTAATGGTCTTGGAAGGGGAGGGTGGTGGGCATGGAACGGGGCAGGCTGGGAGCCAGGGGCGTCAGGTCCTGAGTGCCTGGAGGAGCATTACCACAATATACTGGAAATATTCCCCCAAGGTGGTGGTGTGCCATCCTTTGGCATGCCAGACACAGGGATGCTTCTCCCCTGGGCAGGGTGGTCACTTGCCAGTGCATACTTGTGCTGGGACAGCATGTTAGAGGGGCGCAGGTGACCTAGCGAAATGGCAATGCTACTGGATGGCCTTGGGCAGAGAAGCAATCACTAAACCTTCTTGGTGTAAACTTGGTCCTGTTAGCTTCTGGTATAAGTGATGAGTGAACACAACAAAAGCACTCCTCTACCCCAGACTGTGTATTTTAAGGATTCAAGATAATCATCAATTTACACTGTATAATTCTGACTGTGCTACTAGAATATTAGTACTTTTTTTTCCCTCCTTCCCTTCCCTACCCTCATCCTTTTCTTAGCCTTGCTGCTTGTGTTGAGCCTGAGGTTTAGAGGTTAATGTAAACATTTTGTATTGCGACTTGCGTTTTGGAGTACACACCGTGCTTTTCTTTAATGCCTAACCTGCCTTTGAACAGACTGCAGATTTATTTCTCAGTCTTAGTGAATTATTAAAAGTTGCAAACTGGTCCAAGTTTCAAGTCAGATTTCTGATTGTCTATATTAAGATAGCTAAAAACGGCCTGGGCTTTTTTAATATTGGTGTGAACACCCTTGCGCTCAATTTCTGTAGTGGTTGAGAGCTTTAGAAACTGGAAGTTCAGTTCTCTTTCTAACTGCCTAAGGATTTTAGAGACTTCACTTTAAGCATTTTGTTCTTGTTAAAGAGAGACTGAACTTCAGGGAAGCATTAGAAATGCCTTGGGTTTGTTGGTTTTTTGTGTTGTCATGTAAAGAATTCTACTTCAGGCTCACCTTTCTTCAGTGGGACAACAGCAGTCTGATATTTGAGCTGTACTGATAATTCTGAGATTGAAAACCCTACTATTTACAGATCAGGTAGTACTTTCAGTTTGGGTAATGAGTCCTCAGCATGATATACTAGTACGCAGTACGGCCCTCTGATGGTAATTATTGGGTAAATTAACCTGCTTGGGATTGTATCAGTCTGTCTGTTCCTGGAGCATGTAATTCAGGGATCATATGTTTTCCAGCAGTAATAGGCAGTTGCAAATTGACCATTTATGCGTGTTTTCATTTTAAATTCCAGAAGATTCCCCTACTGCCAGAGAGGGGGGAAAAAAGTCCTGCCGAGTTTTTAGGGCTCGGAATAAAGAAACAGGGCTGTGTCCGATACTCGCAGCACTGCTGAAACAGCAAACAATTTCCCATCCATTAGCTACATCTCCCTTCCCTTTCCTTTGCCATCACTGTATTTTTTGCTCGTTTCTTAGGTATAAGGTTGCTCCTGAAAGAAGTAGTACTTTGTAATAGTACTGTTGTCTGAAGCTGCTGGATCTTGCATTTCTGAGGCATGGTTAGTGCGGAGAAGCGGGGCGCTCGGGAGGCGGTAACGCTGCTCATGTGAGTTGGTCGATGCTACCGCAGAATTATGCAGGTTGTAGAGGCAGGTGTTCGTCATGGCTGTCCCAGTTTAGCCCTTGGCTTCACCCCAGGGCAGAACCTCTCTAAATGGACTAAAGCGCTCATTAATGGCCATGGTGCCAATTGTCACTTAACTTCACCACACGTTACAAAATTCCATAAACAGCTCTGCTCCCCAAAACACACACGCTCGCTCGCTCCTATCCCTGCGCTTGAGGGTACAGAGATACTAAGTTGTACATTTTAGAGACTGGAATTTTTTTTTGCGCTGTCATTAAAAATGACAGATTTCTGTTGCATGCAAACTGCTCAAGCTGATTAGCATGGAAATGAATGTGCCTTAATCAGCTTGGGGTAAGGGAAGCTCAAAATTAATTTGATACAGTAGTTTCACTTTAAAAATGTATTATAGCTGTTGCCACTAGCAACCATTATAGTTAAATATGAAAAATAGGCTCCTATATAGCACCATGTTTACGCCAGCTCATCACTTTCCAAACGATTCTTTTTCCAAACTGTTTTCCCATTTTATCTTTGCCCCATAAAGCATGTTGGGGGAAGGGCAATCAAGAGAGAAATATACAGGGAGGGATATCAAAGAGGAAGAACATGCTGACTTGAAACTTAACCCTGTGTTCACTATGGCACTGTGTTGTATCACACTGCTTAATACACTGAATTCAGCCTATAAAGAGGTTATTTTGCGGTCCTTGCCCTGTAGAGATCATTTCAATGTCAACTCTGAATGACGAGAATTGCAGAGATATTGGAAAGCAAATGACAGATACTGTAATGATACAATAGAGGAATGTATGTAATTAAAAAAAAACATTGTTTTTATGATAAAAAGGTACTAAATGAATTTGGGTTCTTCCTTTCTCAAAAGCCTGGGTATGACTTGGTGGTTTTATAACTGTTAAGGGAGCTTTATATTAAGATGTTTCTATTACACCTTAAGTAGAAGGAACTATTTTGAGGAACTGTTTTCAATTAAAAAGAGCTGCCAAGTGTTCTATGAGTATATGCATAGGGGCGTGTGCATGTATTTTGTTTCATAGAGCCAAATCATCAAACAAACTGTCCTGGCTAATCTGGAATTTATAGAGATAATGTGTGTTGTTCAGAAAACCAAGTGTGTGACCAACAAGTCAGCTAGGCTGAAAAACTGAAGGAAGATTTTTTTGTAGTTATACCAAGATGAAATGAGACTCCTAATAATGAAATGGAATATAAAAGTTTTTAATGCTTAAAAATAATATTACAATTGATGTGGTGAGCTAAATAGGCCTATGATACTCTGAAGGATGGTCTGCTCAGGAAAAAAATGGGCGAAGTGCAGAGAGGGGAGATTGTATCTGGAATGTCAAAGGGTGTTGAAGCTGTGGTTGTTTTTACAGCAGCTAGTTGGGGTTTGGTGAAACTTATAGTCCTCTGTGTTAAGAGGAGATGGGCTTTGGAAAATACTGTAGAAAAGAACTGGTGAGAGTTGGGAGCACTGTCAAGCAGTGAGAATTGCAATAGAAGGGAAGGAGGATGTTGATATCAGTTTGTTCAACTCCGGGTGCCTGTGAAGCGAGGAAGTAGTTATGCCACCTCCCCAAAAACCAAGTGAAAAGCATTTCCTCCCTTGCACACCTGTTTATTTTGAAGGTATTTAGCCACTGAGTTAACATAAGACTGGTTTCACCTTGTGTTAGTTCACATGTCTGTAGTAGATGTTTTCACATGAACTAGTTACCTTCAACCCCCTTTACCTTGGTGGAGAGAAAGAGACGTAGTAAGAGGAGATGAACTATACCCTTAAAGTACGTCTAAAGTAGGCCAGATGAATTGCACTCAAAGTGCCTGTTTCTCTCCATTGACTATATAAGGAGTGTGCTGTGAGTAGAGCAGATAGAGATATCTCCATTGGAGGCACTTAAATTTATTCAGACGAATTCCTTTGGTGCTTTTTATGAATGTTAAAATGTCCATCAGTTCATTTAGTGCTGTCTCCAAAGTTTTAAGTACTACACCAGAGCCCACTGCTTTGAAATCTTGGCTGTCAGCTGGTGGAGTAGATACAGAGCACTTTGTAAATGGAAAGCATTTCAGCATAATGCACATCGAGGCAATAAGATGCATGTATGTTTTCAGTTTCTTCTGTTCATTATTCCTCTGCGTGGATTACTGTATGATTGCATCTATGCAAGTTATGTTGGAGGATCCTGAATGTAATTCAAGATTAGCACTTGTCTGGATGACACAGGGCTGAAATTTGCACCCTGTTATGTGTCAGGAGAAACCACTGTCTTATTAGAAGCTAAATACCATGTCATGGTAGCATTCCTTGCTTTGAGTATCACTTTTAGTGGTGCGTTAATTTATCTTGTCTCATTTTTCGGGTGATCAATGTATATACTTAAATGTCAATAACATTGATAACTCTCAGCTTTTTTCGAGCTGTTGTCCACTCTAGCTTTCCTGAAGATGAGGTCACTTGCACTGTTTTGAAGTACTGGTGTATTTTGTGATAGAACAGGGTAAATTCATGTTCACTTCAATACAGGTAGGCCCTTGAGAGCCTTTTTATTGCATTAACAAAACATTTCAAGGAAGCAGAATATCAAATTAATGTTTTACGTTAAACACATTAATGTCTTTGTGTTTAATCTCTGTTACAGTGTGGAAGCAGGAGAAGTGTAACACTCTGAACAGCTTCCTTTCTTGCCTTCCTCTTTTTCACGAATGAACATTTTAAATTTGAAAGTGTGGGTGAGAATGTCTTGAGTATATTTCAAAGAATTGAGGGTAGCAGTAGTATACTATTTTTAATAGAAATGCTCTAATCTCCTTGCAAAAAGTTTGTGAAGAGAACAGAGGAGTGTGCGCTGAGAATCAGTATAGCGCTGTGCCTCACTCCGGCATGTAAGAGCTTATGGGGCTGTATCCTCCTTGAAGTAGCAGGAGCACATGCCTTCTAATATGGTCTGGATATAAACTGATCTTTTATAAATCACCTAATCTTTCTCTGCCTCGCTATCATTTAGATAAAAGGGCTTCAATAAAATTTGCTTATCTTGTTCTTTATTCAAGTCTTTTTTTATATACATTTGATAGGGTCTGCCCTAGTATGACCCAATTGTTATTGGGTCCTTTAGACTTGAATGCAATAAATAAAACTAATCATCTCCTGAAATATTGCATTTTATTTCACATCTATGGCTTGTGTCTGTACACTTTGAAGCATCCAATGTGAAAAACTTACTAGTGTGTGTTACCTGAAACCTACCTACAGCCACACTGTTCCCTCATGGATTTAAATGACTTTATAACAATTAGGTTCCTTGTTGTTCTGGGGGTCTCTGGCTCTGGACTGCGTTTCTCTGCCAGCTTCCGCCCAGGACTTGGTGCTTTGTCCCCTTTCTTGGTTGCTTCTGCCTTCCTGTCCCATTAGAGAGGAAGCAATGTGATATCAAGGCACAGGTGATCCTGTGCAGAATGGAAACTGCTTTCTGCATTAATCTGGTGAAGATAGTGATAGCAAGAGACTGAACAGGTTTGAGACTAAAGAGACCCTTCCATTTTTCAGTATCAGTTTCTACTGTCCCAAGAGTGAGGCTGCATAAAGAGGCTCCCAGAGCAGGGTAAGTGGCAGGTCTGCTGTATGGCTGGCACTGAACTTTATGCAGCACCCCTCCATTGTGCTTGAACGCTTTATATTGTATTTATCTTGTGCTGCCAAACAGTGAATGTGAAAAACTTTCTAAAGGCACAGTCCTGACCCCAGGCACTCTGCAGCTTAAATAGCCTAAATCTAGGTTCCTGGAGAAACAGTTTGAGCAGAAATATAAAGACTTGATCCTGTAACTGTAATGATGGTATCTGAAACCCATCTTCTTTTTGCCAGTAGTATGCTTAGAAGAGAGAATCGGTCTGGGCTAACTTGATTGTCTCTGTTTTCGAAAATATTTCTGAGCATAGACAGAAGTCGAGGTAATTTATGTATAAATGTTTCCAGTGAGCCCTTTTAAGTTGTCCTCGAAGAGCCTTTGTAAGCTGCGCTGCAGTCTGACGGGTTAATGAACACGTGAGCGAGTGGCAGATTTTGATGAAACTGGCATTTTGTTCACTTTGTAGCTCACATTTGGGTGCTTATCAAGGCAAGGCTTACATCCTGATATTGCTGCACTGAGCTCTGCAGTGAAAGCAGGGATGTTCCACCACATGGTAATTACCAGTAGTTGCGCATCACTGCAAAATTTTTCTCCAAAGTAGTTTGTTCCTTCCTAGTGCTTTTTACTTTGAACTGCTCATTTGTCCAAGCATCTCTGTGAACTTGGCTATTCCTCCTCCTCTTCCAAGCTATCACCTGGGGGAAGCTTCAGGTTAATAGTGTCCTGTGCTGTAATCTTCCAGTTATTCATGTAGACAGCCTATCAAATGTGTGAAAATGGAGCACGGCTCTGATCAGCTTGCTAAGGGGATTAATGTCATCTAGTGCAGTGTATTGGTACCTAGTAGATTATAAGGAGTAGAAGAGGTTTGGAAGCTGGGGCAGGGGGAGGTTTGTAAAACCCCTCAGGAAATCAGTAGCCATCTCAAGTTGCAAGTTTTCCAGCTAATGTACTGTGTGCAGCAAAACATGTTCTCCAGAGTTTGAGGATGAGCTTCATGGAAGGGAGGAGAGGAGGGAAGAGGGAGCGTGCTATAAAACTTCCATTTATAGTAAATACCTATAATGAAGTAATACTTCATGCTGAAATCTTATTTTAGGTTTCATCTTATTAGATCAAATGCACAAAAACTTAGTGTTTAAAGCATGTATCTAGTTTTTCTGTGATTTCTTTGGTGGTCTTGATTAAAAATGTAAAGACATTAGGCTTCAGCTCTGGGTGTTATTTGCTGACAACTTTGTCTGGCCAGGGCAGTAAAAGCATACTCTGTGCCCATTAGGTATTATTTCAGGAATTTCTGTTTGTATTATGACATCCAATTGGTTTGACCAGTCTGGACTTTTGAGAGATTGTTTTGTTCGAGGAGGAAGTCAGCAGGTCTATGTGGTGTTCAGCTGCCAGGAAAACACTGCCTGAGGTGTGCTGCAAAGGGCTTGTGGCCCTGCGCACCGGAGGGGCCCCTGGGGCATGGTAACAGGGGGCTGCCCGCTTGTGGGTCCCATCCCACCAGAAGAAGCTCCAAGTTTCTCTGGGGTTTGTATCTTATGTTAGAAGTCCATGTTGATTCCTTACTCAATTATTTAGTATCTTATTATGTGAAGTTAGTGTATGTGTGGGGTGTGTGTGTGTGCCTATGTATGTGTATATATATGTGTGTGTGTGTGTATGTATTTGTATACACATACACACCTGTATGTATGAGAGAGAGGATAGAATTTGCAGGCTATATTCAGAGCTGATTTATAATTATCAACTGACACTTTTCATGCACAATGGATTGGTTAGTATGTTGGCTTTTTGTGTTGGCAATATGACTGGGCCCCTACAGTGCAAAGTGCTGTTTTCATTGCCAGTCGGTTGAGTGCTTAATAAATCTATCCAATGGTATTAAGTAAATTTTATGGCCTGCTCAACTTTTTCCTCTGTTTTCAACTTTTAGGAATAGGACAGCTGCTAGGCTTTCTTTTTAGTTTACATGTGAATTTTGAGCCCAGCAATTTTTTCTTAGGAACCTTTTTTCCCTAACTGCTTCTCAAGTCTGGTCTTAAGAGGTGGTCAGCATGAACAAGATCAAGGCTAAAAAGTAAAAGGCTGAGCAAGATAACTCTGCTATTTTTTGATCAGCAATAATCTGGCCAGGTGTATTAAAAGGCTGTGAAAGTTGCTCCCACAGGATGTGGACTCTGAAAAAAGTCATGTAAAAAAACTCCATCTCTCCCCCTTCCTCCCCTCCCAACCTTCTCCCTATTTTAACAGTAAAGCCTTTGGATATCAGTTACATGTGGTTTTTTTGTTTTTTTTTGTTTTTTTTATGTTGAGTGTATGTGGCTGACTTGAGATGTGGAAAAGTTGTGTCTAAAGCTTTATTTAAGGGAATATAAAATAATTTGGAGCTTTGACTAAAATTGATGGGGAAAGGAATTAAAGTTGTTTGTACAGATGGGCTTAGAATGGAAATATTTAATCTACTTGTGGGTATTTCCAGAATACCTCATGTGATTTGGTAACCTGATCCACCTTTTTCATGAATAAAAGGCATTTTGGGTGTCTCATCCAATTTGGTTACCTAGTCCTGAGTATTTTTCCACTTCTCCTTGGTTTAGACCACTGCAACTCTATTGAATGTCATGAATTTATGTCAAACTGCAACTGGTGTACAATGAGAGAAAGATCAGGTTAAAGTAACTACCAAAAACCTGGTAGGTATTCAGATGTTATGGGGTCATAGTCTTTGTTTTTCTATGGGAATTGAGTAATATCACTGAAGTCGGTGATGTTACACCAGCCTATAACAAGAATGGGAGATGAGGGAGAAGGCGTGGTGCTTCTGATCCCACCTGGGCATGTGATCTCAGGCTGGCGTGAGCGTGGAAAGATGGGGTTGCAAGAAGGGAAGTAAACCTAAGGAAGGAAGAAGGTAAGTCTACAACATCTTTGCCAAGCCACTGAAAATCAGGAATGCCTCAGACTGAATTATCCTCTGAACCTATTAGTGGTCTTTCTCCTTCTGGATGGAGATGCATTGTAACAGCAGACCAGGAAGCCTGCATCCTTAATCTGTAAATTGTTGTGGTTGAAGAAAGACTCCACTTTCCAGTGTTCTCCATATAATATCACTGGTATATGCTGAAGTGTATCGGGCAGGAGGGGAAACTTTTAAAACCTTCCACGTCTATTTGATCTTCTCTTTTATCATTATTTGCTTGTACTTTATGAACATGTTTGGTGTTTTTTTTTTCCCCCCCTCCAAAGCTGCTTTCTTTCTGAAATGGTTTGGCACAGGTTCGGAAGCTTAGTTGTGGAAAAAAGAAACTTTCCAGTAACTGCCCTTTTAATATTTCTAAATCTAGATTACAGCCGTCCTTCTTGAAAAGGCATATATGTAACTCGGCACATGAGAAAATGACACATTTTTCTCTCCTTTCCAGAGTGTCTCCTCTACAGAAGTCTGAAATCGTAGACATGGTCAAGAAACACGTCAATGCCATAACACTCGCCATTGGGGATGGTGCCAATGACGTGGGAATGATCCAGACGGCTCATGTCGGTGTTGGGATCAGCGGGAATGAGGGCATGCAGGCAACCAATTGCTCAGATTATGCTATCGCACAGGTCAGGCGCAAAAGCATGACTGCTATCTCTCGTTGCCAGAGAGCCGCTGTGCGGCTTTCAAGCTAGGAGCATCCCTGTTCCTTTCTTTCTTGAGGCAGCTGTCTAAAGTGGATGTTTTGGATGCGTTTGGGATGCTTTGTTTTGAGTCTGTATTCTCTGGGAAAAAGCCCCATTCTCCCTCAAAGCTTCAGTTCCCTCCTGCCAGCTGTGGAACATCTCAGCCCTTCAGTAGCCAGCAAGGAGCGCGTTTGGTGACGCTTATGTTCAAGAGCTTCTCAGTGTAATTTATCTCCCTCGGTGCATGCTCTTGTCTCTTACTGTGAATAGGCATTGCAAACAGGTGTGTAAAAGTTTATCTGGCTGTTGGGAAATTTTTATTTTGAGGTGTTCCCCTCCTTTTTTCCCTTCGGATATCCAAGAATTAGAAAAAGTTCTGAAGTGCTGGCCAATATTTTCATTCCAGTATGTTATTTTGAGTGTGAGTTGGCTGAGTGCTCCCAAACTATCCCATCAAATCCAGCACTGATTACTTCAGCTAAGAGGAGAGTAAAAGAGCCTTTTTTCTTTGTTTCATTAAAGAAACCAAGATGTAGAATAAAGACATTAAAATAAGCCTGAAAAAGAAAGGAAACGCTTCAGCTGCTGGACATGCTCTGAATACTATTTGCAGCTAAGGTGCCATGCATGTGTCTTTGAGATTGATCACAGGGCAAGAACAGATGGGAGGTGGCAGGATGTAGATGTGGTCCACTGGCTCTTGTGATGTGTAAGCAGTCAGTTGATGTTTCATTCTGCCAGGGTGTAGGCAGATTTGCCATGCCAATTGATATGAATTGTTTGTTTTTGGTTTGGTTTGTTTGGGGTTTTTTTGGTAGTTTCTGTAGAAGGTGAGGTTTTGAAAAGGCATGAACACTCCTATTCTTTGGACAGGTAACTGCTCACTGTGTTAACCCTGCTGGGAAGCAAAGTGCCAGTCCTGCATCGCTGCTCTGCTGTGATCTTTGGTCAGACAGAGCACACCAGCTTTCAGGCTTGAATAACTCAGACCTTTCACCAAACATATATTGAAGATTTTAGGTTGTTTCATCAAGGACTTATTCTGTCCTGAACACTAGTATATTCTAAATATGTAGCATTATAGGAACTGCCATGATCACAAACTCTGTGGTATCTTAAAATGTCTTTCTCATTAGCTTCCATAGACTGTATATTGCCCCTGCTCTATGACTTTATTGAATATGCCTTACTTAGACTTCCTCAGATCCCTTATTACTTTCAGTTTTAGTAAGTAAACATAAGCAGTGAGAGTTCTGTCCATAGAGGGCCCTACACATTTAATTTCTCTGGTATTAGTTTCAATAACATTAAACCTGGTGAAGTCGTTTCACGTTCATGCAGTACTCTTGATTTAACAAATAAAAGGTGTTTTTTGATTTAATGTTAGAATGTGGGAAGTAAGTTGCTCTTGGTTTAAATTCCTATCTGGGAGTTATTGACAATAGCAAGGGGTAATATTAGTTTAATATGAAATAAAAGCTGGCCATGCTAGCATGGAGTTCTAACTTTGAAAAATTAGTAAAACACCGTGGGACTCTTCCCCCCTCCTCCCCCCCCCGCTGCGGTTAAATGGCATAGCTTTGTACTAGTTAGAAAAGATGCAAAGGAGTCCCTCCTGTAAAGGAGACTAATAGTGTATGGTAATGTATGTTTCAAAAGAAGTGTTCAAAAGGAAAAACCTGATCTCCATGGTGTGCATTTCTCTGAGTGAGGGCATATAACTCCCACTAAAACGTTACTGTATATGCATGCCTTGAAGGCAGAGTATGTTCTTATTGAGTAATATAAGATGACCACTATAATTTAGCATCTCAGGTTCAGATACTTCCCATGCAGCAGTATCAGAAGGAGGCACTTACGGAAGAGTAAGTCTCTATATAGACTCATTAAGGATTCCAGCAGGAATCGGAGAATAAACCAAACAAAAAAAAAAAAGGACACATATCTGAGTCTGCTCTAAATAACTTCCACAGGTGAAAGGAGCATTTGTTTGAATCGTCCTTTTCCCTTGAAATGTTATTGCCCCAATGATCCATATTAGGAGAATTCCCAAATCAAAACATTGAACTGCTTAGAGACACAGCAGTAGATTTTAATAACTTTTTTTTCTCTTAGTGAAAGGCTTTATTATGTTAATTCAGAGAGCATCTGGTATCTAGGGAGTGTTACTTTTTTAACTAGGGAAAATTCTTTTTTAATTAAATGTTCGTGTTTCAATTTTGTTCTTGGGAAATCTTGGTATGCATTTTCGCGGTCCTTCCTCCTTTTCCCCTGCTTGCCCCCCCCCCCCCCCCCAAACAAAAACCATGGCAGGCACCTTCACCTTTCGGTCAGGATGGAGTGTCTTTCTAAAAGATAACTTTTTTTTATACAGCGATTATGCCAGGGTTGTTACAGAAAGGACTGTAAAGGCTTATAGAAACTGTTTTGCAGGTAGACCAGTCAGATAGTCCTGATGTTCCCTTCTGGTTTAAAAAACCATGAATACACTAGTATCCAAACAAGTACAGTGTACAAGTACAAAGAGCTTTTCTGTACAATCACTCAAGCATGCAGATAGCTGTGTATGTGCATTATTTCACTGATCAGCTTAAAACAAGTTAAATTTCCCTTGTCACTTCTTAACAGGACTTTTCAGTGTGAGCAGGCTTAGAACTGCAGTATTTAGGCTACTGTGGCTCCCTTGCTGTTCTGTGTAATGCCTTCATTTTCATGGGGGGACAGAATAAAGAGCAATTAATGGTAGGATTTGTCTTGCCAAACTGCAGACATCTGCAGTGTAGAGACCTGCACGCAGGAGAGTGGCCCTTTCGACTCAGTGGAGAGGCCCGTGTTTTGGCTGTACTGACTCGGATATGTGTCATCTGCAAGAGTTGTCGGGGGTGACTTGTCTGGATGTAGGTGGGAAGGTCCCCACCCCAGCACTGTGTTTGCCAGTGAATTTTGATGAGGAAAGCTATAGTTGTGCTATGCACTTAACAGATGAGGCACTAGGTACCTAGTAAATTAACTACTCCCTTGTGTGTGTTCCACTTTCAGTCCTGCTTCAAGCTGGGCACATGCTGAACCATGAAGCTTGGCTGACTTTTATTTTCTCTTGCTCTTCCTTGCTGGCATATCCCAACAAATCTGAGTTGCCAATGCATGTCAGAAAGCCTGTTCTTACAGGATTTGTGGTTCAGTGTTTTCAGTGTTGGAAATCAGGGGAGCAGAGCTATCTCATGACAGTTCTAATTCATTACTGTAGCTTCCAGAGTTTCAAATAATATTTGGTTAAAATAACCAAGTTATCTAAATTCAGAAAGTTGAGCTTTCCCATCAAGTTGCTTCATGCAAATAGAAGCAAAGCAAATAATAGTCTTGTCCAAGAACCTTTCAGGTATGCCCATGCCAAACAGTAAATCTAATCCCCAGTTTGAGCTGTCTGCAACTGGACTAAAGAGGAATGCTGTAGGCCATAAAGAGGTTCACTGACAAAGCCAGCACTAGAAAATGATGAATTTCCTAGGCTGTGCTGTGAGATGGCTGCTGTGAAAGTCTATTGAATCCACTTGCGAAACTCTACTGAATTGAAAAGAAGTAGAACTGAGCTGTATCTCTGGGTTAAACTAGCATTATAAGGTATCATTTTTTATAAGCACTGGAGATTTATTTACTTGGCTTTTTTGACATACATTGCTTTTTAGAGTTTTTTGGTACTTTGCATAACACTTGCACAATCTTACATATTCGGTTGCTGCAAACGCTAATGTAAGCATTCATTTGCCGTAAAAGGCTGTTTGTGTCCTTTTTTCACTTGAGTGTTCCCCCTCGGGCATTTCATTTCAGCTTGAGACGGTTCTGTGAATTAAATGAACAATCTGGTAATTAGAAGGGAGCTTCATGGCTTGAACTTAGTAAGCTCTCAAATACAAAAATATTCTTTGGCCATGAAATGAAGAGTTCACATTTATATTTAATTCAGAAGGCTGTATTGTGTTAACCTTGCCTCATTTTTCTATCAGGATAGTAATAGTAATTGTAAAACTTTTTGCCATTTAAAGCTGGTGAAGGCTGCTTACAGAAACATTCAAAGGTTTTGCTGTAGGAAAAGGTTTTTGCTGTAAATGTTTTAAGTTCAGATTTTGTGTGTGTGTGCTGCTAAACAATTTATTATTTTTGAAGAACAGCTTTTATAGCTGATCTGAGGTTTGGACTATTTTTTACTTTAACTTTTTAAAAATATTTCTTCATATATGAACAACTTGTTTTCTTTTTTTCTTTCAGTTTTCCTACTTGGAAAAGCTATTGTTGGTCCATGGAGCTTGGAGTTACAACCGAGTTACCAAATGCATACTCTATTGCTTCTACAAGAATGTGGTTTTGTATATTATTGAGGTAAGAGTAACTGGATGGATAGGCTTTGGCAATGCTTATTCTCAACTCATCCTATGTAACAGGAAAATCTCTGTGTGGATTGAGCTAAAGGGACTGAGACCCATGTTTCTACTTTTAACAACTTAGAATTCTGTTTTCCTTTCCAAATTAAGTTAGTTCACTTGAATCATTTAATGTTTACAAAAGGAACACTGTTGAAGACCAGTTTCACTTTCAGCTTTCAGTACAGTAAAGCCTTGGATGAGAGGTCTATCGGGGACAAGTGTTTATCCCTTCAATGCAAATGTTCTTACTGAAAGTTTCTTTTTAGTCATGGAAACATTTCAAATCTAAATCTTTTATTTATAAAATTTGAATGTGGGGATAAACTTAAATTGAAAGTGCATTTAATAGAATTGAAAAGAACTCACTAGGCAAATAAGTTAGGCAAAAAATATTATTACTGTTGCTTTCCAGTTTAAAAATACTATAGCTTAGCAGAAACTAAAATTAATTGGCCTCTTTTTTTTTCTTCAAAAAGAGGACAATTTTGCTTGTTGCCCTTTAATCTGTTATATTGTTCTACAATACTGGGGAAATCAGTAATAAATCAAGTAACCTGATCAATTTCATATCTAAAATATAAGTATTTCATGTTTTTTGTAAAAACTCATTGCCTGAAGATGTCAGATAGTGAAACTGGATTTTAAAGGAGGTCGAATAATGTTATGAATGTTATGGTTCTGTCTGCTCAGATGAGAATGTAATCTTGTGCTTCAGGATATAGTCCGAATTTAGGAAAGGTCAGGAAGGGATGTTTATATGTGCTTTTGCTTATTTGGAAAACATCAGTAAATTGGACTCAATAGATTGGTCATGTGAGCTGGTACGGCAAACTCTACGTTGTTCCTCACAGTTTGATTTATATGCGGTTATATATATGTATGTATATATTCATTTTTCTATTTTTTATTACCATTAAACAGGCATGAAGGAGGCTCATAGATAAGAAAATTAGAACATTTATAATTAGGCAGCCAGTTACCATAGATTACAGGAGATAGTGGGTAAGATATTTTGCTATTCAGTAAATCATACCATGGTCAAAGTGTGTATACCTGACTCCCTCAGGGTCTGATCATCTTTTATGCATGGTGTTAGGCTCTTAGAGAACAGATATTCTCCACTAATATGCTCCATTTTTCTTCTGTTAACTATTTCTGAATTAGCTATAGTTTTGGAGGTTATAATTTCCAATACAGATTAGTCTGTTTACTGCAGAAGAGTTAAACTATGCCACCAAAATAATGGCAAGATTTGCAGTGGTGGGTGACAGCAGAATGGTAGTGTTATACAGTAATTCCAGATTTGTACAGTAATACAGAGAGTTGCCTTCTTTATATTTTATGTATTCCCCCCCCCCTTTATTGTAAGGCAAGTCTCAATTGTGTTCCAACTCTTCAGATATGTTCCTGACATTTCACATGTACTTATCCTAGTATAGAAGTTGCTTTCATAGCTCTGAGACAAATTTGAACACGCTTGTGGTGATAATGAAGACTTGCTTCATTTTTAACTTTCTTAGAGTTCCTTAACTTGATTTTGGTTTACCATAATTCATGTTTTCAGTAAAGATTTTTAAGTGTTGTTGGGAATGACAGTAGTACTTATTATTGTGAAAGAGGAATATAAATAATGTAAAAAGACCTTGTCAGTGGGTTTCTTATTGAGCATGGGAATTCAGTTGTGTTTATTTTCTTCTGAATTGTTCAGAAAATGCTTAGCACCTTCATGATTGCCATTTTCCTTCTTGGATTCTTTTTCCCTTTGAACATTGGTTTTGGAAGACCTGCTTCTCATATGTTATTGCATAGTGTGGCTTTGCTTCATTTAATTTACTTGTCAGACCATAGTTCTGTATCAAATATTGTATGGCTAAATTATACCCTCCCATATGAGAAGCTGTGGAAGGAGCTGAAGACTGGTGAAGAAATCTGGGACCTCCAGCCTGAGGTAGTTTGATCATCCCTTGTTGTAGGGAGGAGTTTTATTAGCCAGATATCACTAGATGATATATAAAAAAAGAATGTGAGGTCAGATGGTCTTTTCTCTCTTTTTGGATATGTTACTCTGTGTTCAGTTCTTTCTGCACACTGTACTGATGCAAAGGAGCCTTTGTTGTTTTACTTCCATGAATAAGTGCGTGAGTCCTTTCCATCCAACACTGAAGCTCTGCAGACAACATGTGGTTAGCTGCGACCCCGCACCTTGGGTACCCCTCGGTGTTCACCCTGTGCAAGCTCGAGCCTGGCAGGTGGTGATGGTTGGCTCAGTGCAGTTGGGAGCAAGTTTAAGACTTTAAAGAGATGCAGTAACTGAAAGAAGGAATCTCTTAAACCGGCAGCAATGAACATGGCAGAGCTCAACTTGTTTTTTAGCTCCCATAGTGAATTTGTTTCATTAGTGGCCTGAGGAACTTTTCCTCTGCAAAACTACATAAAACTAGCTAAATTGATCTGGAAACTGAAGAGACACCAGTTTTGGAATCCTGGGGGTGTGGGGGAGAGGGGAAGAGGTCTCCAGTTCTCTTTTTTGCTTTACACAAAGAAAGCTGAGCTGTTTTGTATTTCTGCCATGAGGCTTGGGGTGCTGATCAGTTTGTGGTATGGAGCAATGCTCATGAAATAGAGAAGCTCCACAAGGGAGTCAATCCTTCAACTTGTGAGAATGGTAGTTGGCTGCCCAGCCAACAAAGCACTGTTAGTTGTGCCTAGAGTATGTTCCTGATAGTTTCCCAATGCTCTGCATAAACTTAATGTTTACCTATACTTCCTGCTTGGATATGTGGTGTGCTGGGAATATTCTTTTAACATCATAATGAAACAGGGATTTGAACCTGGACTACATTCTAAGTTAATCTTCTGAAGGGTTGTACTGAGTAAATATTTATAGAGCTGAATCAAAAAAGAGCCTCGGTCAATATGACAGACTGTCAGTTATACCTTTGTTACTGTATCTGTTTTATTTCAGTGAAGCTTTCACACCTGAGGAATAACTGTAGTAAGTCTTATGTAAATGAACTTTGCAGCAGTGAAGCACTGGGGCCCGTCATAACTTTTTTTTCCCCTGATTCTTTGCAAGTATCATGGAATGGAAACAAGAAATGGTACTGAGACTTCGTCACACAGAACATCCAGACACGAAAGTTGCAGAGGCGTACATTTAAGAGAAGAGTAAACCTGAGTTAATTTAATATTGATAAATGCTTGAGGAGAAACCTTTGCTGTCTTCCTTCCTAGCATCGCAGGATTTGTATATTAAAACCCCCCAATAAACTTAAAAATTCGTCTTCGTACCAGGAGGTATGAACTGATGCCAGGAAGATCCAAACTGAGACATTCTCTCTGAGACATTAGATTTCATTGGTTTTCTTTCCACTTGCAGGAAAGGTGGTAATTAAAATACAGAATCTGGGATTTGATCCAAAGTGCACACAGGTGACTGGCATGATGGTTTTATCATTAAGAGATGCTACCAGGTGAAGGCTGATGTGTGTTTACCTTCTTGCAATGGCTGATTCTTTGTGGAGACATGGGGGCTGTGAACTGTGTCGTGTCTTCAGCTGCCTCCACAATGACTAAAATGTGCGTTCACATTGGAACAGCTTCATGTAGCTAAAGGGCTCATAACCAAAGGCAGACCTTGGAGTCTAGAGATTACAGGAAAAATGGAGATAGGATTGTATTTTCTCTCTCCCCTGATTTAGAGTAAGAATTAATATTTGCACTCTGACTTTTAATAAGGTGAATTTTATCACTTCTGAAAAAGTGATAAAGCTCAAACAAATCTGAAAAGATTTTTGGTCTGGCTTAGCAGCTAGAAAGTTGATGTTGCTCTCCTTTTTCTGACCTGATCTCTTTCCCTTTGCATTTCTTAATCGTTATTTTTCTGATGCTGTCATTTTTCCGATGCTGTCATTTTTCCTCCTTGCTTTTTGAAAAATACAACTCAATGAAATATAAATCAAAAGCAGAAAGAAGGAAAATGGGACCTGAAAATTCAAGTTCTTTAGTCCTGATTCTTAGTCATGCTTGAGCCCATGTGTATCGCTGTTACAGAGGTGCTTCAGAATGTAAAGTTGGTGTTCCCCCGCTGATGGCCTATATGATGTTGGCAGATCGGTGCAACGGGTCTTGTGAAGCAAGCTTTTCTATCCACACACAGGTTGGTAGATAGGCTGCTCTTGTTTTCTCCCTCTTCTTGGGTCTGCTGGGTCTATCTTAACAACAGTAAGGGAATCTACTTAGAAAATCATCAGAATAGCTGCAGGGATGAAATGCAAATAAAAAGCCACTTTGGTTTTCGTTTCTGTATTTCGCTTCTCTGGCTGCAGCAGCAGCATGTGCTAAAGCCACTACTGTGGAGTGCCAAACTTTCAGAATCGTCCCAAAACAGAAGGTCAGCTATAAGGTGTTGGCTTTTAAAGACTTTACAGAAAAATACCTGGACATCATTACAAAACACCACCTCATTCAATTATTTATGTAGCTGGCTTTAAACTGACTAGTAAAACAAAAGATCTGTTTCACATCTGTTGAGCAGATATATTTCACAGGAGATGATATAAAGTTGTCCTGATGACATCAGAGCTTTGAAATATAGCTGATTTCAAATGTAAAAGAATACAGGAATGTTGCTTTCATGTTGTGCTTGGAGAAGTAGAAACACAGCAAGATCAAAGGAGATATCAGAAATATCAGGTAGGAGTTCAAGGCATTTGGGAATGGTTCTCTGGAAACAGTAGTGTTTCAGGTCAACACAGGATGTGCAAGAAAAAAGTGCTCAACACTTCACTGGACCATGTTGTTTATCTGAGACCTACTTAGGTGTGAAGCACCATTTGTATTATATATTGCAGAATAAGTAAAAAAGATGGTTCCTGTTTCAAGGTCTGGCAGTGCTGGGCTGTGAGACTCCTTGCCTGAAGCTGAAACAGAAATGAGTGGAAAGTGGGAGGGAGAGAATATGTTGCACGTAACTTGCACTGCATTATTTTCTTTTCTATCTTAAGTATCCAGAAATAAGTTGTAAGCCTAGATTTGAAAACTGTAGCTGCATGGAGGTTGAAAAGCAGTTTTTACTTACAAGCGAGCAGTGTTAGAAATGTACCAGAGAACAAAGCATCAGGATCATAATTTTTTCTTTTAGAGCAGAGTTTAAGTCTTAAAAGCTCTAGGTAAATTTGTTAATGCCTAGATAAACATGCTTTTAAATATGTGGTGATTCTGTGAGTCTGGCTAGGGTCTGCCTATGAGAAGTGTGAAGTGCTCCACGTGCTCTTTGTGGTTGCTGTTTCAGGCTGACTGATGGACCAAGTTATGAAAGCACATATGAAATACTGCTGTAAGAGACCTTTGTTTTGTTTTTTTGGTTCATTTTGTTTTCATGCTTTCCTGTCAAATGCAACAGGTATTTTAAAAATATGGAAAGAGGTCATGGGATTTTTAGGCCTTTTATCCAAATAGCTTGCAGAACGGAGTGCATCTGATAGGCTACTAAAAAATATACAGCTACCACACTTCTATGCACTGATCCCCTGACTTATAAAATCAGACTTCTACCTACATGCTTGTGCCTTCTGTTTCCAATTGACTTTGCAGCTCTGAAGGTATGGGCAGACAATGGAAAACCTTGAGCATGGGAATTATTGGAATGAGTTGAGGACTGAAGTGCAATAACTGTTGTCATAAAAAGCAACTTTGTTAAAAGATAACGTAGCAGTATTTTTCCCCCGCCTTAGACTAAAATTAAAAACATCTGGCTGTAAAATTCTTGACCAGGGTAACAGTAATACAGGCAGCTAGCTGTCTTGTCGTGCTTGTGCGTACAAATTACTCAGTTGCCCATTCAAATATTTCCGTGGACATCCAATAGTCATTACTTTCATGTACCTATACACAATCAATATGGTAAGCGTATAACAATTCTGTGTGATAATGAATGCATGTGATTATTTTTTGTATTTTGAAAATCTGGCTTTTTTGAGTTCTCACAAATGTATGTGCATCCATAATAAATAAGTTATTCCTTATGGATGTGTGCTTGCAGATGCACAAAAAGCGGGATTCAGTGGCTTTAAGATAGGCATCAGGTGTGAACTTAGCCACCTAAAGGAAACCTATGTAGTCCCCATTCAGATGGCCTTTATGAATGCCGTTGGGTCACAGAGAGCAGTTTGAGGCTGGCAGATGTGCCACAGGACCTGCAGAAGACCTTCACCTGTCTGGAGCAGCAGCATTATTAGTACTCAGGTGTCTATGTTTAGACAACTGAATCCTATCCAGAGAGTCAGGGAGAGTGTGTGTGCATGTGTGTTTTTGAAACAAGTAAGAAAGGAATCCAAGTCCTCCAACTTGGATAATGTCAATCAGTTTAAAAAGTGCAGAATGTCTGTGGAAGTTGTATTGCTGAACTCCAGGACCTGGAAAGCACAGTAACGGTGCACAGTAATGGCACACAGTCTGGGAAGCAAAATGTGCAAGACCCAGCACTGCCTCTTTTGATAATTTTAGGAAAGAAAGGTCTTACTTGTGTGCTTGTTTTTTTGTCTGTGTTCCATATCAGCCTCATACATAGGATTAATATACCTAAGTAGAAGACTTAGGGCAATATAGAGCATGATTTTTTCCTTCTCCCCCTTCTTCCCTGCTCCCCCCAAAAGCTAATCATAGGCTTCAATTCAAGAAATCATTCTTTAGTTACAGAAAGCAGATCCTGCAAACAGCCTGCCAAACATCTTGGAATATTATAAAATGTAGTTGGCCAACCTAATCCAAAATTATACAGATAATGGCTGGAGATGCTTTGATTTTTTTTCTTTGAAAATATATCCTAATTCTTTCTCAGCTGATTTACAGCTCCTAGTTTATATTGCTGCCATTGACAGTTTATTCCATATTTCAACCCCCTGTTGTGTAGAGGAATTGTCAGAATTGCTTATAGGCTGGTCTCATCAACTTTAATCCATGATTGACTTCTTGTTTTTTGGATTCCTAATTGAGTATGTTAATCCCAAGAGTTTTCAACGAATCGGTCACAAAGATAAATCCATGCTAATTTTCCTTTCTTTTCAGTAATATATACTGCACAGTGAATCATTAGAGAGGAGTCCATCTTTACTGAAAATCAAATTGTCTCAACTAATAAATGGCTGTTTTTAATGTGTTTTCCAACCATTTAAAAGAAAAGTGATGAAATGAGTACTAGGATTGTTTTGGCTTTTCTTTTTATGAACACTGTCACAGTTGCACATTACAACAAACTGAACTTGTAATTTTCCAATATTCCAAATATCATTTATAATGATAAATTAGACTCCTTAGCTTGGTCTCAGAATCTCTAGGTAGAACCCCTGCAAGGTTCAGTACACATTGCAATAGACTAAGAAGGAGAGATCTCCTGTGGTGTTTTATTGGGGAGGTAAATATGTTCAGAGCTTCTTCCCCCCCACCATGTATGCCTGAGATAGAGGGTGCATATGACAGGCACAGTGATTTTTTTCTCTGTAAAATTTTTCTTTTATTTAGTATGAAAAATATTAATTTCTTATTTGGAGGGCTTAAGACAAAACAATATAATGGTGTTCTCTAAATATGATGAGGCCATTAAATATGAAACATTACCCATCTCCTGAGCAGTGGGTTCATCAAAGCAGGAATGCCATTATCCATATGTTTTTCCAGTTTGTCACTAGTGGAAATGCAGGCTGATGTTTGGAAAGGGGAATGTATTATGAAGCCCAAGTAATCTGTGTGAGGAAGTTTTTGAGAGAGAAGTTAAATCTGTATTATGGAAGTTACTGACTTAAAATTTGTATAGTTGTATATACTTTATAAAGTATATATATATTTGTAAACCCCAAACCTAGTCTTTAATGAAGGAAAAATAGCTTTAACAATTCAAGAGTTATTAATTCTGAATTACTTTTGATTTCAACCCCACTTTCTTTCCAAAAGCTACAACTTTTCATACCTAATACAACTCTTACGACTTGTTATATTCTATTGAAAAACATAACATTGTTCTGACTCAGTAATATTTGGTAGCCTGTTGTTTCAATAAGAATAAAGGGAAATTGATCCTACTTTCCTATCCACCCCAGTCAGTTCAGCACATATGGCATAACCTTGTGGGCGCAAAGGAGAATGAGGCCAAATAGTAAATTCATATCAATGTTAAAAAGTGCAAATAAGCCTTATCAGGGAAAAACTTGTGCTCAACGAGTTCATGCTGAATTTAACAATGTATGCGGTACTGCACCAAAGGGGCTAATTGTGAGAAAGCTATTTTAAAATCCAATACCATATATATATGGTAATACAGCTTATTACAAATATATCCTTTGGGCCTGTACTAGTTTTCTTCGTATCTGGTCTATATCATATAAAAAGACTTCCTTTACTAGAGACATTCCTGATTTATGTGGGAATAACTGATAACAGATAAAGATCTTTTACATATTGTGTGAGGAAGTGTTTTATATCAATTTTGCTTTTTATTAGACTGAAACAATGTGACATCTTGAAGGCGTGAGGGTTTCTTGTCTTTTTTACATGTGGCTCATTATCTTCAAAATGTTTTTCTTCAGCAATTTACTTCTCTTTGAAAATGGTAATACAAACGATTGTAAATGAGGTTACAGTTTGCCAGATAGGACTTGGTGATAGACCCTGGCCAAAATGACTAACTGGCATATTGAAACAATTAGTGATGCTCTGGTTTAGAAGTCTTGAGATGAGAATATTAGAAATTGCCCTAAAAGCATGAATATTCTATAATTTAATACAACTTGGATGATTTTACTGTTCTAGGAGATGAGGAAAAGCAAAATTACTTTTATTCAATTAACTGTATTAGCTGCAATTAAAAATTCAGACACTGCACTGATATTTAAAAACACTGCTTAGCCTAGATATAAGGAGGGGTATGAAGTTCTTTTGCACAGTTCTTAGTACAGCATTTTTTAAGTAGGGATAGAGAGAGTTTGGAAGATCATATATCATTCAGTATGGCAGACCAAGTGGAGTATCTATTCACGAGTCATGCTTTTCCGCAATTTTGCACAATCCTTTAACTTTGTTTGATCCTGAAATACTTTGAAATTTATCTTGGAGACTGATCTTGAAAATGTGTTGCGTATTGCCAGTGAGCAATCCTACTGAAGTCAGTGAATAGTAATTGAAGAATTTTCTACTTCACTGGTAGTTCTTCAAAATAAATAAGAGCTGTTTTTCCGGGTCATGTGATAGGATATTGTTGTGGGCTCTTGAACTAAAACAGTGTGTTAGTCCATGTGGGTTGCACTTCACTTGTTTGAAGTGAATAGGATTATGCCTGGCTGCAAGCTGCATGCCTATTAATAAGATCAGGCTTTCTTACTTGATGTTTCTTGAATATAGATAACCTAATGATAACAATGACAAATTGTATTTTAGCGTTTGTTTTTATTCTGTCTTCTTGAAGCACTTTACCCATGCTTTCTCTTCAGTCCTGTGAAGCACAACGAAAATTATGTCCTTATCTGAATTCTTGTCAGACATCAGTCTCATTTTTTTTTTTCCCCCCAACTTTTTTCTTTCTAGCTGTAGACGCGGGAATTTCTCTGGCACATTTGGAGGCTCCATTGGAGTACATAGAAATTTTTCAACCGCCACATTTTCTAGTGCATCCAGTAGCATTGACACATGCAATTGATGAGTTCATAAATTTTACTGTCTTAATATTGCTTCACAGACAATTACAAGAGCCTCCTGAACCCTAGCCCCCCAAAACAGCGTATTATCACCTGTCCTTTGAATAAGGAAGGACCTCTTGAGTTCACAATGCATGTATATAAAATTTCTTTCTTTCTAGCATCTGCATAACGAAATGAGTGATTTTGAGGTTTTTGGAGGTGGAGGAAGGGGAGGTAGGATCATGACCCAAAGTGGCTAGGGCAGAGAAATTTAAGTAAATACAGGCTCCAGTTTTCAAGTGTTACTAGAAAACAGTTTTTCCATTTCATGTGGATGAGTACTAATGATAAGAGCACCTCTATCCAGTTTTGCTAGTTAACCACTAGAAAGACTTATTTTATTTTGGGATTTATAAAAGGAGCCTGTAACCTAGTTTAAGTGCACGTACGGAATTTAGAATAAAGTACATCACTTATGTATTTGAAGGAAAGGATGTAGAATGTAGGTTTAGGGGGGTGGTTTGCATGAACTCAGGATCTTAAATGAAACTTTTTGGCATGGCAGGATCAGAGGTTAAAATGCTCCACATCCTCCATGATGAGTCCAGTCCCCAGTGTAAATCTGGAGCAGTGCTGGCATTGCTTTCAAATGTTATTTACAGCCGCAGCCCCTAAAGAGCCATTCTTCTTAAAGTGTGTGACCCTAGGGATATCTCCTCTATAAGGGTCTTAAGGGCCTGTGGGTTAGGACAGGAGAAGAGGAACTGCTGTTGCTCAAAGCCCTGCGTGCCTATTCCCCTGAGAGAATCCCGCAACAGTTGCTTGAGCTGACACTAGGGTGCCTTGGACTGCTGTGACGGTGCACAGTGAGTGTAATTGCAGTGAGCAACCTGTCCCAAACAACAGTTGCTTTTGTTTCACTGTGTATTGATAGGCACAGCACAGATGGATTTTTGACTATTTATATGCCTTTGGTTATTTATATGCTCTAGAGAACATGTGGTTGCCTTTTACACCTCCTTGCTCTTCTTAAAGCTATTCAGAACACATTAAAATGCCGTAGAAATAGCAAATTATGCTACCTACTGATAGTGTTATTTTTGAGTTATACAGTATATTTTTCTAAAAAGGTTTCAAAGATAAATCAGTTCCAGCTCTTTTGCAATATATTAATTCCATTGTCATTCTCATTGTTTTCCATTAGTTCTCCTCTTCCCAAGTACTTTGAACCTGATTCTCTTCTTGCACTAGTGCAGTTTGGATGCAACTCCACTGAAATGAGGGCCTCATGTACAGGGGTACTTTTTGACATTTCTGTAGCAGGACTGACAGATCACTGTAACTGGACCTGTGTCAGACAAGCAAGAGGAGAATTGGGATCAATACTTAAAGGCTGAGACCACCATTCTCTCAAATGTGTTTGTGCATGTACCTGTACATTGCGTATAAATGTCAATACAGTCAGTAATGATGGGCTTACACTAAAACCCCAGAACTATACACCAAAAGGCACCAGGGGCCATGCTATGGAAAAGCAAAGCAAATTGTCTTGATGCATATTCCTTGTGCGTTACAAGTCCTAGCCTGCTCTAGCAAGTAAAAGACGCTGATCCTCACTGATAACTTTATGCTGTCACAAGAGTGAAGGAGGTCCAAATTTACTCTACCACTTTTTACACCTGACCAAGGCTTTTTATTTTGTATCTTCTTGCTTCTTGCCTTTGCCTTTTGCATTCATGCAAAAGCAATTAAGAGTTTGGAAAGTGAGGGGACAGAATATGTTAACCTTAGCTGTAGCACAGTTCTTCAGTGATTTAGAGAAAGTGTGTGTGTGTACACATACAAGTTGCATGTGTGTATATGTATAAACAACTGTATAGCTGTATAAATATTATCTTTATAATAAAAATTTTATTCTAATACTGTATGTTCCAATCCAAAACCAAAAGATGATACTATCTTTACTAACAAATGATGTTGCAGGTTGATGTTGTTAATTTTAACTGGCTAAAATATGTAGCTGGTTCAGTAGCGGGAGAAGTGTAAGTCATCAGTAACCAGTAACACCTGAGCCTCTCAGCATTATTTGTGATGATGGTTCCTGTCAAGTTCAATTTTGATAGAGAAGTGAGTCTTCCCTTTGGGTTTTCCAACAGCGACTTGACCTTTTGTACCTTCTGTTGCCAAGGAGTGACAGGTGCCTGGAGTGGCTTAGCAATATGACAGTCAGCCTGGGCTTTGTGTCAGCTGGTGTTCATTACCCTTAGAAACTACATGTGGTTTTGTACTGCTCGAAAATGTCTTTGTGCCTGTGTCCTGGTTCATGGACAAGATAGGCACAGATGACCAAGTTGCTTTACTTCCCCCTTCTGTTTTTCTCCCTCATTTTTTTTAATAGTGTTGAGATTGAAAAATTTAAATTGTGAATTTGAGAAAAATTAAGGGCGTGATTTTTTTTATTGTTTTTTTCACAGTGGCATCATAAATCTGTTTGCCTGCTTTAGTCTGTCCAGGTGGAGCAGCTCCTCCAGCCTTGCGCCCTGGTGACTCTGCATGGCGCTGGCCTCGGGGATGCCGCTTCCCTTAGGAAGCGCAAGTCCCTTCCCTGCGTCCCGTGGGTCGTACCAGCCGGGGCTGCGATCTCCCTCTCTCCCGAGGCGCGCGCGCTTTCCCCGCGGCGGCCCCGGTGTTTGTGCAGCTGCACGAGGGGCCGTGCGGGGTTGCAGTTCGGCCGGGTCAGGCCCCAAGGCGAACGTGAGTCCTCGCACGAGGAGGCGAGGGGCCGCGGGAGGCGCAGCCGTCCCTTCTGGCAGCACTGTAGGCTTTTGTCGGACTGAAGCGGGCCTGTTATTTTAGTAAGCGAAAGTGGGGGCTTTTGCTTGTGTATCTACAGAAAAGACCAAAACATCTGGAGGTGGAGCACGTGAGGGGGTGAATTGGTGTTCGTTATATTCCTAGTAATCTTCTGGCATCACTGCTTGGGGACCTACAGTCAACCAAACTTGCGCTTTTGGCCTGCCTGAGTATCTGTGACTCAAAGACATCCCAAGCGTGGAGCTGGGGAAGAGGGAAGGAAGTTGGGAAGTGATAGCTGATCCCAGAGGTCCACCTGAACAAAAGGCCCTTTCCCTCTGTCTGTCACGTGCTGCTCGGGGGCTCAGAGAAGCTGTGATCGCTCAAAAACTGAGAATACTTTGGAGACCCTAATCTGAACAGAGTGCACGTACAGTTGCTGGGTTTTATGGCGTGTGATTTGTGGGATGTGGAGGGGAAAAAAAGAACTTAAAGAACGTGTGTTAGGCCATCTGGGCAGCAAGGAGGAGCTGGCGTGTGCTGAAATACAAGGTATTCCTGCAAGGGAGGAATGATAAAATGATGACGGTGAAACCTCTGGCAGACTTTGCTTATCTGGAAGCAGTTACTACTGTTTTTCAAATGGTGCTTAATTTACACTGAGTTGAAATAAGAAGGTGGGAGCTGTAAATCTAAGGAGAAAAAACAGGAATATATTACTGAAAAACAAGATAGTGCTTCAAGGGGCTTGAGGCACATGGATTACTGTTCTCTTCCTCAAGTCGTGAGGTACCCCGGAAAAAGCATTTGAGGGGAGGCATGGGAGAGACACTTTAAAATATGGGTCAGGATTGGAAACCTTCTGCGTGTTTGGCTTTCAACTGCATGAAAGGTTACAAGTAAGCCTGGGGAGGCCTGTGTTCTTGGCCTTGGCGGGGGGGGGGGAATATGGTGCTGGTCTGTGCAGGGTCCCTGGGGGCTTTGTAAAGCCAGTTTGGGTTGGGGGAAGGGGTGCATTTTGCCAGGCACAAAGCTCTCTCCTTTTAACTTGCCTGCTTCTCTGGACAGAGCTATGTTGTCTGTTCAGCAAAGATGTCACTACATTGTTTGCTTTTTTAAAAGGCTAATATGCAAAATAATTTAACTTTTAGCCTTCTGGTTTTGATATTTAAGTATAATTGTTGGCACCTATATAGTTTCCAATTAATGACACACTGATTTCTTTGACTTTCTGCTGCTAACCCCCCAGAACAGGTACTCTTAGTGAGATCTACTCGTGAGCACAAAGGTGTTTCTGCCCAGAAGTTTGACTTTAAAAACAAACAAACAAAAACCCTCTAAATTCTCTTTTTTCAGTCTGATGGTCTTTGTTTCCTATAGGGCAGGTTGTCGGCTCAGTAAATGATCCTCTCCTGACAGCTGTGCGCTTCAGAAACTCAAGGCAAAATTCCTCTGGTCATTGCCTATCACTCCTCATGAAGCTGACAGTGCTGTAGTGAATATCTGTTATTTTTGTGTTGACCGAGTCTGTCTTTCTACCTAGTTTGTTTTTTGGAGTAGGAGGGAAATCATGCGCATGAGAGGTTTCCAATGATTTTGTTAACCAAACTGGTATTCACTTATTAGATTAATCGCTTAGTTTCTTCTTCCTTTTTTTTATGAAGAAACAAATCTACCGGTTTCTATTGCAGTCCCAAAGCAGCCGTAAATGATAAAAATGTTGTGCACAGATTGGTACTCCATCATTCAGGATTGTGATCAGATGCCTGATTAAATTTTCCATTTCCAAGGGAAGTTGTTGCATAGTGACATCTGTAATATAAAATCTAACAATACTCCTACAACTACTGTCACATTAAAAATAATGAAGATCGATGAAACTTTTAATTATTGTATTCCTCCATTTGGCAATATAGCTGGAAGCCATTCTGGTGGGCAGGAAATATCTGCTCTATCACTGGTTGAACAAAGGTAATTATGTAATTCTAGTAAACAGGTCAAAACAGACCTTCACCTGCCTGGCATAAATTAACATATTTCCCCCCTCCCCCAGCATTGGTCACAGTAAATTCCTGCAGAGAGTATGTGTCCCAATCAAAAAGCAATTTTGTCAGGTGACTGCCCACATGATATATAAAGAATGATACCCTGAAATAATGGCAAAGGAGAAGCTTTTGTGTTGCATTTAAATAACTCCTGCTTCTATTGCAGTTCCTAAGTCATCCTAGACCTGTCTTATGGGTTTTGTTACCAAGCGTTGAGAGAACAAATCTTTTGAGCCGTCATTTTAAAAAATAGTGTCAATTCCTGGCAGCACTTTGGAGCTGGTACGAATTTGAGGCTTAACCATCTCCTCTGCTGGAGGCCTGCGTCCTGTAGCAGTGTCATCTTTGGGAAGATGTGAGCTCATTCCAAGCCAGCGTTGTTACGTGTCTGGCCCTGTGCTAGGAGTTGCAACACCTATAACACAGTCACCTTTAAATCTTTTTTCCTTGAGCTACACAGACAGTAAAATACAGAATCCCTTTTTATTCCTCATCTCTGCCTCGCTGCTGAATTTGCTTTGAAAAAATATTAGCAGAGGAAAAAGTAAATGTTATATTCTGTAAACTATGTGAAATCATCTGTTTGTTTTAGAGAAGCTGTATTGGTCACAATTCATTGATATAGCTAAGAGGAGCAATATTGAACTCATTATAGGATTTGGCAATCATATATTGGGTTTGTTTGTAGCAGTGAATAAAATATTCAAAGTGATCAATTATATCAGCAGAAAGACATCTTCTACAAAAAGTAAAACTATCTTTTCACATTAAAAATCTTTTATTTTAAGATGTCCCCAAAAATCATTGATCATTTGTTTTGCCAAGCCATTTTAAGGATATCTATTTCTGAAAAATCATTTGGGCTAACGCCGTTGGTGTCCCAGGGTTGAACATTTCATGAGTTCTTCTCTAGATTAGTTACAATTAGAGTTTTTAAGGCTTTGTCCTAGAAATGTGCAAGTTGTTCTGTAGCACTCTTGAGTTTTTTTCCAGTCCAGAAAAGGCTTCCTGCTAAACTGAATGTGCATGTTTGCATATGCACCACTTTAAGCTATTTTGCTTTACCATCCATAAAAATGTTTACTGCCTACTGTAAAGCAGAAAGGGTGGCTTTGTGAAAGAGTTATCAGTCACAGCTCTTCCAGTATGTTGGGGAAGAAGAGGGCAGAAGAGGAGATAAAAACTGTAGTAGTACCTAAATGGAAACACACAGGTTTCTCTTTAGCATTTCAAACAGCTAGAAGTCCAGCACCGTTCCATTTGAGAATGAATAGCTTAAAATATTCTACTAACGATCAGCAAAAATGAAGTTTGTCAGAAACATTTAAGAGTTCCAGCTATTTCCTGACAAGGACTTTGAACTGACTCATTTGGACGTGCACATCCTGTTTTATCCTTGATGCATCTCTACAAACAGGAGATATTTCTGTTTGCATTACTCCTGCCTAATCCTGTTTCTCAAATTATTTTGAAATCCCTTTTGTATGTACAACAGGAGGCCATATAGTTGCAGATTGTCGGACTTTGTAATTCCCAGTATTCCTCATCTTTAAACCAAATTAGTTGATAATGAAAATCTAAAAGGGATAGAATAGAACATGGTATTGCAGTTAATGTTTTCAGTATTTAAATTTGTGGTAGCTGTTTCCCAAAAATCTGAAATAAGAATTTAATTCTATTCTGAACTTTACATTTTGTGATAAGAATAAGTTCTTTTGAAAGACTATCTGCCACCTTACGAAAACAAATTTAATGGAAGCAAATCAATTGCCTCTGTGATTATAAGTATGACATTAAAATGTTCTCACTTGGTGCTACTGAAAATGAAAGCTAAAAAATTAAACCTGTTTAAAAGACTAGAAAATTAAACCGCTGTTTCTGTTTTGCCTAGAATGATAAGTTCTTTTGTAGCAACAAGTCGTTCATGGTCACTTCTCTAATGTATTGGTACCTTCTTTATGTAGTAATATAAAGTTTAAGGTAAATAGCTGTCATTTTTAAAAAATAAACCACTCAAGGTGTTACATATGTATTTTCTAAGACAAATGTGCATTCAAGTAGAATGCTTGGGATGACATTAATTTACTGTTGGAAGGCACGGTTTCTTGAAAGGCTATGCTGTAGGTAAAAACAAGAAAATCTGCCCTCAGTGCCAGCCCGTTTCTGTAATCACTCTTAAACTTCCCCTTGGAGCCACCCTGACAAAGGCAATCTACAGTATGCAACTTGTGCCTAAAAGCCAAAATTGACAATTAGGTGTTTTAAATCATTCTTTTCTGCCCCAGTTTCCACCCCTTCCATCCAGGTCTCCTCGGTTGATTCATTGTTGATCATCACTGAGAAGGCAGAAATCTCCCATGGGACAGAAAGGGTGGGAGCAGCAGTGGATCTGCCCCTATGAAATAGCAGCTCTGAACTGAAGTCAGATCTTCCCATTCCTATGGTCCAGCTTTGTATGAAGTATGGAATCTCCCCATCCTCTTAAAAGGAAAGGTTGACTTTGCCTTGATTTATATTTAAATAAAATAGTTTAAGCTTTTGTCTTCAGCATCAGTGTAGGTGCCTTCTCGCTGCCAAGAGTAAGTCAGGTGAGCCTCTTTGACTTAATGCTCAGCCTTTTTCCACTTTTCTCTGTTGACTAATTTTCTAACAGCTCCCTTCTCAGTGTGCTGGCTGCTGTGAATCACACCCCAGGGTGCAGAGCTTTCTCCTTTACACTGAGAATTAACTCCCCTTTTGGGGGCTTGCAAATGCTCCAGGGCCTGGGTGCTAGGTGTGGCAGTGCCAGGCATTGCAACTTTCTGTGGACTGAGCTTCGTCACCAGTTGTAGAAAGTGTTTGAAATGTGTCATGGGCAAATGTTAACAGCCCTGGGTCTAGACAAACCTCTGTCATGTTTAGTTTGCCTGTTCTGACAGATACTAGACCAAGGCTTCCGTCTAGACAAAATGGGACAAACTAAGGTAGTTGCTAACTAAATAAAACCCAGTTTCGCTGTAAACAGGTCTTTGCTTCTACTTTCTGCTGGGAGCATTAGCTGATAAGTAATGAATGTATCTACTTAAGAACAAAACTCTAGCTTGAGAAGATGCTGTTTAGTGAGTTGACACCTTTTCGCTCCCCCCACTCTAGAGGTTCAACATGGCATCTCCAGGCCTGATGCAGGTTGGTGCTCCACAGCGCAGAGTTGGATGCCAGGCTGGGCCTCGGCCCCCTATTTCTCCTTTTTTTTCCTTTCCTCCTCTTCATGCAGTTAGTCACATGCTGGCAGCAGCAGCCAGCGGTGGCTCTAGGCATCTGTCCAGTTTCAGGCACAGTAGGAAGATTTCGTCTATATAATGGCAGTCATTTCTCGCTCCAGCAGCCAGAGCAGAAAAGGTGGCAGTGTGGATGGAGTGATCTTAGTAGGATCTCACTCTTCCTGTGACAAACTCAAGGAGCAGCTCCCTAAATGCCAAGAAAGAACTACTCCAGTCAATTAACTCCTATGGCTCTTTAGAAGTGTGTGCATCCTGTGTGACTGTCCTATCCTATGTGCATGCAACAGCTTCTTGGTCTTCCATTACTGTTTCTTTGAAATAATTCATGTTTTGTTGGAGTAAAAGTGGAGTTAGTTATCCACTGGCTGATGCCCCGAAACTAAAATGGCTAGAAAGTGATAACAAATTAAAAGAAGTCTTGAAATTCTACCTGCATGGACTTGTGACACAGTATGATAGGCTAGACATCAACTGCTGTCACAGTAAGTAACAAAAATAGGCATGCCCATTAGGAGAAAAAAAACTGGAAATCAAAAGCCTGTACGGAGGCAGTGCTGTAATCAGGCCCCTTTACTGCTATCCAGGAACTGCTTTCATACCCCGAGGTTTTCCCTGAGCTTGAATGGCAGAATCAGAGAATGATGTGGCTTATTAACCTTAGCAGTGGTCTTCTGCCAACCATCTGCAAAAGGCTTTGCCAGGAGATACTGTGGGTAAAATTTAAATGACCTAGCAATGCTGGCAGTTGAAGTCATCAGAGCTGCTTGGTATTCAGTATGAGGAGTGCTAACAGCAACTTTTGTCTTCCCATTGTAATTGCTGAGATGCCACTTATCTGGTCAAGTGCTGCTTAATGGTTCAAGCCTGGTTTGTAGTCAGGAAAAATGTTTGTATGTTGGCTTTCTAGTGCTAGTTTCCCACGTGTACTTTTTCATTTTGGCAGATAGTAGCAGAGCAAATCACTCAGAAAAAGGTACGTGTCCAAGAGGTTTGTATTTTTGCTTTCAAAGATGAACTAGAAAAGACAGCTGGCTCTCTTGTTGTTAGACTCTGGTGCAAGGGTGGACTTATCTGTCAGACTCGTTCCTCCCCACCGCCAGTAACTTGGAGCCAGTGGTTCTTCAGCTGTCCTGCTGGTGCTATTTATTTTGGTGTGCCATTAATCATACTTTGGCGCTTCTCACTGACAGTACGGAACACCTAGCCATCATTTGCTCCTAGGCTTCAGTTATATCTGTGTTCTTACAGGCTGTTGTCCTGAGGAGCAGTCCCTGGCTCCTTGAGCAGAGTGCAGCATGGTTTGTGATATGACTCATGGCTGGCCTCTAGAAGAGACCAGCTATATCCACAATGCATAGTTCTGTGCTCAGATCCTTTATGGGCATCTTGCAACTCTGAGATGCAATCTTTGGTGTATTTTTTAGGTAAAATTGTCTGAAATAACTTGAGAGCTGTGTCGCTGTTGTAAAAATAGGGATTTTAGCATCATTAAAGGTACATGCTGTACACAGTGGGGTAAGATGGGGTGTTTGGTGTCACAGATACTGGGACGGTGTTGGACAGAACTGGACTTAGCATGGCTTTTCCTGTACTAGCTATGAAGAGCAATAGTGGAAGCAAATTATCCACCGAAGTGACACCTGCGTTCTAACTTAAAGGGAACAAATTGTTTCTTCTGAAATAAAACCTGTTGTTGAGATACCCTGTGTAGTGTGGATGACTGAGGACCAAGAATCAGGATTGGAGTAGAGCTGAGTTTTTGGCTGTCTAGACATAGCCCTTGCCCACTTACCCAGACATGTTCACCATGTACAAAACCGGTAAGGTCTGGTCATGGCAATTAGTACTGTATGGTGACTTCCAGAAATGCCCCCCTGGTTCCCAGGTAGAATCCTGAATGTTGTCTGCTCTGCCCCAAAATGTGCTTAATTCACTTGAACAGTCTCTGGACGGATGGATGCCTCTTAAATGGAAGCTAAATCTCAATCTTTTTTTCTTGCTGTGATGCAGCTCTGTTTCTCTGACAAAGACATACACGTTTGAGTGTTCAGGTCCAATTTTGACAGAAGTTTATTGGACATTACTAAGCATCTTCATTTCTGATACTGGACTCTCACTTTTTCAGGTCAGTAGCTTGGAGCATGAGATATCAGTGGTCATTGGTAACTTGCAGAAGCTTTGGTTCCTGCTCTGGTTTGGTCCCAAAGCTGTAAGATTGAATTCCAAGTTTGGTGGAATAATCATTTATATGACAGAGTCAGATCCATCTCCATTCTATATCAAATTAAAAAAAACCATACTGGGACTGCAGCCAGCAGCTGCAGACTAATCCTTGCAGCATAGCTCTTGTTCTGTCCAGAAATGCAATAGCAGTGTTTAGGAAGGAGAACAAGCTGATTCTGAGAGGAAAAGATCATATTTACTGTTTTTTTTGTTTGCATTTTTGGGGGGTGGGGAGAGTCCTACCTCTTCTGAACTGCTGGGCACTACTGACTGTAAGATGCACATTATGTCTTAGAGCCTCCTGCCTGTCTGTTTCTGTCCTATTTCTAAATGTTTACCTAAAAACAAAAATCTCTTTGGCAAAGGGTGTAAAAACCTAATGCATTTGACTATGAGAAGATCTTACCCTGTACTGTGTTTCAGGGCACACAAGTATTTAGCCAATACTGTGTGTAACTGACAGCTGGGGAATGCCTCGAGGATGACAGATTGTCCCCAGAGTGACACAGGAGGTGTTGCATGTATATTTTTAGTTAGAATGAGTCCCTTTGGAGCTCGGGGTTCCTAAGCAATGCAGGGAATTTGAGAAGGAACTGTCACGCTGGCAAAACCCTCCAGAATGCAAGCATATTGCCTCCTCCTTGGTAGTGTCTGTCACACTAGGCCTGCTCAGGATGAGAAGAATCTCTAAACTTTAGGTGGGTGTTTTCTGGAAGGTCACAGCTTGTTGTGTAATGATTATGAACACCATTCGTAAGTGTAGCTAGTGTTGGTGTGCACAAACTCTATTTCCTTCTTTCCCAGATAAAGACATCTTTGTGCTGCCATTGATTTTCTCTAAAAGTTACCCTTACTGGCCCACCGTGGGTGATTCTTTTTTCTTCGTGGTATTTGTCTTTTCTGATGTGGATGCGTCTTCCCTGAGGTGGTCCTGTTTGTGTTGCTTCCTCTGTCTCTCAAAATTTGATATAAAGTAGTTAAGGATTTACATGGTGTCTTGTATCATTTATTTGTATAAAATATAAGCATTGAAAATAGAAAAGTAGGCATTTTTCTGTTCTCCTTTATGCTGCCTTCTGTTGTAATGTCACTGCAGAATGCAAAGGTTAGATGAAGTCTGTGTTCTCTTTCTCAAGCTTGAGTTGTTTGGACCTGAAGGTGGGAATTGCCATGTCCCATCTCATTGTGGGTCCTGTTGTTTTAACAGGGAGTTTGGAGGCTTAGAAAGGGCAAGAATAGCACTCCTGCTTAAAGAAAACATATTTCAAAATGTTCTAAAAGATAAGAATACAGTGAAATGCTTCTTATAGCTTCTTGACAGAAATATAGCAAAATGAATTTTTAAATCAGTTGTAAATGAATAATCTGGTGCATGTGATACAGTCCTCTTTCTCCTTAATTTGCTAGTTAATGCATGGCTTTCCAATAGAGATTGATGTGTAGTGTTTAACATACTCTATATACTGCAGTTTTGATTTGAACCTGAATAACCTATATTGTTTGATCATATGTGTGGGTATTAAAATGGTTTAAAGTAGTAATCAGTCATAATAAAGGACGTATGTTGATACTGAGTTATAACTCTGCTCAGTACCCACAGTAGTAATCTGATTTGGAGTAAGCTATTCCAGTCTGCGTGGCCTGTTAAATTGAGCACATATGCACAATTGACTGAATTTAATTGACTGGCTCTTTACTGTTGGGTTTCACGGTACCACACAGGCTCTGAGTCCTCAGTCTTTGAATGTGTAATGAACAAGACTGAAAAATGAAGTGTCCAAAGTTTTCAGCTATTTAGCTGTGGTAGGCTTGGTGATTTGAAGTGTAGAAGACCTTTAGAGAAAAGACTGACAGGAAAAAACACCTTTAAATCACTCCAGGAAAACAAAACCCAAAACAGTACCTCTCTTTTCAAAGCGACATATGCAAGCATAGCTGCATGACTCCCATTAAGTTCATGTGAGTCGTGCAGCTAAAGCCCCATGCAATGTTTTGAAAATGTAGGAAATAAAAATGGTCTTAAACCAGACATATGGGCTTCTATTCAGTTTTCTGGTGATAACTTCTGATGCATGCTGTTAATAAGGTATCATCCATGAGCTGAATTATTTAACTAGAACTCTTTGCAGAAGGTTGATAATAAGTTAGGAGCTATATCCAGAAATCTGTGTATGCTCTTCAGCAACCATTGGTGATCGCAAGGCCTGCTTCACTTGCCTTTAAAGTTTGTTAGCTTTTTTTCTCCCCTACTTTTCAATTGTCTTGTCAAATGCACCTTTTCAGGGGCGAATATACTTTTCTAGTGATCATATCCCTGTCTTTTGATACTGACAGAAAGGTAGTGGTGTTAGTAACCTTTTAGAAGTTTAATACTGAAGTTTCTCATTAGCAAGGAAGATAATCTAATTCACTTTTACTATAGATAAGGGCTTTCTTCACTGAGTTAGGTTTGCCTTTAAATACTGACAACTAAAGTGTTCATAGTTAATAGGTTATGTTAAGAATTCCAGAAATTTAAGTAATCTAGTGACTACTGTACTGTAGTTTGAAGTATGTTACCACTTCATAAATTTTATCCATTTGAAAAGTTTTTTTTTTCCTTAGCAATCTGGAATAAGTGTGGGAGGAATTTCTAAAAATGCAATAATGAAAAGATGAGCTACTTGTTCTACTTAAATGTTTTCTGTGGCTTCTTGGAACACTGCGATCTAGTAGCTTGCCAGTAATATTTGTAGTTTTGGAAAGCTGATTGCAGTGCATGCAGAGCAATTTAAGAAAGAAATCTCGCTAATGACCCCTGGCAGGTAGGTACATCAGGAACATTGTCAGGCACAAGAGAGATCTTGCAAAAAGCTCTTATGACTCTTTTTTTTAAGCTAGCCAAGTTATAAATTATTTTTCAGCACTAGATTTTCTTCACAACATAGGTTAATCTTTGTAAAACATTAAAGTTGTTGGTAATGGCTCTGAATGTAGTGCTGAGAAGCATTGTGCTGTATTAGAAATAACCTTGAAATGTTTTTAAAATCTGTGTTCAAAGCCAAGAAACTTTTCCATGGGCTGTGCATGTTCTATCTTATTGAAGAGAACTTGACATTGACTTTTTGAGTGTAAATTAAAACCTGTAATTACTAATATTCTTTTTCCTCTTCTGTTAATTTTGGGGGAAAACTAACACAGCTGTTTTGAGGATGGCATTTTGTTCCAAAAAATCATTTAACCTGCAGATTCATCCACAAGAATGGATACAAGTTAATTTACAGTTCAGTTATATGAATGCTTACATCATACCATGAGCTTGCCATATAAAATGCACGTTCTCTATTTGCTGTGCAGGTGCTTTGTTCTTCATTTGTTTTATCACAGGATAACTCAAGAGTTCCTTAATAGTCAGAAGTATTCATAAAAACTGACTTCTTCAGGGAAGCACCCTTTTTATGGAAAAATTACCCAACAGTAGCCCTGGGAACCCCTCCCTTTCGAAAAATTTCTGGTTGTCAATATTCATTGCATCTCCAACACTGGGCAGAAGTTAAAAGCTTTTACAGAATATAATAACTTGTTTCCTCGTGTGTGCGGTCTACTTCTTGGTGTCTGAGCCTGCAGTCTGGAAGTGTAAAATGGTTGCACTGTAGCTCCTGGGCCGGGGTGGGGATTTCAGCTGGAGGTCAAAATAATGTGTGCTCTGTTTCAGCAACATGAAAAATATTTTGACCCCAAAGAGGGCAAGCTGATCACAGGGTAATTGAGATGGTTAAAATCCAGCTGGTGTCGCTTTTATTTTAGAAAATATTTCCTAAATTGTCAGATCCTCTTCCCCTCAAGAAGAAAATATTCAGTAGTCTTCAAATAGGACATTGCAGTATCTGAGCAAAAGGAACATGTGTTCATGGTGCAACCTGATACTAGTAAGACACCGAAGGTAGAGCAGAGCTCCCTGGGAATGACGAAGGAGCCAAGGATCAGCCCTTGTAAGGGCAACCCCTTGTGATGGACGTTCAGCCCGCTACAGCCCAGGAATTAGCTATATCATACATACAACAGGTCTGAAGCTAGAGCTTTTCTTCTGTTATTTTCAGCGTTGGCAGGGGAAAAAGCGCTTGAATGGTAAGACAACTGATGCAAGCAGCCATTTGCCCTCCTTTTTAAATTATTTGAATAGTTAATACTCTAGGAATGAAAATGGGTTGGATAATATTTCTGGGAATTTATTAAGTAAAACTAAAAGAAAAGCTTGAGATTAAAAGCATTAATTTTATTTGATAATTTACATGAAAAATACTCGAGTTGCTAAGGGCAGAAGAACCTGCATGTAAATTCTGGGCGTACTTCCATAGAAGTGGTTGGACCTGGCTACATGTGGTGATAACACTCTGTTAGAACTGAGCCACTGTGGCAGATGCTAGTGTAAAGTGGTTTTGAGTGGTTTTTTTTCCTCTAGTATTTGAGTAGTGCAAGCAAAATAATAATTTTTTTCCCCACCTTTCAACCTTCAGTGCTGAAATCCCCAAGCAGCAAAGCAAAGGCTACTTCTGACATCCTTTTTTTTCTTCATATAGTCATCCAAACTATAAACAAATGTTCACTTGCCTGCCATACGAGCTTGCCTACACAAGGAAGTTACAGTGGTTTAACTGTGATGTGATTGTAAATCTGTTTAAATTAGTTCCAAATGTTCTGTGAGCACTCTAAGCCTGATTTAAACTGAAATGATAGTCTGGATAGTTTGTTCTGCAGACTTAAAACCTGCATTTTAAATTAATTTAGTTAAGCTGATTGTTGGGCTGCAGTATGGAAGACATGGTCTTAAATGAAACATTAAATCAGTGTCTGTTGTAATATCCTATTTGGAGTTGAAATAATTCTTTTCAAGAAAATGTTCCTGAGCGATTGGGGGTTTGGAGAGCCACATGCAATAAAAAGGGTCTTTTCTATTGTTTATTTCCAGATGGGTCTCTGGTGTCTTTTGGGGGAGCAAGGGATATGCTGTACTTTTCGGTTCTCTCAGAGAACTGACCATCAGGCCATATAGGTTTGGACTGGCATGTGTTTCCATGTTGCTCAGTGTTGGGAGCAGCCTGAGGAGCAATAGGTTGACTGTCTTGTGGCCCTTTGTACTTGGTCTTAGTAGACCAAATGTGTAGGGTGGTGTGAGTTTATTTTGCTTTTTTAAGAACTTTGAAGTGCCAAAAAGAAAGAGGTCTGTGTTTATAACATTACTGAGGGCCCATGTTGTAGATACAGGGCAAGGTAAGAGGATATTTGAGGATGCAAAGCCTGCCAAGATAGCTTGAAGGACTGCCTGGGGGGAGAGTACTAAATTTCAGTCTAGCTGTGCGCCATGTGGAGTGAAAGGCGTTTCATAGCCTAAATGCTTTTGCTGCCAGAGAAGTCTTTCTGATGCCTGGATTAAGAGACTTTCACTCTTATCTCTTAGCAGCATTGTTTAGAGCATGTATTTTTTCCTTTCCTTGCCTTTGCATCTCAAACCATCTGTAGATGACATGGGGTGGCACTATATATCTCAAATATGTTGGTCACCAACACTTTGCTCCAGATAGAGCCAGTAAAGATCTGTTGTGAGCAAAGTCTTCAATATTGCTTGTTTATCAGTTGGTAGAGTTGCTCCAACTTGAGGAGAGGCAGTTCCTCAACCTTGTTGACTCATTGGGATCCTGTTCATAGTGTTCCTTCCCCTTGCTAGTCAGGTAGGTCCAAAAGAATAAAACAAGCTCTAATTTCAAGGTCTGTCAACTGCTGTACTAGCTTTCTGCCTCATGTAAAGGCTAGCCTGAGTTTGCTCTTTGAACCTTACCTTGTGCTCCTTGTCAAAGGACATTGTGTTGCAGGAGGTTTACAAGGGCATAAGAAGAAACAGGAAAAGCTCTAAGAACCAAAGCAATTGCAAGTAAGGCAAGGCACAAGTGGCTTGGGAAATCCCTGAAGCTGGATATTTGCAGGTGCTGGATTAGTATGTGGACGTTGCACAGTTTGTACTCTTTCCTAGGTGTTGACATGTGGTCACCGTTGAAGACAGGCAACTGGGTTAATGATCCAGTGGCCTGAACTGGTATGACTGTCCTGATATTCTTATGTAGAAATAGCATCTCTAGTTCTTTTTGAAGGTTGTTGGAATGGAGGTACTCCTTCAGGAGGGCTGAGCAATTTCTCTAGTAAACAAGAGCTTAGAGAGGTCTGCTCCATGCTTCCAAGGAGAAAAGAAACTAAATGCAGATGACTGAACATAAGTCTTCCCATGCTGCTTGTTTCTCCTGATATTTCCTTGAATATGTAGGGCTGGTTCCCTTCAGTTTACAGCATGTGCTATGCCAATTTTTTAAAAGGTCTTGGAGTGTCTCAGCTCAGGTTTTAAATGCTACGTTTAAATGCTACAACCAAGAAGATGACTACTTTTCTCAACAAGTACACCGTTCCTATCTAGAAATGTAGTGACAGTGCATTAGGGTGAAAAACAACTATATGATTTAGTTTAGGCCTATTTTCATATATTGTACAGTTTTCTTAGAGAAGAATGTCTTCTGAAGCCTTTGCTGTGTTTTGAGGAGCTCACTGTCCCAAGAATTCATTAAGAGGAATTCAGTATTCACTCATGCACATTCAATTCGGCTGGCTTGCAGACGGGAAACTCACTCATTTATGCCCTTCTCTTGCACTCTTTAAGTGCTTTTCACACATGAGTCTAGTTCTGAAGTACGACCGCTATTGGGGGACCAGAAGGGACCTGTATGGCAGCTAGAATCATGCTCTTCCATGGAGATCAAGTAGACCACAGTAGAAGTGCTTTATGTGCTTATTTCCCTGCTTCTCGTTATCTGCCTTAGAAAAGGCTGCCAGAACTCTTGCCCTTTGTGCAATAATTTGTTTGTGAAACTCTGTCCAGGATATAAATTCACCTTGTCTTTGAAATATCTTTGGGGTCTTGTACAAATAGAATTTTCACAGTTTTTATATTTATTTGCCAGACTTTGAAGTAAGCTTAACTGTGGCTAACTTTTGCTTTATCGTTTTTGTTCTATGTTCTAACAAATATATTTTCATTCTCAGAGTTACTACTGAAGTTTGAGCCTAAGCAATGCTGTCATTTGCAGGCTTTTTTCCTAGAAGGGTAATCTCAGATGTCATCGCAGATTTTCATGGTGCCTAACAACTTGGTCTAATGTATTTTTTGTGAAACTTGTTTTTAAAAAAAAAATATATATATATATATATGGAAACTAGAAGGCATGTCCCTGACCCAGGTTCCAAGGCAATTTGCTGGTCATTTACCATGAATTTTTTTCCCGGCAGGCAGGTGGTGGTGCATAACTAAACTTACTCTGGTTTAAAAAAAATAAATAAATAAAAGGCATTTGAAAAATGCTGTGAAACTAAGAACAGGCTTGTAGGAAACAGTCTGCCATTAGTCCTTTACTATCCAGCCTTTTTAGGAGAGTCATTTATATAAAAAGCTATCACTGCTGCCTCCTTGGTGTAGTGGGTCATACTATACAATATTATCCAAAGGCACATAATGAAATCGTGTAGGTTTGGACTAAGTTCAGGAATCATGTGACTGAATCTCTCCTCTTTATGAACTTCTAGGTTTTTCTCATCTAAAATGTTTTTTCTGACTACTTTTGATTTTCTTTGTACACAGCTCTATCAGAAGACACATCACACAGTTAAAAAAAAAAAAAAAAAAAAAGAGTCCACTAAGAATTTCTTTGTATGTGTTGCAGTGAAAGAAAGCTAATCTCCTCCTGAAAGTTCAAACATTATTTCTTTATAGTGCGAAGTATATCAATATGTATTTTGCCAGTGAAACGATTGCATGAGCTTAGTGTGCTGCATATTTTGGCAAATGATATGTTTAAGATGTAAGTCTTTTAGCTTTTGCCAGCATGTAGAGAAAAAAAACCCAGACTTAATTTACCAATGTTGCATATGTGTTTGGTGTAGGAGGAGTGGCAAGGAGAGCAGGAGAGAGATGCCTTGTTAACAAGTCTTGGAGCCTTTAGGGAAGAAATTGCATGTTTAAAAACAACTGTTTAAAAAGAAAATGGGGAGCCTTGTCTATTTTATACTATGTCCAACCTACCAAGAAAATGGTTGTATCAATAAATAAAAGTAGAGCAAATGTGAGATGATAAGTGCCAGGGAGCTTTTCAAATTGCATCGTGTGTCCTTGTAGTTTTCATCTCAAATGTTGTCTCTGTGCTGCAATGCTAATAGAGCTGTGGGTAATGAGAAACATCGGCTGCTCTTGGGATTACCACTGTAAAGGTTTGTTATTGTCAGTATGACAGAAGATGAGCTGCAGTTTCTTTAGTGGCCTGGCTTTCTGTTGCTAATTTTGCAGTTTTCCTTGGGTTCCAAGCTGTCAGAAAACTTCACATAAACTTCCTGAAAAAGTAGCTTAATCTAAGGGTTTACAGAGACTGAATTTTATTTCTTAAGGAGGAAGGGGGGGAAACTGAGACTTGCAAAAGGAAACTGGCAGTTCACGTAGCCATAATAGGGAATCCTGCGGGGACTGCTTTTCCAGACCTAGAATGACCTTGCTACAGTACTGCTCCTATAGACTTAATTCGGCAGCTCTGCAGAAGGATTCCTTTATGTGATGACAAGAAAAGAAAGATCTGTGAACCTGCATTTCTAAGCATAGCATAAGGGACTTCGGCAAATAAAGGTGAGGAGGGAAAGGGTTGAAGCGTCCTGTAGAATAGGGCTGAACAGTGACTGTCAAGGTCTCAGTCACGATCAGCTTTAAGTGGTTGATTGAAGGAGTACTGACAATATATTGGGTCCTTGGAAATTGTAAAATATTCTTGATTGCTATAAAACATTGTCTTAGAATCATAGCTAAGAAATAAGAGCGTGCAACAGTATTTTAATTAAATGAATATTGGGCTTCCTATCACTTTTCTTTCCAGTGCCCTTTGCACCGTATGAAGCTACAGATGAATACTCTTGTATGTGCTTTGTAATTTTCTCCTTCATTAAGCTATATGTAGGCTCGATGTAAACTGCTAACTATGTAAAGATACGGAAAAGAGTAAACTACCCAGTAACAAGGAACTGAATGCATCTTCGCAGAATATTGCACAGGCTTTTTGTGAGACAGAATATAAGAATCAAGATGGTCTTACAGAGCTTGGCAAAGAGGATGGTGCATAATTTCAATTTCCTTTTAACAGAAGCTTGGATGTCAGTTGGTCCTGTTGAGAATTTAAAGTGCACAGTATATTTTGCAGAAAAGCGATCAAAATCATGAATCCCAGTATATTCTCTGGCTTTCTTTATCCATCAGCTGGTCTCTGATTATTGTTAATTATTGGATTTGCTCCACTATTGCTACATTATCTTGACTAGCAGTACAGTCCTTCAAGTCTGTCAGTGTTGTCGCACAAACTACCATAGCAAAAGCATCAGTTATCAATAAATTGACTTCAGCTTGAGTGGGGCCAGGTGGATTCCAGCACAGGATCTCACTGAGAGATACAGCCTCACAAGGATACAGGATCCCAGTATAGATATTTAGTGGTGTGGTGGTTTTTGTTGTTTGTTTGGTGGGGTGTGGTTTTTTTACAATTTTCTCCTCCCACCACAGTCTTTTTCTTGCACTTTGTGGGCCAGTCTTTGTAGCCATAATTGTATTAATGCTTATGCTTCTCATATGTTTTAGTTTCTGGATGAAACGTTGAAATATTTGGTCATATACAGTTCTGGGGTGATTTTCTTTATTCAGGCTGCAGTGCACACCCTTAGTGCACATCCCAAGTGTGGAAGAATTGTGGTGGTTTTAGCCTCACTTTTGGTGGGTGGTGTTATTAGGGTTCAATCATGCCACTGGGTTTTTTGTTGGCTTTCCTTCTCTTTATACATCCAATACTAGACTTGCTGGCCTGTTGATCTTTTGTATAGCAATTTCTATTCTTCTGCCCCCTAGTTATCTTTACTAGGAGAGTGGTATTGTCTTTGTTTTCACATAATTCCCTAATTTTCTATTTCAAGTACTGCTTTTCTTGCTTTGTGACATAATTTTGGCTACTGGATCCTAAATACTTAGCAAAGATTCAGGCGGATAAGTTCCATGAAATTACTGATGTTTATTCAGCTATTTTAAAATAAACAGTTGAACTTAGGCCTGTTTATAGCCCTTTACTTCAGCAATAGAGAACAAATTAAAAATAATCTAAAGCCCTTCTATCATTTTGTCAGTGGCTAAAAATACTACTTAGCTTCAGAAAAGCCAGCAGGTCATTTAATACCATGTAAAAGCATGTCCTTATCTTTTCATGTGAGCTGTGGGGCAATTACGCAGTTGTGCAAGTTGTCTGGAAGGATTACATGCTGAGGAGGTACAGCAGATTCTCACTGATATAGAGCAAGCTCTTAATAGAGCATTTTGTAACTTCTCCATTCCACGGGCAGATTTGGGGGGCAGAAAGCGGTTAGTGTTTTCACTCGAGTCAGCCAAGCCCCCAGCCTGGCAGCCACATGGGGAGGAGGCAGCAGCGAAGGGCCTCCGGCATTGTCCCCTCTTGGCCGGTCACCTCCAGCCCTCTCAGCCCAGCTTCGGGTTGGAGCGTGACACTGCGTTGGCTTTTGCAGTACGGAGGTTGCAGCCTTCCCAGCGTGATCCACGTTGATCGCCTGGCTCCAGCTGTGGTTTCAGGCCCCTTTCACCATGCGGGAGTGCCAAAACTGTGTATCCGGACAGGGCTTGACTAAACTGTCCGGAGTTGTGATGTTTTCTCATCAGATCTTTAGAAAGTCAGTATGTGATACCCGTCACCTCTAGGGTGTCACAAATACACATAAGCGAGACAGTCCTAGCATAGCAGGGCAGCTTTCCTTATACCCAAGGAAAATTTAAGAAGAATGAAAAATAAGTTCAAAATAAAGCTGGTTCCATTTGTAAACAGGTAGTGTTGTGAGGAACAGGCAAGTTTAACCACATCTTTTGGCAGGTATGTATGCCCTTTGGCCACACAGGCCATTTCTAGTCATGCTATCCTAGGCTTGCTTCTGACAGTGATTACACATGCTGGAGAAACGTTAAGTCCCAGGAACTCTTCACACCAAGAGATGGAGAAATATTCTGCTTTCTCTGTGTTCAGTTTCATAAGGTAAAAAAAAATTGCCAAATTAGAACAAAACCAAGCAGAACACTGTGAAGGGTTGCATGTTAATTTTAGCGGTGGCGTGAATATTAAATGCATAATTTGATATACTGAATAGATGTCTGTAACTTACACACCAAAAACCAACAAGTTTTTTGTTGTGCAGAAATTGGGTTCTGTGCTCCAGCATAGGTCCAATGTGCTCTGCTATGTTCTTCTATTAACGTAGTGAGCAGTATGTTAGGGCCAAAGGTTGCGGGAAAAGGCAATCTTTTCATGCCTTACTGGCTACCTGCCTTGATATGTACGACATAGTTGTCTGTCAGCGTGGTATCTTTCCGCAGTGCTCAAATCTTTTGATCTTGTTACCTAGTGGTACAGAAGATGCATTTTGTTGTCTAGTGGTAAGCACTGAGGAGAAACAGCTAGTGAGGATCACTAGTTCTTGCTTGATTTAAAAGTCTAAGGAATTATTCAGGGGGTTTAAGCTGTATGAATCCCTAAACTGTACAGCCATAGGATCATACTTCTCTTGCCCTTCCTGCCCCTCTCCTTTCTGTTGTTATGCTCTGTGCTTCGTGTTATATGTGCTTTTGAGGAAGGAGATTGACAGCTGATTAGTTAGGAAAGAAAAGCATGGAAATGTGTATGAGGAAGAAAAGCAAATTTTTTGCATATGCCTCTTGTATAAGCAGGGAAAGATGAAACTGATAAATCTGTGCATTTTAGTATGCTGAAGTATAAACTGTGTATTTATAGTCAGCAATAGAAGAAATAACAACTGCTCAGGCTTATTCAATAAATTAGTGTTTAAAACCAGGAAACCTCTACTGTATTTGTTGCTTTGATCACAGAATCACGGAATGATTGAGGTTGGAAGAGACGTCAGGAGATCATCTAGTCCAACCCCCCTGCTCAAGCAGGGTCACTTAGAGCACGTTGCACAGGATCGCATCCAGGCGGGTTTCGAATATCTCCAGAGAAGGAGACTCCACAACCTCTCTGGGCAACCTGTTCCAGTGCTTGATACTCCTCTATCTATCTATCTGACCTAGCTTTGCAGTAAATGCATAGTTGTGGTTTTTATTTATTTATTTTTTTTTATGAAATAAAAGCAGCATGAAATTTTGCTAACGTTAACAATTATTTTTAGAGGAGATTACATTCAAGCTTGAAATCATCTCTATACTTGTTTGGGGTGCACAGGCCTGGAGAAAATGGTTTTGTTTTTTTTCAGAAGAAAAATGTAGATTTGTTTTCAACAAACATTTAATGAACAATGAGGGGAATAAAAGAGCAAGGGAAATATTCTTTGCCAAGTGAAGTGAGTCTCAGGCAGCTGTGCCTACTCCATCAAGTCTTATTATTAAGGCTCTCTACCTGTATTATAAAATCGGTGCTGTGCATACTCTAATGAAGGGATTATTTTAAGGCTGTGTGCATCTGAGCAAGGAATAAGAGCCTTGCATTGAGAGAGACATCCATAAGAAGAGGGTTTTAATCGGGGTGCATTATTAATGAACTGCATAAGTAAATGTATAGATCTGCTTTATTAGGCAAACTGTAAATGAGCGTATTTGGTAAGAACATGCAAAATGTGGGTGCTGAGAGAGGATATTTTGAGAATTTAACTCACTTCTAAATAGTAAAGGCATCCCGTCTGGCTGTAATTGGTGCCTGTGGCAGTTGTTGATACCCTAACTGCATTAGCTTTCTGTGCCCTTTAGCAGAATTGGGAAAACTTTTCTAGTACTTGTTAAGCCGTCTATTATCAAGACATCATAAATATACACATTTAGAATAGACGATTTGCTATCCCAGTGCCTTAGAGCACTTAAATTAGTTCCTACTATTTCAAACATTAATGTTGCAGTAATTATGCATGAAGCAATAATGCAATTGAAATTGCCTTCGAACTTACTCAAGTGGGTTTTTTTTTTATTTTTTATTTTTTTTTGGAAAATAATACTCAGTCTCTTCTCAAAATATACTCTAGAGCAGGTGAATGGGCTGTGTGACCCTGAATAATGGCAGCGCGAGACTGTTTTATTTCGAGATCCTCAGTTTGCCTGCAGCCCAGGTTCGTATTAAGCAAGTATTGCCATCTGTTTGCTTTTGATGACCTTTGGAAGGAGGCAGCAGTCATTCCCCCCACAGTGGTGAAGTGCCACATCACAGCTGGCACAGAGTCCTTCAGTAGTGGGGTTTCTTATTTAAAAAATGCAGCCATGCTTCAAGGCAGGAAACGTGGGCTGTTTTTCAGTTTGCAAACACATTCAGCTTTCTTTGTGTATGATACCAACCGGTTTCAGGTCTTCGCAATATCAGCTATACTAAAGGGTAGTAAAGGGCCCAAGTGTCAGCCTTAGGTCTGAATTTCTTTACATTTAAATTGGACCTCCTGTGTTCCTTTGGAGAAAAAATATGTTTTGTAGCTGAGTTACAAATAAGCTTTTCCAGCTTTTTGGCAGCCAGGTAATAGTTAAAGTGCAAAGCAGGTTTCTTTTTTCCAGCCCAGGAAAGCAGTTTAATAACTTTGGGTCCGTTTGCTCATAGCAACGCTACGGTTGAGCCCGGCAAACCCCTGGAGCTTGGCAAGCCAGGCAGACTTGGCAGGTTTTCCTACTAGCTTACCAAGTCTGAGTCAAGCATGGCTTGTTGCAGCTTCAAGTGTATTTAGCGCACCTTGTTAACAGGAACGTTGAAGTGGAGGCTTTTTTTCTTTTTGCCTCATTGACCTCAAATAATAATGTACACTCTCCACAAACAATTGGGGCTTAAACTAAGCATGACAATTTATGGCTTATGTTAAATTCAAAATAAATGTATTTGTATACTTTGGGCAGAATTTCTGGTTTGTTGTTCTTGGTATTAAGATATTAGGGTAGTACTCAACAAATTCTTTCTGTTGATTGGCACTTGATAACGTGAATCTCTGGGAAAAGATGAGCATAACTAACTTTTTTCAGTGTCTCATAACCCCACCAGCTTTTGTCCTCTGTTTAGAATGTGTTACGCAAGCAGACGTGTAAGCATTTGGAATGTGTTTACTTTTAATTTTTACCTGCATGGATAATAGCAAAAGAAAAACTAGTCCAAATATGTATTTTTAAATAGCAGAATATTTACGTTTCTGAATGCTGGCTCTTGCCCACCTAATCTTAGTAGCCTCGAAATAAGGACAATATTTCTGTAGGAACCTGAGAAGAGCACTGGGGAGATGTTGTGGTCTCACACAGGGGGCTGAGGTTCACAGCTAGACAGACAAGCTCCTAGATTGTTTTCTAGGATTGGTGCCCTCTTTCATAGCTCCGATGGACTACAAGAAGCCTAGAGATGACAAATGCCTCATTGCCATCATTGCTAAGTGTCTGGGAGTCTGCCTGTTTGAATCTCAACTTCTTCCAAGAAGAAGCTGTCAAGTTCTTTACCTGACATGCCCAAATTAGCTGTGTTTTCTCTTCTGGGACCTCAGTTTCTTTACTATGTACCCAGGATGTTTTATTTAAGGAGTTGAGTTGTAAGACTGGTGGAACATGCTTGAAGTGTGAGGGAGAGGCTGGTCAGTATGCTGCTTTGGGCCATTAATTGGGGCCTGAGAGTGAGATTTGGAGAGTATTGACAGCTCAATGTTGATACAGTGGAAGTGCTGAAAAAGGGTTAGGATGTAGAATGTAGTTTTCTCCTGTCCTTTTTCTTTTCTCAATAACTTCTTATTTGAATTAAGTTTATGCATGATTGACAAAACATGGAGGAAAGAGGAATTTAGGGTATATTAGGAACTGGGGAAATTTTTGGAGTTTATACAAGGATGACGCATTTCAGCTAAATGAAAATGGAATGAGACTGCTGGCCTTTTAGAAAAGTTATAAGGACACTTTTAAACTACAGGCTGGAAGAAGGGCAGCAGGTGTAGAAGAACACAAACTTCAGGATCACATAAGGTGAAGCTGATAGAGACTCCCCACTAGAAAAAGAGCAGCCAAAAGTTGAAAAAACTGTTGTAGTCTAAGTAGCCTACTATGCAAGGCATATTTATAAGCAGATAAGCTGAGTTGGGTGTCATTGTTGCCTCTCTCTCACGAAACAGTGAGAGTGCATTAGAACAATCAGTTTTAAATGAGAATATTGATATAATAGATTTAAGAGCAGGTGTAGATAGACAGCAGAAAGGTTCAACTAACCTGATGACCAGTCTTCTGTGAACAATTGTAGTTCTCTGGTGTTACTCATTAGGTCTCCAGCTTTTCTTCCACAATATTTTCAAATTGCTTTTTGCATCCCCAGCATCCTTGCCAGGGAGTTCCATAGATCAGTCACACGTTGCCTGAAAACATTCCACCTTTTGGTTTTTGTAAAGCCTCCAAATCTCGCTTCCTGCCCACTGGCCGACCAGCTATTCTCTATTCATGTTATTCTTGTCAATCTTGTAACTATCTGAATCTTCCCCTGAGTTGTCCCTGTTCTATGCTGAAGAGTCCTGATCTATTTAGATATTCTACCACTGAAAACAGCTGTAGGTCTTGATGCAGTCTTGTTCTCTTTTCCTGTACTCTTTCATAGTTATTCTGTTCTGTTTTGGGTGAGATCAGGGAAGAGACCAGATGATACATACTTGACTAATTGTTATCTCAGGTATTTTGCTGGGACACTAATATCACTGTGCAAATGACAAGAGAGCAATAGAATAAATGATGGTGGTTAGAGTGCTGCTGAATGAAAGGATGGTGTCAGGAAAAAATGACTGCCTGAGTACGATGCGATCTCAGGCAGCTAAAGCATCCTGCTGAAAGAGGGAATATGCATTGGCATCACTTGACTGCTGTACCATACCTAGTATATCCACTGTAATGTAAAATTGTACAGTAAATGCAATGCAAAAGCATTAAAATTGTTTGGGACGGGGGATGGGGGAAAACATGCTTTATTTTTCCCCATACACTGTTGAATTACAATTTGGAACTAATTGCCATGGGGCGTTGTGGAGACCAAAAGTAGAAGTGGATTCAAAAAGGGTCACAAAAATTCACAGAAGTCCTGTGATGTCTATTAGATGCAGTGGTTCAAATGTTAACTGTTTCAGGAAGCCCTTAAATTGCTAATTATCCTTTCAGTTTCCAATTTACTTGGGAAAAAGATAATTCTTTCCCCTCTTTCTTCTTTTCTAAGCCTCTTTCAGTGCCCACTGACTGAGAAAGACACTTTGTTCTGACCTAGTAAAGCAGTTCTTATCTCAAAAAGCTGCTTAAACAACATAAAAGAAATGAAATAGGCTCAAGGAAGCTTGGTCCAAGGAAATTCTGAATGGAGTTTACCTAGCGTGCCACAGCATGCTGGTTGCACCATGTTTTGCATCAATCCTGGGATCCCAAAACTGCAGAATCCCTCCGGCTGGCAGGGAACATGGGCACCGTCTAGTCCAACCTTCTGCACAAAGTCAGGGCAACACTGGGCTCAGCCAGGCTGCTCAGAACTCATTCAGTTGGGTCTTGGAAACTTGGAAAAGGATGGAGATTCCTCAGCCTCTTTGGGCAACATGTTCTAATGTTTATTATTAAATAATTATAGTTTAGTCATTCAGATAATAAGACTGTTATGTAATTATGTAATTGATAATCAGTACCACTGTAATTATGGGACTGTAAAATAGGACACAAGTCAAACAGAGCATCCGTCAGACTATGCTTACCTTGAAAATTTTAGCCTTTGCCAAGTGTGATGGAAACTAGGTTAGCTTCTGGCTTCAAGCACATTAGTTTGCCAGCAATAAGACTTTTGAAATTGTTTGAGGCCATTTATTTATTTATTTATTTATTTATTTAGAGTATTGGTTGCAAATACAGCAAATTGCTCCATCACCTCAGTATTTTAATTTAAATAAGCAGTACTCTGGCAATATTTAAAACGTAAGCCTTTAAAAGAGAATAACTGCCTGGCACTGCTGATAATTATTTTTAGAGCATGACAAGCAGCTGTCTCCAGATGGTGGTCTGTGTTCAACGTCATTCTCTACTGTAAATGGAAGCATTTACTGCAATATTGATTTAAAGCTTCATGTAACTTGTTTTTGTTTGTTTCAGCTTTGGTTTGCTTTCGTTAATGGATTTTCTGGGCAGATCTTATTTGAGCGATGGTGCATTGGTCTATATAATGTGGTAAGTGCTACATACTATGATTTGATAGTGCTCAGGACCTGTATGTCATTTTGTTGTGTCTGTGCCATTTCTCATAGGTAACTACCTGATTGTACGTCAGAACAGGTGAGCTCATTTGTATAAAAGCTGTTTCAATACACCCTGGGTTATGGAAAAAGATCTTGGATGGTTATTTTTTTCCAAAAATAAATAAATAAGACCTGGGAAAGTGCCTCAAAAATATACCTGTTTGTCCTAATACAATTTTGTTAAAATTCTGAAGTCTTTAGACAGTTCTGTAGCTCTAGTTTTTTAGATTTCCTCTTCAAAAATACCTTTGGGCTGCTTCTGAAATATTTTACTGATTGTTCATGTTCAAAATGGGTATCAAGTTTAATCATTGAATGATTTCTTTTTTTATTGAGCTTTTTTTTTTTGTAGTACTTTACAATCCCAATGATTTTTAGTCCATGGAAAAACATATTGCAGCATTTATTCCTATACAGTTAATAAATACTAAATCTTTCCTCCCTTCTCTGACCCTATAACAATTAGATGCTCAGGGAAGTGTAGTGCAGACGCTTTGGGCTGACTCCATGCTAAGCAGTGCCAGAATTGGAAGTAGGGTTGCTGTGTCACCAGCATTCTTCACTTCAACTAAGAGCAGGATGTCCAGGAATATGTTCAGTTTTTAGCTGCGCTTTGCATGGTGCCACACTGTGCCATGTAGTTGTTTTTAATCAGTGCTAGCTTGGAGGATCTCTGGGACCGTGTTTCATTGCATACCATGGACCTTAGCTGGTCTTTTCAATACAGTGTTATTTTTGTAATGTTGTTACTGATAACTGGCCTGGTGTCTGGATTTATAAGCCATTAGGACACTTTGTCAGTGTGAAAAAAATCCTTTGCGTATCTCTTTGGAGGGAGGAAACTTAATTTTTTTTTTCTTTAAGCAGACTCATTCCAAATGTATGAAAATACAGAAGACAGCAAATTATCTATCAATCAGTAGTATTAATGGAAACATTTAACTTCTGTCACATTTCTTCTAATCTTAAAAATGATGACACAAACCCTCACATTCCATATAATTTTATATTCTTTGTGACAGATATTAATTCAGGGATTTTCCACTCCCTTGATTCTTTTCACCCTCATTTCCTGACTGCTACGCAGTCTCTGTCGTTCATGTTCAGATATTTGCATCTAATATCTTTAAACCTGATTTGATGGATCTACCTACCCTGCATAAAGCTCATGGATGAGACTCATCATCTAGAATCCGTGAAGCAGAAATTAACCCTTGTTTTATAAGGTCAGTATTTTCTAAAATCAGAACGGGTCCTGTAGAATCATGAAGAATCAAGGACTGTTAGGATATTAGGGGCTTCCATAACTTGAAGGGGTTAGGTTTTTATGTGGGTTTAGTTCTGCCATTCTCTCCCATGCCGATTAGCCTTTACTTCATGAGTAGTCTCATTAAAATGCTAGGTGTAGGAAATCTTAGCAGCACTGGAACTCCTGCATTTGCACTGGTTCACACTGGATGTTTACCTTCATAATCAAAAACAGTAGCAGATTTACTTCAAATGAAAATGTAAATGCTGCAAGACACATGGGAACCCTCAAATTTCTTTGGAAGTATCTTAAGACCATATAAGAACATATCTTCTTTTTGGAATATATTGGACTGGTTGTCTGAGTCCTGTTACTTTCTGTCCTCCCCAAGACTACTGCTTTTTTAACCATCTGGTTCATCACTTCATGAACAAATGAAGCACATTCCTAGTTGGATCTAGGGATGTAACCACTGATTCCCATTAGCGTCTAGTCCTCCACATTGCTGAATGTATACTCTTCAACATATACTCTCCAACTGCCAACTCATTGCTGGTTGGAACCATGGCCCAACTTTTGCAAAAAAGGAATACAAGTTAAAAACAGGTCTTAATTAGAAGATGCTGACTGAACACTTCTCAAACTGTTTAAAAAAAAAAAAAGATTAGAAATGATTTTTCCTTATAAACTGTTGATGTAGAGGGAAGTGAATGGAGGTTAGTAGTCAGACACACATGCTGGTATTGCTGCACACTGCGCCTGCAGACTGTGAGAAGCACAAATGCCCAGGCCAGCTTCAAATGAGCTACCTCAGATCCTGGAAACACTTAAGAACAGCAAAGTGGGACTCAGCAGAGGCTAATTTACTGTGCTTCTGGCAAAGCATCCTGCTGCCTCTCCTGGCAAACTTCTGAAGCTTGGTCATCTAAGTGCCTGCCTGGGGTACAGACCTATGGTACAGTTAGTTTGTTCCTATCAATTCATGCCTGACTGAGAATCCCCAAAATGACAATACAGAATGGCCTTTGTTTTTCAGTAGATCTTTTTAACGTGATTTCCGCATTTGCTTTGTCTGTAAACTTAGCTTTGGTTAAGCATATTACATATTTAGTTATGGCTACAATTGCAGCTATATTTGAACCCACTCCCACAAGGCTTTTTTCTAAAATGTATGTGTTGTCTTTCTTTTGCGGTCTGAGTTTTCTCCTGACTAGATTAGCTTGTACATCAAACCCTGCTGATGCTTAACTTCTTGTGTTTAAGCTAATTGGTTTGGAGCAGGAATTTTCTTTCATGCCTCTTTGTCCTTAAGTCAATATTGAGAGTTATGAATTGCTGAAATTCATGTTTGGGCTTGTTTGGATGTTGGAAAAATGATGTCAAATAACACACAAGTTGGTAATACGTCTTCACTGAAGTATCTGGGAATTTTGCTGTTGTCTCAATACTGAAACATTATCTGAGATCCACTTAAAACTAATAGCTGCTTTTAATTAGCATTTGCTTTCTTTGCAGATTTTCACAGCGTTGCCACCCTTTACTCTGGGAATTTTTGAACGATCATGTACTCAGGATAGCATGCTTAGATTTCCACAGCTATACAAAATTACTCAAAATGCAGATGGGTTCAACACAAGGGTAAGGGAAAGTATCTGTTTCTTTAACAGTAAATACCAGCTTTTTTTTTTTTTTTTACATTTCAGGCCTTTTTCTATCTCAGAAGTTCTTAATTCCCTACTGTTACTCTTGCTTTACACTGGGATGATGCCACTGAGATCAGGATTGTTCTGCCTCCCATTCTTTTCAAAGGGATTATATTTAAAAAATAATTGTTTTTAAATAAGGATTGCCAGGTATGGCTTGAACTAAAACTGGTACTGAAATACCCATAAACTTTGATTCTAATTAAGATTTGTATCTGAATATGAATTTTCAATTCACAACTTGCCATTTTCAAAGGAGCTAGATAATCTCCCCTGGATTTTATTTAATACAGAAACTGTCATAACCCTCTCTACTAGAGGACCTTTTCACAATTAGGCTTGCTATTTCTATAGTTCTTTTAGAAAATAAAATTTGAATTGGATTATTTTGCCCTTCAGTTTTCAAGAATGCATTTTATTTCATTTCACTCTTCTACATCGTAGAAAATGCCAGCATTTGGGGTTCTGTTTTTTTTCCATAATAGGCACGTTTAAATGTACTTCAGAAAAAAGAAGCTGTGAGATTGCTTTGATTAGAGAGGAAGGAGGAGGAAATCATAGATTATGCAAAGCTCTGGCTTGTGCAAAACTGCCTTATCTATAAGTTAAAAATTGCAGAACATAGAAAGTATTTCTCCATTAAAAGAAAATAGAACATTTCATGGTAATAAATTAGTCTTTTTGAATCATTCTTTGAGGTAATTAAAGAAAGGTGACTCCATCTGTTTGCTGTATTCTGATAAAGATCTTAAATTGCAAGTATGCGTGCCTATTATATTTTAACTTGTTAGAATAAAGCTGTCCAATTGAGCTAGTGTTTTTTTGTGACAGAGCAGAAATTGTAGGAGGAAATACATCTTAAGGAAGCTTAGGTATTTCACTTTGGGAAAAACATTACGTCTGACTCTAAACTGCACAATGAAGCGTTTGTTGAGAGTTAGAGAGAGGCCAAGAGTTCTGGATGTTACTGACTTCTTGGTTTGTTTTCTCTCAGGTTTTCTGGGGTCACTGCATCAATGCCCTGATCCATTCCGTCATACTCTTCTGGTTTCCACTGAAAGTGCTGGAGCATGGTAACTGCTTCATTATTTCTTACGTCAGCCACTGATGGTCAGTCATACTAGAGCCAATGTGTTTGCAGAGCTGGAGGTCGTGACAAGTTCCAAGAAAATCATGACGACAGACTCCAATAGGTTATAGCTGCTGAACTTAGCTAGTTATCTAGTGGCTTTCAGAATTTACTCTTATTTAAAGTAATTGTTGCTCATGTAGTGACTTTAATACTTAAGACTTTTGGCAAAGCTGTAATTTATTTATTTGAATACTGAGTGATGTTCTATACAAAGCCTATTTTTTCTGTAATGTGTTAAAATCTCAAGTTTTTAGTGTATAATGTTTTTATAGCAGATCTTACAGTATCCGTATTACAACAGTTTGCTTTATATCTCGTTGGATCTTTCCCATTCAATGATGGCATGCTCTAAAATGTAGGATAAAATAGAGAACTTTCACTACTGTTCAAGTTTGTTGAAAAGCTGAATTGGTTGGGAGGGAAGCAGACCAGATCGAGCTATTAGGAAAACAGGATTTTATTTGTACAAGCTAAGTTCATTAGTCCCATTTTCTGTGGAAGGTAACGTAACTACGTGGTATATCAAGGGACAGTAAATCCCAGTATAGCATTGTGGGCAGGAAAAATCCTTGGAAATCTTTTGGGTTTTACTGCCCAAGAAATGGGACTTGATCAGATCAGGAATTTTAAGGGGCAGGGGGAAGGAAGACTGTTTATCTAAAAAGACAAACTTGTCAAAACTGAAACTCTTTCCAGGAATATAATCATTTCAACAAAACTTTCTCAGCTCCACGATGGATTACTTGGGGGGATGGTGAAGGAAAAGGAGGGAAGGATGGATGCTCACATCAAAGCAGCATGATGGTGAAGATACTTTTGTGGGAGGCAGGCTCACATTTCTCTTTACCTGGCTGAGTAAAACTTCAATATTGTGTCCTTAGTGACAACTTCACATGCTGTGTGATAGACCGTACGAGGAGATGGGAACCTCCCTTTCCCCATATGTGGGCTTTGAGCTCTGTTTGTTCAGTTTTGGGGGAAGGGCTTTTTGGTTGGTTGGGCTTTGTTTTGTTTTGGTGGGGGAGTGGTTTTTCTGTTTCACAGTTTTAATGAGAAACATTCATCTTAAGTAGCTCTTCTTTAAATTCTACTTTGGCTGTTTTAGGCTAAGGCCTGTAGTGGTTACTGTTAAAGAAAAAAACTATTTTTGTTTTAGTCCTCCATAAATGTTTTTCTAACTATTTAGTTCTTCGTTAAATTATGCACTCTTAATTTCACTGAGGAAATGATAAGACTCACCCACTCAAACCATAACTTACTTTCTGAGATCACTTGATAGGTAGCTTGGTTTGCTTTCCAGATAGAAAGGAATATTGAATCTTCAAGTTTCTTTGCATTTCCAAGTGAAAAAGGATTTTTAGTGCCACAGACAAAAATGTGTCATTCACACTGGGATGTTCTTTAACCTCTCCAGTTCCTTAGAATGTGAAGTGTGTGTGTTCAATGAATGGGCACTTTGTATAGCTTTGGAAATGAATGTTCACTGGACAACCTGCTGTTCTTATTAACAGAAATACCGCTCTTTGCAGGACCCCTTGGCCTCCCAAAGTGCAGGTCATGGCAATCGCTGCAAAAAATACATTAGACTACTGCATTAAAAAATAACTTTAAAAATCTGAGGCTTACACTGAAAAATTATTTGATTACTTGAGAGCACCCTGTGATGTTGTACTAGAGCAACATATTGGCAGAGTTACTAGGTCAGGTTATTCTAGATCCATCAAAAGCCATATGTACTTAGGTATGCCTCTTGCTTTATAAGCTGAGGCTTCTGGTGTCAGCAGGATTCACTGGACACGGAAGGCCTGGTTCTCTAGCATTCTTCACCTTTTTCATTGGTGCTATAGGAAGGAGAGCAAAGCGGCTATTGAAACCTTCTGTGCATTTGGGAATGATGTGGTAAATGGCAGAGGCCATAAAATACCAGGGGAAGAGTTGGGCTGATGCAGATGCCAGTGCCTGAAAACCAAACTAATTCCCAACTAAACTGGCTCAGGGTTTAGGTCCTGTTGCATGGGCAAGGACAGTGAATAGTATGTCTGCTGCTGTTTTGTAATAGTCAGGCTTGAAAATAAAAAGGATGGTGGGGTTATAGATCTGGCAACTTCTGGCAAATATTCTGTATCTGTCAGTTCTTCAGTGATAACCCCATACAGCAATTGTAGCAGCAAACCATAACAAGTAGCTTGGGGTAACTGCATGGGCTAACTTTATAGTCTTTTTACCTGTATGCTGGACAGTATCTTCACCACAGAGATCAGTCTATCAGAGACATTTAGACTTAGACACTATAAACTTAATCTCCTATCCTGGTACCTATTTTATAGGAACACAGTTACATAAGTAGATGACTCCAGTTTAACAATGTCAGGTCCAGTTTTGCAAAGAAATCTAGCAAAGTGGTATGCTTATAGTAGAAGCACTGTACTGGGCAATATGTGTTTAGGACCAAGTCCAAGGTTTTATCTTAAGCCTTTTTTCATCCTCACTGTTTGTGTATTTGTCTAGCAGTTGTCTTAAAACCTGTGAAAATAGCAATACTGATCATGCTTGAGTAATGCTTGAAAGTTCCAATGAGAATGAGTTCATCTGGCGTTAGCGAGACTGTCGAGTGTGCTGTCACGGGGTTCCGGTTTTATTCAGCAAGAGCTAAGAATGACTAATCAGACGTGAAGTATTGCCAAGGTTGGCACTTTTGGATGATAGATTAATGTGTACTTACCCTTCTGCACACTTGACTTAAAGAAAGCATGTGTGGAAGCCTCAATGCTGCTCAGTTAATGCATTACAGTAAGACATTTTAGATGTTATGTGTCCTTTATGATTAATCTTTTGTGGCTTTCTTTTAATTTAGCTCTGTTTCACTACAACTCAGCTGGTGTTTTATGGATTTACTTCCTAGCAACAAGAAATAATGGAATATTTTGGAGATGTCAATGAGTAGTTCGGAGCAGATAGGCACAGAAAAAGTTACACTGCCATACCTCGGTTCTTGCAGACAATTTATATGTTAGTGCCTAGCAAGCGTTTCCCCTTTTGCTAAAACAGCTTTCTGGCAACCAAAACTCTGTGCATGTGCTGTATCAGGACATATAGTGCCTAAGGCCTTGTTTAGCACAACCTCTGTATTGACAGTAGCTCATAGCTTTTAGATGGTTTTTAACAGTGCTTTTAGACGTATTGCAAATTCAAGGTTGGGACCAGTTATTGTCTAATTGTCTTCTGAAAATCTCCTCCCTGTTATCCCATCCATTCTGTTGATAAACTGATTATCAAACATGATCATTTTTCTTTCTTTCAGATGCAGTATTCACAAATGGCCAGGGAATTGACTATTTATTTGTTGGAAACATAGTTTACACTGTAAGTTTGTTTTTTATGCTATTAGAAAATGGTGTAAATCGGAAGTGTACAAGTAAAATCAAAATCAGATCTATGTTGTGTGCATGATATTTTCCCCCTTCTTTTTTGTTTCTTTTTTGCCGATGTACACCAACAATATCTTCGGCTCTGCCCTTTCCCCCACCCCACCATGCCACGGCCCCAAGGGATGGGTTGGTACATAAATGAAAGTACTTTTTTAGGTGGAGGGAGGAGGTTGGGCACAAACATCTATGAATTTGAGGGTGCTAGCACTGAAGTCATTGTTGTTTTCTTTTTTTCCTTGCAGTATGTTGTAGTTACTGTTTGTTTGAAGGCCGGCTTGGAAACAACTGCATGGACTAGAGTAAGTACTTCTGAATATCTTTTATTTTATCAGCATATATTTCTCCCTAATAAATATTAATGTAGAAAAGGAGTATGAGAAATCATTTGGGGCTGCAGTGTTTTAATTGGATCTTTCTTTTAAGGATAACCTGCTAAGGTCTGTAGGTACAGGATGGTAGAGGAGGATGAACATTGCTTAAATGACATGACATACACAATGAAAAGGGCAGCCTGTCTGAAGCAGGAAGAGGAAAAGACTATTTTGGCAACATCTCTAACTATTCAAAATTAAGAATGGCTGCCCTCAGCATAAAGCCATTGATAGCGGAAAACTTGGTATGAAATCAACATGCTAATATAATTGCTTAAGTAAAGAGCACAAGAGCAACGTCTTTTTACTCTGTAGCTTCTTTCAAAGTAGTTAATGCAATACTGAATGCAAGGTGTCTGCCCACAAATAAACAATTAGTCTCTGAAAAGCTCTTTAAAGCTAGTGAAAAGCTGACTTGACATTGGATGAGACTTTTGTTTGGAAATTTTCAAAACTAACTAAATAAAAAATGTTAGGCAAACAGTCATTGATTCCCAGATTTGAGTCATTTACTTGCAATGACTGAGTGCTGTGTTGTTGGTAGGTGTCAGACTCTATGGCAAGGCAAAATACAGGGGGGGTGTTCCTGCACTGGTGACTCTTCAACACATTTGTCCCCTTCCTTTCCTCCATCCCCTCTGAAAACACTGATCTCTTGATTTTGATGGAGTATGTTTTTCCACGCCTCTGAGACATCTTACTGGCATCTCATTTTCATGACATACTAAGACAATCTGTCCTCAAACCAAGGTCTTCTGAGGAGTCCCATATTATTCCACTGGTTTCCTGGAGGAGCTTGGCTAAATTTTGTAACCTCGTTGCTTCTATTAGTTGTAAAATATTTCCTTTCATTCCTCACAGAGGAATTGTCAAGATTAATGAGCTGATGTCTGTTCTGAATTTTAAAGATGAAATGCTATCTGTATGGGTTACTTACTTATTTGAAAAATGGTAATATTTACTGCCTCAATCTCTCATCTGAAAATAAAATCAGGGTTTTGTTGTTGTTGCTTATGCATAATTTTTATGTTGAGTACCAACATTTTAAAAGGCAGAAGTATTTAAAAGCAAGTGAATTCCACATGCACTAGAGGAGGACGTACCTAAATCTGCAATGGAGGCATGTGAGTCTCTTTAGATCCTGTTATGCAATTATTAATATGATACTTCCCCCCTCACTTCCCCCCTCACTTCCCCCCTCACTTCCCCCCTCACTTCCCCCCTCACTTCCCCCCTCACTTCCCCCCTCACTTCCCCCCTCACTTCCCCCCTCACTTCCCCCCTCACTTCCCCCCTCACTTCCCCCCTCACTTCCCCCCTCACTTCCCCCCTCTCTGGAAAATTGATGTCTTTTTAGTCATTTAGAAGTAGTTGTGGTCCCCTTTTTTTCTAAATTTATTTGAAAAGGTACCATATTACCATAAGTTTAGTAGATCCCAGTGTTGTCTAACACTGGGATTTTATGGATAAAGTATTGTTACGCACAGAAAAGTCTTTGTGTTTAGAATCAATCTTTTTCTAATTCCTGTCCCATTGCTTGGGCCAATGACTCACTTCATCTTGGAATCTGATGTTGGTTACAATTATTGTTTCAGCTGTGAGTGAATCAACACACAAAGAATCTTTAAGTTACTTGAAGAGTATTAAATGTACAACATTGAGTTAAGCCCCTTTTCCATCGTCAAGTGGATTGGTTACATGCAATTTGTTCTTAACAGTGAGAAGGACACTTTGCCACTTGGGAGACCGCGATGGGTTTAGCTGAAAGCTTTAAATAAATAACGCAGACTGAAAGGGGTTAGGAGCCTAGTATATCCAGTAGGTAGTGTGGAAAGAATGGCTTTGGTAAGTGATAACATGATGCATAACAAAATCTGCATGCTGGAGATGTACAGAGCAGCTTACTGTTACGTGTTGCTTATCTGGAGCACTGCAGTAAGCATTTTCCAAAGTGCTTGCAGCTTGCTTCATTGCCTTACCATACCTTATGAGCTATTTTAGATAAATAGGACACAAGGGATAACCATACAGTGTGTCCAGCTTTTATGTATGAGAACCTTGATATTTTTTTCTCCCTGACTGTCATTGATTTAACACTTCTGAAAGACTCACTTCTGCTTTGCACATGAATTCTCCAGGAGTAAATGACAGATATTTCAGTGGAGAATCAACAGTGCAAAGCTTGGTGGGGTGAGTGGTTAAGAAATGATTTCAAGCAGGACAAGGAGGGCTCTTTCTGAAAGCAGAGGCTCTTCTAATGGTAGAGAATCCATGCAAGCAAGGACAAGCATGAGATGTGCAAAGGGAGACACTTGGGGAGATAACTAGGGCAATCATGAGAAGAAAGTGAGGAAAATATAAAAGGATCAGAGTCTTTGAGTCAGAAAGGGCAAGAGCTGCAAAACTCAAGAACTGTCTTACAAGCTGAGTGGCATGGAAGGCAGGGAGAGGGCAAAAACTGAAGACGACATTTCACTAGCCTAAGTACACCTTCTACAAAATGAGTATGCTTTAAATTGGTTTCCCTGCTTGCTTTTAATCATAAAGCCTTTAATCATAAATCATTAATCATTCTCTCATGGGAAAGCAGTGCTGGCATGCTGGTGCTCTTCTACCAGTGCATGGAACTGCTGCTCTTCAAGATGAAGTCTTGCAGCAGCCTCCCAAGTGCCTGTTCTTTGGGGAGCTGAGCACCACAGCTATCCACCTTGGCCGGGCTTTCTCCTAGCCACAATCTTGACGTGAGGTGGTCTTTTTCTTTTTTTTTCTCCTTTCTTTTTCTTTTTTCAGATCAGCAAGCAGATTAAAAGGATCCAAAATATTGGGGTGGATCCCACCCCAAAATATTGCAAGACAAAAAAAGCCTATGACCAGCTTCTTACAGTTTTATTCACATTCAAACTGGGTCAAATAACTTTTTTTTTTTTTTTTTAACAGCCCATAGTCAGATTTCCTGGGTGAAACAGATTAAATAGAAAAGTTTGAAGTCCTTCCTGCCCACTGCATTTCTCCAGGAAGGGGCCTATCCTATGCCTTGCTTGTTAGTCCAGCAACATTCAGGGTTGAACAAAATTCCAGCTTTCTGAGAGTCCCTGCAAGAGTGTTCTTTCCATGAGCTCTACAGTTTTGCTGTATGAATGCTTCTGTGAGCCAGCCTCCAGTTGCTCACTGATATCTGCCAGTCCACACTGGTACTGCAGACTCCCCGCTCCCCCCCCACTGTCTGTGCTCGAGAAAACTCTCCTTGCCGAGGACACTCAGTTGCTTCCAGGAAAGGAGCAGTCTTATCCTTCCAGAAGTTTGTGTCTACCTTGCAACAGGCAGAACACAGTTAACACCTACCATTAGATACTTCTTTGCTTTTCAGACATAGTCTCTAAGATTAAAAAAAAAAAAAGTCAACAAATAAAAAGTAGAAAGGTGAGAACTAAATGATGCTATGTCCACCACAGGAATGAATGCGCAAATTCTTTGCTATGTTTCTAAATCCATCTGTAATTAGTAATTAAGATTTATGCAGGTACTTCTCTGAATTGGAGCCAAAGTCATCAGCAATGGGAGTTGTCAGCATCCAAAAAGTTAGAGCCAATAGTGAGCTCAGTTGCTTGTTACAACTGAAATTACTGCTTCCATCTACTGCAATGTAAAAGTAAAACAGCTTAAATCATCTTGAACAGCAAAATATTTTGTGTGTGTAGACAAGCTGACTTTCCTTAATGCAGTTGAAATGAGCAGTCTCTTATGTTGGATGTGTTCTTGATCATTTTGATATTACTTTCATTAACTCTTAGGGAATCTACAGTTTAAAGAACCAGTAAAGATGTAAATTGCCTTGCATATGTGTAAATCACTTAGAACATTTAAGGGGGGGGGGGAAGAAAAGCTAATCAGGAGATGCTGATGGCTTAAGTGGTGGTGTATCACACAGCACTGAATCTTCCTCAGTGACAGGTATGAGAGTGGTGCACATGGCTTATATGCATACACTCTGACATAAAGGATTTGTCAGTATGAACTTTAACCCGTGCCTTTGAAAAATTCTACCTTGATGTATGCGTTGAACCTGGCATGTGTAAAATGGGAACCAGGAGCGCAATGAGCGTGGGCAGAGTTCTGAGGGAAATCTGATGAGTTTTTGGAGCTCTGAGTAAGACAGATTGGCTGAGAAGCCTATCTGTCTGCCCTGTCAGGAGGCGAAGATTAAAGAGGAGAGCTGTTTTCTGCTGTTTAAACAACCTATGCTACTGGCCTAAAACTAAGTACAGTAGACAGGCCTGTGTGAGGCTGACGGAGACCTGAACAGAAAAATATCTGTGCATTAAGTGGCTCGAGGAAGGTTACTGCATTGACTCTCCTTCTTTCTCCCCTCCTTGTAGTTCAGCCACCTGGCTGTTTGGGGAAGCATGCTGCTCTGGCTGGTGTTCTTCGGTGTCTACTCCGCCATCTGGCCTGTGTTTCCCATTGCTCCAGACATGCTGGGACAGGTTGGTATGGACACTTGGCTGCTGGAGCGGGTTTCTCGGCACACTGTCCTGCAGGCAGCAGTGTTGCTTCTCTGCTGCTTCTAGAGCACACAAAATATCCCTGTAAAGGAAATACATTCTAGTAAGAGTGCTTCTGCATTATTTTAACATAAAAAATCTTGCATTCATTTAACTTAACTTCTCGTTAGAAGGGCTCTTTTTTTTTTGCAAAAGTAACATCATAACTTGTTATATGCACTGTAGTTACTATATGGCAATTCTTAGTTGGTTTGGATGGTAATGAGATTGGCTCTTTAATGCTTTCCTAGTAAGACTTCCTATGTTCGACCAAATGGCAGGCATGAATTTTGAATTTTGTTTTTGTTGGGTTTGGTGTGTGTGGGTGTTTGGTTTTTTTGTTGTTGTTGTTTGTTTGGTTTTGGTCATGGGTTCTCTCTTCGACATACTGTGGTTTTGTATTGTTCCTTTGTTCCTGCATTCATTTAAAATGAACCAGAATATACTTGAGAATAACTTGAGATGGTCACAAGTGGAAGGGAAGCTGATATGTTAGTGGTCCCTTTACGATACTGGTGGAGTTTTGGAATTGTTCCTTTGGTGTCAGCCGAGTTCCAGGTGGTGAAGTTTTCCCTTTGGTGTCATTATTTCAACCCATGGTGAGCAGATTGAATCATGAGCCTGTCAAAATCACTCAAGAGCCTCACGCGTATTTAAAATAGGAGGCTCCCAGGAACAATGAAGGGCTTAGTAAATATGTGGTAAAACGTTAGCAACAAGCTAACAAGCAGAACTGCTGTCAAAATGACCAGAAAAAGGGGCTTTGTAATAAGTTTAGAGTTGTCTCTAAAGCTGCAAAGATGGTATTTATTATATAGAAAGAAGAAAAGCAAACTAATAATTTTAACAAAGAATCTAAGCATATTTAATTCATAAAATGACATCTTTGCATATCAGAAAATAATAATATAAAAAAGCCAAGTGTTAGGAACCCAATCAGAGATTTTTGAGGTTACGCTCATGTTTGTTGTGCTCAACAAGAACAGTCTGGCATCATTCTGTTACTCTTCTGGCCTAATACATATTTTACTACCTTGTGCTACAACACTGGGGATAATGGCGGTTATAGCAGATTGTCATGGACAGCTCTTTACAGCAAAGAGTGACAGCTGACAGGCTGGGATCAGCAAGTCAATGACAGAGGGATGAAACCTAGCTCCTTTGATAGTATTTCATGGTGTCCTTTGTGTGTTTCACAGCACGCACTGCATCAGCACCTCTGGTTCACACTTCCCTAAATCCAGCTGGAATTTGACCAAGTATCGTGCAGAGCCACGAACCACTTTTCCTCCACAGCAGACTTGTAGTGCTGCCATTAATGTGTCGGCCTCCTAACACACAAATGATAGGATGAGCTGCTCCTTCGTAGGTGAAGGGTCAAACTGTATGCTTTAGCTTTGGATTTGCAGTATTTTTCAGAAGTCTCTTCTTTTTCCTTTTTAATTGCAACTACAACAAAATTCATATCATGTTTGTGGTCACCATTTGCTCCAACATAAACCACAGCTCTCAGAACAATAACTGGGTGTTAATACATTTTGGTTTTGCCTGAATACCTTCTAAATGTGTTTTTCTAGTTAAACTTTTTTATGCTCTGTTTTTCTGACACAATGACTTGAGAAGCGGTATTAATAGATACTAAGGCTGAGCTAAAGTACTGTAGATTATTTTCATTGAGAATATAATGTTTGCATTGGGTGATTGAGTGGCATTGTTAAATGTAGTCCAGTACTTGCGGAGCTGTTTTCCTGGATCAGTAATCAGCTCTCAAAGACATTAAAGGTTGTTCGTAATTCTAGAAGGACGTTTCAGAGGACAGGGAAACAGAAAGAATATATTGTGTGGCCTTCAGTGTAAAAATAACCATGAACTCTAACACTTTATCACAGCTTTCTTGTATTTTTTGAGAGAAGGAGCAAAAGTGGAAAAGAGTGGATTTTGTTTTCTTTATCCTTTTGTAAAATCAAGGAAAGCCCCTAAGGTAAAGGGAACTTGCCTAGGACTTGCCTTTGTACAAAGAGTAATCTTGAGTAATCAGTTGCTGTCATAATATCAGCACATGGAGAAGTGAGCTGGGACCATGCTAGACTCCAGTCTGTAAAATGAATTGCTTTCCTTCTTCCCAGACTTGAGCTATTCCTTTGCTCCTGCTGCCTTCCTTTCTGCATTTGCAAGTAATCAAGATATATTAAAAGCAAAAAGAAACAGTGAAAAGTTTACTTTTTGCTTTGTTTTTAAATATCTCGTTAGTGTGTTTATTTAAATAAACAGAAATCCAGAATTTGTTATATACTTATACTATGCCAAGCAGTATAACACTTAAAAGGGAACTGTTTTTAACTGTAATACTCATCTAGCATCTATGCCAACCAGGACTTTGTGCCATAAGTAGAAGGCATATGACAAGCAAAATGTTTTATTCTATCCATTCATCAAATATCAGCATGGAGCTTCATCGACCTTTAAGTATGTGAAAAGATGCATTGTTTCTGCTGGGGTTTATTAAGCCATTTTCACTAAGTGTTTTTTTTCCTCTCTCTCTTTTTTTCCTCATTATATGTGGAGCTTTCTCACAGGAAAAATAATACTGTTTTTTCCCACTTGAGGGCAAAAATAAGCAACTTTGATTTTCTCAGCTGTCAAAGAGACAACATATTTCTTTTATTTCCACCTGTAATCGTAATAGAATACATGTAACATAATAAGAAAAAGCTGTGATAAAAATTTCAGTATCCTTTAATAGAAGTATTCCAATAATAAGACATCTGACACTTTGGAAATAAACTCTCTGGTTGTTTTGGGGGACCTTTTAAGACATATGTGCAAAATGTTTTCCTTTAACAGCACCAGTTGCAATAATGTAAGACCAAGGAAGCATCTGTTAGATGGCTTTCTTGAATCTTTGTTTTGTTTTGGTTTTTTTTAAGTCGTTCTTTTTGGATCTGTAAAGAACAGTGGTGCTGAGAAAAGTCGGCACCTCTTTTTGCCTTGCCTTCGGAGCCAGGTGGCTTCTATGGGGGCTGACTGTTTTGAAACAAGCACTTCCAGGATGACAACATTTTGTACAATATGCAAATCCTTTCCCACCTTTCACTGTGTATATCTTATTACCATAGGTAGTTGGAAACAAGTGGATGCCTGTGTGTGTGTGTGTGTGTTTTTTTTAGTGCTACGTGGCTTAATACTCATTAGTGAAGAGGTGGTACAGAAAGGTGCTGCCCTAAGAACACGAGTGCCTTTTTAGTTATCCTTGTTCTGAACTCTTGGAGCTTGCAGCTAATACCCCAGTGGTATTTTGTTGACCAGCACATTAGCTATAGTCCTGCCCTCATGCACTGTTGGGGTATTTTGTTTGCTTGCTTGGGGGAGGAGGAGATGATGCCCTGAAGGGAGCAAGGAGCAATACAATTTATGCTCGTTCCTTGCTTGAGTCATACAAGTGGTGTGTGTGCAATGCTGCTCATTCTGTGCTCATCTGGATTCCTTCATAGGAATTGCAGCAGACTTTGGGTTTATGGGAATAATATTACACTGTATAGAGTGAAAGTCTGTGTGTGGATGTACCTGCACACGCACATACATAGTTACCCGTATTCGAGAGTGTAAGTGCATGTATGCAAAAGGAGATGGTATATGAAAGTGATCGAGTTTTGAGTCTTAATCCAAATGTTATCTGAGGTCAAGAAGAACAGGTATCTCCCTTCTCCACCCCCAAGCTACAATACTGTGCTTTTAGTGGTTTAAGGGGGGGGGGGGGTAAGGGGTTCCCCTCATCCCCCTGAAGCATCCACTACTGAGCTGTGATTTTTGCAGTCTATTTCCCTTTTTTAATATAACCATCAGTGAGGCAACGACAAAAGCAATGTTTGTTCTTCTCATTAATAAAATGTCTTTAAGGAGATTTGAAACAGTCTCTCTTTCAACTTAAAGGGGTGAAAAGAGTGAAATTTTAATCTGTTTCTGAGACGGTCATACATTTTGCTTAGTCCAAAGTGCAAGTTATTTATTTCAAGGTTGCTCTCCTTTCTGCTGTGTGATGTATGTGGTCATATCTCAGAACTGGGATTTAAGAATCATTTTGAATTTAGACCACATTATTTTGATCTCAGAACAGCATTAGTGTAATGCCTTTCACATCTGAGGCCTTCCAGCTACCTCATGCCTGGATGCATTGGAGCTGGAGTTGCGCTTCCCGGTTACTTCTGTATGGTTGCAGTTGAGGAGATTCATCAAAACCTCAATGCAATAATTGTCGTACCATCAGCTCCACTTCTGCCCAGTGGAAACAGCTGAATGTAAGGGCCACTCTTGTGCTTTCATAGCTAGTGCCAGGCTTTCTTTGTGTCTCCTAATGCTGCCCCTATCCCTTACAGAATATCATTTTTTCAGCCAAATGGACGGATGCTTGCTTGGTTATTTGGCTACCTCTTACATAAAGAATTTCAGAAAGCCATGCATCATCTCTGCCTGGATTAAGGGTGCTTCTTAAAAGATCCCAATAGAGGGGAGATCTGCTTGATCCCATGTAATGTGACAGTAACAATACTTATTCAAATTAATGGTTTGTCAAGGAGAGGTCTTGGTAAAGCTTCCCATTCTTTTCTAGTCGTATGCCATTAGCAAGACAGATTCTCACCCTATTTCATTAGTTGTTTAGCCTTTGGGGGGGGGGGGGGGGAAATGTGCCCTGGTCATATGGCCAGGAATGTAGCTGGCCTCAAGTCTGAAACTCTCTTAAATCTTGCTGGCCCAGTTCTCAACAAAGACTGTGAGAAACCTGCATGGGAAGACTTAAAACCAACACAAAACAAAACCAAAAAACCTGAAGGCAAGATAATATTCATTATTGCAACACAATGAACAGGTTTCACGTTACGGCTCTTTCGAATTTTTACTTAAATACTGACAGCTTAGTATACGTTTTCCTGTTTTCCAGGATATTTGGGGGAATTTTTTTTGTTTTTTTGCTTTTTGTTTTTTCTCTACAGTTTAATTTTTTTTTCCAGAGGTCTCAGTTGTTGTTCTTTGGCTTCTCATATTTCGACCGTGTTTGGTGCTAGTTAGAAAATTGGCCATTCTGATTGTGGTTTGTTTGTCTACAATCAGTTCCACATTACATTGCGGTGTCAATGTTTTGGTCTGTGGAAATTCGTCATTCAGCTGTTAGTCAGAAATCAGACTTCTGCCTGCAAACTGAGGTCCTTAATGCCTGCTGATCATGTTTGTTTTTATTATTATGCTCAGTGGTCTCCAGCACTTGATGTGGTTTGGGAACTTTTTCTGCAGTTTTGGACAGTTGCTCTGAACAGACAAATTAGACTAATGAAGTATGCATATATTTTTAAGCATCTGTTGAAGGAGTGGGTATGTTGTTTTTATGATCCACACATGGCTTTCAGAAATTAATTTGTCATTTTTCACGTCCGTGCTGTTGTCCTATATCATACACAAGAAGATTAAAAAATTAAGATCAATAAAATCAATATTTTAAACACCTTCTGAATGTGAAATCAGTAGATTGAACAGAATGTGTTAATTTTATGGAAGTTTATCGCCCAAAACATGCCACTTTACCTATTGGTAAATCTACAGTGAATCTATCCTAAATATTTCTTAAAGATATACCAGGTTGGTTTCTCATTTGAAAGTATTTCATGAAGACTTTAAAGCAAGACTGTATTTGCAGCTGTGCCCAGTAGTTTTGACACTCCTTCTTTAGAGCCTTATGAGAATAGGGTTAAGCTGTGGGCATAAAAATGTGTTTTGGCTTTGGAATTGGTAGCATGCAGCAAGAAGGTCAACTGGCCTTGAAATTTCTTTGAATTCTTCGCATGCTCACCTTCACTTTGGTATTTTATACCTCTCCTGTAGAACTGTGGCTCCTGGGCTAGAGTATTAAATGAGGAGCAATAAGAAAGCAGCTCATTACCTGTATGTTCTACAGGCAGCGGGCATGGTGTTTCAGCCCTTGTTCTTTGAGCGTTGCAAGGTAACCTGGGCGCTAGCCATGCGCTCTGGCCAAAGTCTGTTTAGAGACTGGGTAACCTGAACAAGTTTAAACACTACTCAGTAGCTTAAACTGAAATAAAGCACATACACAAGACATTTATGCTTCTGTGTAATTGGCAAATTATCTGGATACGTTGATTTAGGGTGGGGGGATAACCGTGCCCAGGAACACAGAAACAAGCTCCTTCACTCGAGATAGAATTATAGATCTAGAGTAATGGACTGTGCTTCAAAAATTATATCTTTATCCACAATTTTGAGTACAAGATTGTTCAATATCCTTCAAAATTTCCCCTAAACCACTTTTTCTTATATTTAGAAGCAGCAAAGCCTTGTTGCATGTTCGTGGGAAGATGTTTGGAAGATATCCTAGTCAATGTTTTCTTAATTAGAAACAGCTGGCTTTAAAATTCGGAAAAGCAGCTACTGTATTGTACCAGAGGCAGTGTATTAATGTTCATGTCTACAAAAGAGCCATGTTGATGAGTTAGGAAAAACTAAGACCATATGAGTTGCCATATTGCATCAGACCACTTCTGCCACATTTTGCGTTAGAAACTTGGGAGAAACAAAGAGCTCTGCAATGCGGGTTTATGTCATGTGTGACAGGGTTTATGTACATCCCTATTTAAAACAAACAACCCCCCCCCCCCCCCAAAAAAAAAACCCAACAAACTGTTTCTTTGAAATAGTGTAACTGGAGAGTAGCTAACCAGTTTTTATGCATCTTGCTAAGCTCTCAGCCTCTGACATGTTTTGAGAATAAACTTTGTAGGCCAACAGTGTGCTATATGAATGATGGGTAGAATGGGCTTGGAGGGCTTCATGGTCAAGAAATTTGGGTCTGGCTCTGCATGGATTCACTGCATAACACTCTTCTGTTTTTGTTGTGTGTAAGGACCAGCCACGCCTGGATTCACCAGGCGCTGCGAAGGCTTTGTGCAAGCGTAGAGCAATATCGTGGTCCTACCCAGAGCTTACTGCCCGGCCTGTGTAGCATTACAAGGATGGGGAGAGAGAACATGAAAGTGGAGGGCTCAATATGCTGCAGTTTCCATAATCTCTAGGAGACGAAGAAGGAAAGGTGGTAGGGCAATGTGTATGAGAGAATTTCAAAAGAGCATTTAAAGCTCACAGCAATGAAGTCATGGCTCCTTTAGAAAATAACTTGAGCAGCAGATGGGATCTATTCCAGAGGGCAGGAGGTGACTGTGATTTGGAATCAATGGTTTTATAGCTAGCTCTGGTCACACCTAAGTCACCTCTTATTTTCTGATGGATGCAGGAGAACCCAGCTAGCAGATATATAAGGTTTTGTTGAGAAGCTGTTTTCCCCTTCGTTCTTTGGGGACAGGAGAGACGTTACGTTTTTATTTAAATTTACTTGTTTTTAAGGGTGTGTTTATTTTTTCTGAATCTGTGTTCCTCGCAACCCCCAGGCTTGATCATTCTTTCCTGTGCTGGTTGAATTGCATTTTTGTGAGGGACAAACCTAGCAATATTACATGGGAAAATATTTCCAGATCAATTTGCAATACACCTTTATTCCCTTTCCTCCCTACAGTATATATTTCATGAGCTCATTCTTTTTCCTAGTAGTATTATGTCAAAACTTGATCCAAAAAGCCCTAAGGAGTGGAAATGATCTCTATTATATTGTTCTAACACTAACATGGGTGCACAGGCTTGTACAGAGTTGTATTTTCTTTAGAGTAGTATGTGGTTCAATAGGGTTGGGAGGAAACATGGAGAGAGAACAACAGAGGGGTAGTCTGGAACATAACACCTTAAAATACAAAGGACCCTCACTCATGATTAGATGTGCGACCATTATTCTCTGTAGTATAAAAACAATTGATGGCAGCCCTGAGGAGCTTGCTGCTGCCACATGAGAATTTTTTTCCATCACTAAGAATTTCAATTTCTTTCTAAGCATCTTGCAACAAGCACAGTTCCAGAAGTATCTCCCTTTTCCACTAGGTAGTTATCACTGAGGATAATTTGCTGCTTACTGTAGAATGCAGCAGGTCAATGCAGAGAAAGCTGGAGCAGGATTTGTAGTTGTTCAGGGACAGTATTGTTCTCACACATGTGCGCGCGCGCACACACACACACACACGGCAGATAAACATAAATTTTTTTTCATCTGTAGCATGTAGTGCTTTTTTGGAGGGTGCTGGAGGGGAGGATTCAGTACAGTGGCTGAACTGTAAAATAAATGTTAGAATTAACCCCAAATGGATTTTTTATTTTCAACAAAGTGGAATGTTCATTGTGTTGAACAGCACTTTTTGTTTCTGCAAAGGTCACTTCTTACCACTATGTCCCTGTTCAACAGCTGGGAGCTGCCAAATCATCTCAAAGAAATGGACCTAGAATACCACAATAACCAGACTTATTTCCTTCACTTCATTCTCTAAAGTAATGGAATAATATGTGTTGAAATCTTGTGTTCAGAGCATTTCTGGGTTGCAGAAGGCTCCTAGGAAAGAACAGGATGAATATTGGCTCCACCTGTAGTAGATCCCTAAGCTGCATGCAGCTGTGAGCTGGGGCAAGTCTTGTTTGGGGAGAGGGCATGGGGTATAGGGGATAGACTGAAGAACGGTTGGCTTCCCAAGTTTCCACTACACGTTCAGTTCATTGTTTGCCATTGCACAGATGTGCAAATCGTGCATGCAAGGGACCAGAAGAGAGGATGATAATGTGGCTAGTAGCTTAAGACCACGTGTAATCTTAGACTGTACAAAAAGTGACTCATCTTTGCAAGAACTTCTTTGGAGTAGTATTTTGAGTAAGCGTCTGTTCTAGTAGAAAGGGTTTCATTTTGGTGTTGCTTTTATTAGTCCTGTAGTTTCTGTATCGATGTAAACTGTTGTTTGATATGTTTTATCTAATATTATATACACATACAGCAGGACAGCTGATGACTGACACTTTCTCACATGTGGAAGAAATATTCTTGTTACAGGGTTCTGAGTGTATTTGTAATAGAGATGTACCAAAAAGGATATTTTTAGGCTTCTGCCTTGCCCATAATTTCAAAGAAACATGCAAATTAACCACTTGTAACTTTTCTTGAACAGAAGCTGCATTCAGGGAAGGTCTTTCCAAATTCAAGTGAAGTTTCTCCACTCTACTGATGTAGAAGTTAGAGGAAATGATGGTGAATTTCTTTGATAGTGTTATACAATTGATTTTCATTGTGCTGGTATAAAATTGCATGCCAATAAAAAAAGAGAGTAAGAAATCAAAAAAGGAAGGAGGGAGAAGTGGGCACATGAAGTAACAAGATATGCATCTGTTGGGGTGGGGGAGGAGGGGACAAAAAAAGGCTCTGTCAAACTATTTCCCTTATGTGCTTATGAAAAGTGCTATTGTGGTTGGGGGCTGGGCAAAACCCTGTTGAAGCTGAAGGGTCTAACCACTGCCATTCATTCAGAATACACGTGAAGAACGACTGGACCACTGACATCTCCACACAAACCAAAAGATGTGCGAAAAGCTGGAACAGCAGTTCAGCCACAAAATCCAAAATGTTTTCCAAGGGTCCAGTGACCACATCTAGGGGCAAGAGTATTATTTGATTGTAACTGCATGTCTAATGGAGGAAGTATTACTGAAGAACAGTGGAAAGTTGGGTACAGCCAGAGAGGGGACTGAGAGAGAACTTTAAAGCTTAATTACTGGCTTGGTCTGAGTTGGGACTTGGGGAAAGAAGCGTGTTCTGATCTTTTGATATTTGTAGTGTGTGTGTGTGGGGGGAATCAAGGGTTTATGCTGTTTTTTTCCATAAGGAAGCAGAATTGTTTTAAAACCCTATATAGTCTGCATCAGCTTCTCCTAACCCAAGCTGCTTGCAAGGACTCAAATTTAGCCAAATGCTGAGTGTCATGGGCGAGGCAGAGTAAATAACAACCCGTAGTGGATCTGGATACCGGGATTGTTTCAGAACCTGAGAGATTATAGCTCTTACCCTACTTGATTCCCACTCCCAGCTGGCAACCCCAGCGTTACATTCCCTAGGTCTCAACCTCCTTTCCCTGCAGGTAGGTCACTGCTGGCCCAGGAAGGCTGGCAGAAAGTTGAGTCAATTCCTGCTGTGCTGTTGCTTGCAGTTACCAGCCTTGGGTGTTACCGGTCAAGGTCCCTGGGAACCCTCTGACATTTGTCTCCATGTGTCTCGCTGTTCTCCCGGATCTTTCCCTATTTTCTGGATCTTTCCTCCAGCTAGGATCTTCACCTTCTTTCCAAGTCCCTCTTTCCAAGACCATTACTTCTTTTGGGGGAGCCTTCTTTTCTGGCTCTACCACTTCTTTATAGAACCCCCCAAGCCCACTCTAAATAGCCTGTGTGCAGAAGCACAAAGCACAATCAGCCTCCTTATTGTTGGTACTGTCTCATGTCTCTCTATTAATTGGAGAATTCAGGACATGCCCTTTCTGTTTAGTCCAGATGATATCAAAGTTTGCAACCAGCCTGTGCCACTTGCAGCTAGCAAGTAGCAGGCTTCTGCTTTGAGAGTTCAAAAGTTCAAATTTGGACATTTGTGTGCACACGCACACACCCCTAATTATCTGCTGCCTGTTAGGATTCACTATTAAAGCTGTTTTTTCACCTGCAACATTGGGGTAAAAAGCAGTATTGTATATTTTAGCTTATGGTGTTGCATACGTTGAAGAAAAGATTTAACATCCACCTCAAAAGCAGTCCTACATGCTCCAACTGGAATGAGTTTTTCAGGAGAGGCTCCAGGGATGATCTTTGAACTCACATCCCAGACTACCTGCATGTTCTGTCATTGTGGTAAGTAGCTGTTTCTCTCACAATCATTTCTACTGATTTTATTAGGGCTAGTTGAATAGTTGCTATTTGTGGGGTTTGCTACCTCAGGCCCATAGAATTTCTTGTGGTTTCAGCCACAGTCCTGGAATGTATTCTCACTGAAATACTGTTAAGGATCTTGATGGTCTTGTGTAGGGAAAGAAAAACCCTCTTCCAAAATCAGCCTGAATGGATACATATAGGTTTGTGGGACTTGTGGGAACATCACAAGAGAACACTCTTCCCAGAAAGTCAAATTGCCATGTGCTAAGCAATCTGTTTTTCTGTGGATCTAGGGGTTCAAAGTGATGCTGAAGTATTCTTGTCCATAATGCTTGTAGCCTGCAAAGTGTTGAGGCAGCAAATGTGTTTATAGATTTAGTTTCTCTTTTCCTATGCTTTTTTCTATTCTAGTAGAATTATACAGCTTCTCTTCCAAGGCTTTCAAGCCTTGTGTGATATACACATGCATATAATGTGATAATAGATGGGAAAATGGGTGACTTCACTAGGCACATGGGTGTGACTGGCGAAATATTTTTGTGTTCTATCTTTGATATAACATGTGGGAAATCCTGCACTGGTCTGTTTGGTGGGATAAAAAGGCTTTGTATCTGTAACCAGTCCCTACAGACTCCTCAGGGCTTGTTAACGTTGGGAATCTGTGGGCTGTGGATGCAGAGTTTTGGATTTCTTTTAGAGGGCAGAAATGGACTGGGGGACTATGTGGAAAAGACTTGCCAAGTATGCAGTGTGTGAGCTAGAACCTTAAACAACTTCCGCAGATGTGTCGTAGTGTCAGTTGCTCTCATATCTGTTGTATCAGAGCTTTTTCTGAGGTATGGTCTTTTGTAACTATCAAATTGGAAGCTCGTTGCTAAAGTAGGAAACATGGATTAAAACCAGCAAGTAAGTTCAAGCTAACCTTCTTGGATACTCATTAAGGGAGTCCTGGGCTTTCCCTGAAGTAGGCTGTAAGCAGAGATGTACAGATTTACCAGCTCAAACGGGATCTGCAGTGCATTTGCAATTAGTTTTTACACCCGAATTTCTTTAGATACTGCTTTAAGAAAGACTGCAAGAGCAGTTGTGTGAGAGAAAGAAATGTCAAGAGGGGCAAAGAGAAACAAGAGCTGTGGAGGACATTGCCTGAGTTAAATTATGCTCATTAATTCAATTTGAGGCAGGAATGTGTGTAAATAAACCCTGGCAGCTGCAGCAGCTCTCATTTCTGCAGGGCTTTGGCAGGAATGCAGGGGCCAATGGACATGAAATCCTGGCTCTCTTTTGAGAAATTGCAGGCAGACAGCTCTGCAGCCAGGAGAAAGAACAATCAAAGATTTACTGAAAAGACGTAATCACTTTAAGCAGACTTGAAGAGTGTGTGGAGTTTCAGACATGCAGATTTGGAGGTAAAATTAGTGCAGACAAAAACTAAGTCATTGAAATCCATGAGGCTTACCTAATTCTGCTGGGTTAACGGCATTATTCACGTTCCAGTTGTCCAGCCTCGACACAGAGTACCAGAATTGTAGCTGTACAATTCAATATCTTCAGAGTAAACTGAGTCTGTGTTTTCACAAGTAGTTGTTTGTAGGTGGTAGATACCTCTTCATACTGTGTACGTTAAGTCAAATATATTGACTGTATGAAGTGAATCGTTTAGTGTCCTGGGGAGTTTAGTCTTTGGTCCTCTTCTAGGTGCTGGATCCATACACGTGCCTGTAGGAGCATTCCCATCACTTCTTGTGGTCCTAGAATTTTGCCCTGTCAGAAATATTCAGAGGACTGTGATCTCAATGGGTATCACAGAGTTGAAGACAGGGAAAAGGGGGGCAGTTTTGCAACAATTAATAAGTGATCACAATTAATAAGTGATTCTCAGATCAGGGGATTTTCAGTTGTATTCTTTTGGTAGTAGCTGTTTAAGACTGATTTGGACTTGAGCTTGATGTATTGGCTTTAGTCAAAGAAGAAATAAAGAGTCAACAAGGCCTGAGCAAAAAAAGAATTCTTATTTTTTCTGGCTTTAATCTATAATTTTAAATAACAATATCACATTGAGCTAAAGCAGTTTGAATTGTAAAGGCTGTCAGATTAGCATTGCAAGAACAGAATTTGAGGTAACTATTAATTGGTTATAAATTACAGAACACTTGAAAGCTGGTAGTTACTTTACTGGTCCATGGAAAAGCAAGATTTTTTTTTTTTTTCTCAAGCAAAACCAAAGTTCAGTGCAAGTCCCGAGTTCTACAGATTCTTTGATTTTTATCACCATTCTGTTGTCTTCAATCAAATATTTGCATACATAAAATTTTCTTAAAAGTGTATGTTTGCAAGGTAGCCTGAGTGAAAACATTATCTAGCAAGGTTGAAACTACAGAACAAAAGCTGCAAATGGAAGAACTTGACGTTATCAGTAGTAATAAGGCTTAGCATTTGGATGTTCAGTGAGATTTGGGCCATCATCTTTGTATTGCATGTTATATAAAATAGTGCATAAAAAAGTGCATATGTATTCAATCATTTCTTTTTATGTAGCAATGCAAATCAATTGTATTTCCAAACTTTAGAGTAGGTTTCCTAAATAACACTTTGAAATGTGTACTCTGACTTTTCCACTGCCTTTTTCTGGTTTTGCTGGGTGTAGTACAGGTACCTATGTATGGCTGCTGATAAACCAGGCAGTGCTCAGTGAATTTCACAAACAAATAGAATATTTGCTCAAATTCTGAAATGACAGCTAACTTGTTAAAATAGCTATCTCTCAGAAACAGAAGCACAGTTGCATTAAATACATTGACTGACTTATATCATAAGTCCTTATTGCTCTGTGAAAGGAGAATTCATGAACAGACCTGAGATTTTGTGCCATTGAAGCCAGAGTACTGATGAGCATCTAGAAATGTAGGCCATAGAAACTGGGACCTGGAGAAAAGGCACCCCACCAGTCAAACAGGGGTAGTCTGATTCATGCATAACACTTGCATTCATTTTTTTGACAGTGGTATAAAAACAGCAGCATACAGAAGTTTAGTAGTTATTCAGGCAGTTTAATGACAAGCTTGTCATAAATCTGTTTCTTTTAGGATGGAAACTATCTGCCTGAGAAGTGGGCCAAAACTCAGGTCAAACTGCTTCGAGTTCTAGTATGTTGTTTCATGCTTCCCTTTTCTGAAGTTATTGTTTGCATCTGGTATCACTTTTTGGTTCTTTCAAGCCAGCTCACTCTCGACACTGTTAGCTTCTAACATCATCTGATGGGAGATTTAGCAGTAGAAGAGCAGCAAGATCTACACACACCTGCTGTCCTTCAGTAGCTGCCTCTGGGTCAGTAGCCTCTGGCTGGCTTTACCATTCTCGGGGAAACTTGAATTTTAATCATTTGCTCTTGTCAAGACCAGCATAAGGAGCGTGCTTTCCTCAGTCTCAGTGCAGTGAGTCTGAATACGTGTGTACAAGTCCTCTGGAAGGCTCTGCTTGCTGTTAGCTTTTTGGCTGGAGTAAAATTAGCTAGGAATTTTAGTCTGCCTTTTGTGGCCTTCCCTCTTGATATACAGAGAAGCATTCGGTATTTAAAATCTGCACACAGCTCTCACTAGCATGGGTGCTTCCCTTCCAGCTTCAGTACCAGCTGCTGCCCAGATCTGTGCACCCACCGCCCTGGCATATATCCCCTGCTGTGTACACTTGGCTGTATTTCTTCCGATTCACCACTGCTGTTGCGCACATACATTTCTTATATGCTCACATAGGCACGCAGGGCTTTGAAGCACAATTTCTGCTAATGCACACACATCTTCTTGTAGATGCTCTTATAAATATGTCTTGGATTTACCCCATTTTCCCTCTGGCTGCACAGGCAGCTGAGGAGCAGCTTTTGCAGCTTTGAGTTTGACTCCTTTTCTCTAAAGCCGTCTCCTTGTAGGGCCCCTGAGCTGTGCAGGGCTGGCAGTTACAGTCCTGCTTTCTGCTTATTCTCCATGCATGCTGCACCTGTTAAATTAACAGCCTAAATGAAGGTCCCATCCAGTGCAAGCAGCTTCGTTGCCCCAGACCGTGTAGCGCATATTCCAGTAGGGCTTCAAAAGACTAGAGAGGACTTCAGGGAGAAATTCTGCAAGCAGAACAGCAGTCACAGTGGGGGATTGAAGGGCGTTTTCCAAAGTGCCCTTAATTAGTGTTGCTACAGCCAAGGAGTCTTCCTGTAGCACAGGTACAACTTTGAGTGCCAGCGCTGCAGGGAAGGCCCTGAAGAATCATTTCAGCCAGCTCTTTGCTTTATACTCGATTCCTTCCATTTTCCTTTTTCTTCCGAAGGGACTCAACTAGGACAAGAGTCATGGCCTCACTGAAAGGGAATTTTATTACAGCAGAATACATTAGTGAGTTAGAGGCATCTCTCCCTGCTTAGCTACTGCTGGCCATTTGTGTAATCTATTAAACAGTTTGGAAAGTTTTAAACATCTTTGCCAGAACTCAGCAAAAAAGGAAGAAAAAAAAAAAGAAAGAAAAGTCTTAGTGCTGTCTTAAACTGAGAAAAAACCAATCTGATATTTTAAGATGTGGCTGCCTTGCTGTGCTGGGGCCATGACACAGTGGCTTGCAGAGCCATTTGCTGGCCACAGCTGCCCTCTCCTCTTAGGGCTTCGCATTCCAAAGCCCTGACCAAACTCCCAGGGTCGGTCTGTTTGGGTGGGGGGTTGTCTCTTACTAAATTCAGCTTCCAGAGAAGTTTCCTCCATGCATTTTTTTTTTTCCCAAATGTGAAACTTCTTCCTTCCAATATATCCTGGCCAGCATATCAAATTAAGTGATTTTTAGCCTTGGGCCAGCAGTAGGCTTGAAATATGTCTTACGATCATAAAGCAAGAAGCTGGACTTTATAGCAATGGAGAAGGAAGAGGTTCCCAGATTTTCATCTTACGCATGTGCCAGTATATGCTTCCTACCACACAGTATTATCAGGTATGCTGTTTGAAACATCTGGTAGAGAAGTTTTTAACCAAACTAATCTTATTTCATTGAGAATGATTTTCCTATCTGCCAGGGAAGGTGGATGCTATTGTTATTAGGAGCCTGAGAGTGGAAGACTCAGAGGATGGGGAATGTTAGTATGTTAAAGTAATTCTTGCTGTGATTTTTATAGACTAATAGCTTGTGACCTTTCTCTGCCTCTCATTGGAAAGCTGGAAATTTCCTCCACTTTGGTAATCTAAATCTCCCTTTGTTGCATCTTCATGATGAAGAGATCCCAAATAGTCATCACCTTCCCTTAGTCTTGCTGTGGGCTTGAGCAGAGTCCTCTCTAGGGCCAGGATGGGTTTGAATGCATGGATTTAACTGCCTTTGTATACATGCTTTGCAGTATGGTATCTAATATGATTGAGTGGTGTCCTTCAGACAATATTCTGCACTGCTGTATAATTTCTTCCATGACCTGGGTATGTGTGTCATGTTTGATAGTGCTTCTTACTGTACTTTGTGCAAGATGAGAGATCCTTTGAAATCTCATATATATGGGAAAAAAAATACACAGTAACCATTCATATGCATCAAATATGACAAACTGAATACTAGATGACAGAATAATAGTAAAAATGTGGTCATTTAAACCCACCTAAATTAGCTTTCTGGCCAACTGCATCACTCCCTGAAATCAAAGAAATGATGCAGTACAGAGCTGCCATCTGAATTATTAAAATGTGTTCCTTAGAGAAAAAAATAAGTTCATATGTAAGCCTAACTCGATAAAGATTTATTGGATTTTCTGATAGTAGGAACTGAGTAAATAGACAAGAATGGGGAAAAAATTACAAGGCGCTGTATACCAATGATCAGGTGGTTACAAAGAAACCCTTGTGATGGATAACATTTCTTGATTTGTATGTAATGTTTTTATGACAGTACTGAAATACTATACTTCAGCTGTATGATACTCTTCCTATAGAGGAACTTCACCAGTGCTAGTTCAAGGTCATTGTTTATTTCCCTAGCTTTGCCATTTCCTAGGCAACATGAACTACTGCTCCAATTCCCAGTTTCTTCCCCATTTATCTGTTACCTGTCAGTGTTGATTTCCACATATCCCCTTCTGCTTTGTGCAAGATCTTTAAGGGAAGAGGGATCAAGATGAGATGTAGCTCACTGTCTTCACCTCTGCCATCAGCAGCATTCATGATTGTTTTCTTCTGCGTCTTCCACCAGCCCCCTCAAAACACATCCTTTGCTGCCTCCCAAACTCCCTTGCATCCATTGATGTTCCTTTATTCATTAAGCTTTTGGTTTCCTCTGATATCTCTCAAACCAAAGTGGTTTCCCCACCTGCCTCACAAAATACTCCCCCGTATCCTTTTTTTTCCTGTTGTTTCTTTAGTCATTGTAATGTTGATAACCCTTTGTACAATTTCCACTCCTCCTCTTCAACCAAGAGTATCTTCAGTCCAGTTCTGTCCTCTTCTTATCAGAGTTTCTGGCACCTTCTTGACCAGTTCTCAAGGCCCAGCTTTTTCTTTTTCATCTGTTTTTTTTGACAATGTTGGTAACATCCCTTTTGCAGAAGCCATCTCTTGTCCCAGGCTATTTCCATTATCATATTAGTGTCTTGCCATCTCCCCTCTGAGAGAGAAATCTGATCATACACAGCAAGATGTTGTTACCTTTTAATTATACAAGCCATAATGAGAGAAAGTGAAGCAGGTCCTGACCAGGATGCCCAAGCAGAGCAGGGGATGGAACAGAAGCCTCCTAACAACTGTTGGCTTTGACCCTTTTTAGGTGGTATTTGTGTTTTGTTCTGTCTGGAAAGTACATGGCAAATGCTGCTGTGATACAGATAACTAGTTGTACTAGTATTGTATGGTTACAGATACCCTGCAGCACTGTGTTAACACTGTCCAGTTACTCAGTCTGATTTGGGAGAAGCAGTGCAATGAGTTTTAATGGAAATATTATTTCTGTGTGCTCACTTTTATACAGTAAATGCTAGATAGTTCTTCAGGCAAATGTGTAGTTTCCAAAATAGAGTAGTGTGCAAAATAGATGTGCAATTGTGACATCTTATTAATCTTCACCAGTATTTTAGTAGAAAGATATGTGTATGTGTAAAACTTTGTGGAGTGGAAAAGTACATCAAAAGGGTTAAGAATCCATAGAAGAGATTAAGGATCAAATACCTCCAAAAGGAAGAGGGAACTCAAGACTGAATAATGCTGTGAGCTTTCTTGGAACAGAGTGCTGCCAGCTGCTGTTATAATCCTATCACTTTCAACAGACACACAGTGGATCTGGGACAATCATGTCTCCAAGTTCAATATTAAATGAGCTACTTTTGAAGCTGGCATGCAGGGTTATGTCATCCTCTTGATGAAGTGGCCTGTAGTGTGCATCCTTACACATCTGTAACCACTCAGGAATGCCCCTATAGTTTTCCAAACTGTTACAAACCACAGGATGAACAAGAGTAGAAAAAGAATAGGGGAGGGGAACACTGGAGGTTTTATAATGAATAAGCTTCCTGTCCAGAAGACAGTAAATAACTTTGGAGGAGATTTCTGCTCTGACTAAGCACTTTGCCTTTTTTTAAGAAGCTAATCCCTTTAATACCATTTCGCTGGATCTCCCTTTGCATAGCTTGTCCCCACCAGGCATCTGGACTTAGGCTGCTTACAGACAGCATGCAAAACTCAGCACAACAGCAGTTGATGCAGTTGATCATGGTACTTACAAGACTATGTTAAAGTTTTTTCACAGTTTTCTAGGGCTAAGCTGGGATGTAAGTAGTGACAGACGTAGGTGCACGTAAAGGGTGTTTACATCCCCACCCAAAGAGCTGACTCTTTCTTTTTGAAAATCCCTTCTCCCTCTCCTCATCTTCCCTTCTCCCTGTCCCTGTGATTATCTGCATCTTTCAGCCTGCATTCCTCTGTTCAGGGGAAATCAGGAAACAGGGTGCCCTTTCCTAGCTTGTTTGAATTCTCATAGCCAATCTAAGAAGGGTAGAACAGAGGCCAGACCATGATTCAGGCATGCACGCCCCACTTCAGCAGCTGAATTTCCATGGGGATTTCCATGGCTCCACCGCTTAGTGCAGCAAAGCCTAATTTGGGAATCACCAGTGTGGGGTAAAGAATTTAAGACCAACTTCATATTTTACTTTAAAACGGTCAGAACCTGTCTCGTTGACGCTGCCCTTGTGAATGTTTTGGGTCAGACTAAAAGAATAACTAGCCCAGTATCCTTTTTCCAAGAAGAGTCAATAACAAATTGTTTTCTTGATGGTGAATCCTTTAATCCAGGGTGACACTAAGGGACTGCGTTGGGAACTGCTAGAAGCTTGAGACACTTTGACAGAGCTGTGAAAGGGGATCTGGCACTCGCACCAGCTCCCTGGCCTGTGAGGGCCAAGTCTCCCAGCCTTGCTTCTGAAGTGTTTCTTGCCCTGACAAACTATTCTCTTCCCTCTGCAGCACAGGTCACAGAAACAACTTGATGGTTTGACTGGAGCTATGCTGGATCTCCCCATGCACAGGCTGGACTCCTGCATGCCAAAATTTTTCTCATATCTACTTGCCCTCAGTCGGGAGCAAGGATATACTGCAGCACCCAGCTGCCCCTGTCCACTCTAAATAAATTCCCAACTTGACCACACCTATTCTCTTTAAAAATAGCAGAATGGAAGGGGTTAGTTTTAAAGGGGGATTCTGGGCATTATTCCCTGACAAAACATAGGGTTTTAATTCAGACATGTAAATGCATCTTAGAGTTAACAAGCATTTTCATATGACCTTGCGTCTGCTGCTAAAAGCTGTGTTCTTTCTGTGCTAATTATCTCCTTCCTTGATTACTCTGAACTCCCATGTTTTGATATCCCTAATTTCCAAATCATATCCTTTCAGTCTTTCCAAGCTTCAGCAGCTAAAATTCTCTTTCTAGCCCATTAATCAGCCCCTGTATCTTTTCAAGTCCCTCCTCAAGCTTCTCCTCACATGCTGTTTCTAGTCCAGTGTTGCCCACTCTTGCCAATTTATTACGAGCGATGTGAGCCTGGCCTTTGCTCAGGAGGCTGTAGGAAGAGGGAAAATTGCAGTATGCTCCTTTTACTATAGTATGCTTTGGAAATCAAGACAATCTCCCTATTTGATGTACTATAGCATGAGGGAAATTGCTCTGTGCCTTAGGCAAGGATCCAGTATTTTTCCAGTTCTTGCACTGTTGGACAGGAATACATGCAACTCTCTCAACCTTTACTATTATTTGATGTTACTTTGGGCAGATAACCCGTTTTACATATAAGATGACTGAGAACTTTTAAGGGTCACTTTAAGCCAAGCTGGGGATATAATCTGTTTGTATGATAGAGAAAAAAAATGTTGTTCTTAGTCATACTGCCTAATGAAAACAAACAGCCTAGTGCGGGCTAACTAAGCCTACAGTATAATGTCGTAATGCTTTGCATTAGCCCGTAGTGGCTACATCACATAAAATAGTTTAAAATGAGTGCTACTCTAGTATCTGTGCTAATATAGAAGCCCGCTTTCATCTCTGGTATCCTAAATCAAGTGGTATCATACCTGGTTATACTACCTGGTAATGGTAGTATAGAATACTCCCCTGTACACACTGAGCTAATAAATGTTAGTGTGCCTAAGACTTGAGGTTGAGCAATTGAAAACATGGAGAAAGATACTTAACACTTCCTGGTGTCTTGATTTAGCTCTTTCATAATGCTGATGAAGCTTTCTCATCTGCTGAACCTCTAAGGGCAGGCCTGTGTAGAGTTAGTGTGCTAGGTCCTATTTCTAGTTTCTGTTTCTTAAGCTGCTTCTGTATTGCACAAGGTGAAAAGTTCTTCAAAGCACAGGCTGTTCAGTGTCATCCTGCTGGCAGTCCTGGCTTTGGTTAGGTCTTCTCCTAAGCAGTTCTGCAGCAGGGCACAGCAGCTTGTTGTAGATAATAAATTTTGTCTTTGTTGTTTGTGCTTTCCATGTGAGAGCCCAAAATGAGAACACAAATTTTACTTAACATTTTTACTTTATCTTTGAACCAACCTATGATTTTGTAACTGATCTTTCAGTAATGCTACCCTTTATTGCTTCTCACCACCAGGGTTGTAAATATTCTGTATTTACTTTGATAGATTGTGAAGTTGAATAGTTGGTGCCCTCCCTAACCTGTCTGGGGCATAACTTTGAATTAAGAATAATTTAGTAAGAAGGAAAGGGCAGAATATATGCTATAAGCTGAATCGACCTCTCCTTTCTTTCAAGATGGTTGTAATAAAAAAGCAGTTTGCAGGCCTTGCATGGCTGAAAAAAATTTTGGTGGCTGCATGTGCCCATCTGTATAAGATGACTTCTTACATTGTTTGTAGAAGCTTGTCTTTGGCAAATGCTGCACTAAATACTTGTTTGGAATAAAAACAGGAGCCAAGACACAGGCTTGTGATGCTCCATTCCTGCTGTATTGAGGGGAAATGAGATTTTGTAAATAGGTTTTAAAAAAAACCAAACTAGTTACATTACTGATTCCTTTCTTTAATGATACTGCCATAGAGTTTTCAGAGTTTGCCAACTCTTCAGATAATACAGGGAGCTGTATTTTGATCGTGTTACCTTAGCACAAATTCAAACACATTTTAATGAAATACCACCATGAGGGTGGATTTCTACCTTTATTGTCTTTATTCCTACAATGTGTTGCAATTTCAGTGTATGCAGGCATCAGGTAAGGTCCTCTTTTGCTCAGTATAGTTCTGCCTTGACTCAAATTATACTGTTTGTTTTTAAGTCTTTGGTCTCTTCTCTTTTTCTAGGTCTTTTGTCATAGTCAAATGTTGGGTGTGAATTTGTGTGAGGCAGTTGAAAGTCTGTCTGATTGTAACTGAAATGGTGTTGATCCAGTGACAATTTTAATTTAGAAAGAAACAACTTTGTCAGTAATCAGGAGTCAACTCCCCTGAAGTCAAAACAAGGTGAGACCTGATATTTTATTTGCAGGAAGAAAAGACTAGTGCATGTTCCCACCATATTGTCAATTGTTTTAAATGTTTTTAAGACAAATCATCTGCACTTCAAACAGCTTGTTAAATTTTATTTTCAGATAAGAGTATTGTGGGAGTCAGAGGCAATTGCAACAGAGATGTATCCTATAGTGCAGACTGTGCGTTAGATGTTTTGAGACTGTCATGGCCTGAAACACAATTTTTATGGCAGAATTACAAAAGAGGTTGATGGTGATAGAGGGTATCCTCATGCTATCATGTCTTGTGTTCACTGTCAGTCAACAGACTGTGGGATTCCTTTTCCTGTCTTTTAAATAAGATTTTATACCTTTTCTTAAATTTACCATTAAAAATATTACACTTGGTCTTGAGTGAGCAAATAATGGACTTGAGAGAATGTAGGAAGACTTCTCCTTTTTCTTAGCCCAAATCATCATTTTGCAAAGGCCAGCAAAAGCTCCCAGCAGCACTGGCTTTGTGAAGGTACTGAGTTAGAGCAGGGTAGGAAAACACCCAGCACAGGCCAGCAGTTGGCCAAAGGCAGAAAGACAGTAGACTGTCCTCCTGTAAAGGTTACTGGAGCTATTACTTCAGCTGAACAGGGACTGTGGCAGATATCAAATCAGAGCCAGGCCTGTGCTGCTGTATAATTTCCCCTGGGGTCAAAATGCAGGTTTGTACCTGGGTCATTTTCTCATGCAGGTTATGTGTCCAACACATTAATCTACCCTGTAGCTTTTCCTTTTCAGGGCACCTACAGGAGCTCTTGGAACATCTCTTCTCTATCTGTCTTCTTAGTTCAGTGAAATTTGTGGGAACTTAAACTACTTCTGAGACTTTGGATCTTCTGCCAAACTTGTGTGAATTTAGCCAATATATTCCCAAGTTTAGGAAGAGGCAGACAGAACACAGCAGGATTACTTAATCCTCATCCTTAACACAGAGGCTGAAAAGATGCTTCTGTTACTTATTTGGCACAAAATTCTGCAGTTATGATGTGGAGCTCTGATGATAGGGTAGTCCAAGAGTCACTTTGTCATACCAGGACAGTATGATGTATGGTGAGGTGTCTGCCAGAACAGCGCTGCATCTCTGAAAATGAATCATCATCCATTCCCTGCTAGAACATGCCGTTGACTTCAGCATGCCTTGTTGTTACTGTTTTCATCATTTGCTGAGACTGGGATCTGCAAAGGACATAATTAGCCAACTCCTGCAAATCTCAGTTCTTTACGCTGTTGTTTGAAAGTCTTTGGGTGGGTTTAGAAGCGCAGTTGCATTGGGGGTATCTGCCTGGAGGGGTTCTTGGCCTCTCATGTCTGGGTCCTCCTGTCAGTCGTCATATCATTCACAGATAAGTATGTGCTTGCGGCAGGGAGTTAGACCAAGCTCCGAAGCCCTCCAATGAGGGATGCTTGCTGCCTGAGCATGGGTCCACACTATTTCGAGGACTCTGGAAAGGCTGAATGTGCTACAGCCGCGACTTCTGGAAGGTGCATTAAGTTTGTGAGCACCATCCTGAGCCTGAGTAGAAGCTTAAAGCAAGGCCAGCAGCCCACAGTGTGGGAGAAGAACATGTAGGTCACCAAGTTTAACAAACCTATGGGAACTGCTGAGCCTATTCTGCCTCTACAGTCTAGACACTGCCATGACCTCTAAATGGGGAATGTTCTTGAAAGTCACAGAGTGTCTTTGAAAGTGATACTGTGTTTTTACAGTTCAGCAGAGTAGTCCCACCTATTCCCTTTCATCTTTCACCCCGTTGAGGTGCTGCTCAGGTGGAGGTGTTCACTTCTCTGTATTGCAGAGTAAGGGTGGCTTAACAGAACTGTTACTGATTCTGCTAATAGTGCCCCAAGTCAGGGAACTGCTGTGTTCTCTGATAGTTGTAACAGCAGTACAGTACAGACAAGAGCATTTAATACTTGCAAGGAAAAACATCTCTGGAGCATTTAAGTAAGAAAGATCTTACTCCAATAGCACCAGGATCATTTTGCTTGAGCAAAACGCTTTCTGTTCAACTCTGTATAGGGCCATATATCTTTTTGTTAATTATGGGCATTTATCATAAAATCTTGAATCCCGTCTTGCAATTCATGATTTTAATGCAATGTTCTCATTGGCAATTGTTAGATATAGTGATTTAATTGCACTGTTTCTTCAGGAGGCTTTGTTCTAGCTATAGCTATCCTTTTGAGCTATATTTAATTCTGAGATAGTATGCATTAGTTTTGAAGATCTTTTCAGAAAGAAACCTTGTGTGCTTAGTTTTATCATTCTTTGAAAAACCTGAGAATATTTTCAAATGTACTTAAAAAGTGATAATGTTTCTGCTTCAAAAATTAAAACTCTCAGGGCCCTCATTTCTGCTGGATGCTACTGCAGGCAAGATATAATTAAAGTCATCTCTGAAGATTCTTGTTAAAAAAAATTCTCTGTATAAATGCAAAGAACTCAGAATGAAAGGATTTAACTGGTTTATTGTAGAAGGACACAGGCCTATTGAGTGCAAAGCAGCTAATCCTTTCAGCTCTGTACCCTGTGTTTCATGTAACTCCCTAGAAACTTCATATCATCTAATATGGATCTCCCTCTGGAATAGAGAGGAGGGGAACAGAAGAAGGCGGAAGGTGAGGGGTGAGGAAAGCAGGTGAGTGTCTTTGCCATCACAAGCAGGTTTTTGCACAGCTCGTTTCCTGAACCCTCCCTCAGGAGTGGTTTCAAATAAAAGGTGTGGGTTTTTTATCTGTGAAATAAACAATGCAGCTCAATGCCATTGGCTTACAGTGCGCTATGATGCAGAGAATTCTCTTCCAAATAGCTTGCTCATTGCATAGTATTGACTGTAGTTTATAACAAGCCTTCACTCAGTGTCCTGTCTAACTGTATTTTCACCTGGCAGCATCATGTCCTGGACATGGGCTGTACAGCTTTTCTCTTTCGTTTCCTGGGTTGCTGTGTTTAGGCTCTCAGCCAAAACAGCAGAGTCTCAGTGCCTTGTGGACTTGGTCCTGCAAGTTGTCTGGAGCTGTGGGATTTCAGGCCTTTATGCAGAGCCGAGCAATTCCAAAGTGACACGATGAAAGATGAGCACGTGTCTTCTGGGGGTGGTTCTGCACTGCTGTGGTCCCTGGATTTGTGTAGTTATGGGTGGTACAGCCTCAACTCAGTTTTTCCACTTTGTCATTCTTAATGTTTGTCTGTTGATCCAGAGAGATATAGTGGGAGTGTTGACATCCAGCTAGCTGGCACATTGACATTAAATACAGTTGTGTAGGCCTTCAGCAGTAAAGCTAATTGTATCCGTAAATGTGCTTGCCCTAAGAGGGACAGATGCTTCTATTGTAAGAGATTTTGACAAATTTTTGACAGCTTTTTTCAAATACCACTGAGTTTTTAGCTTGCAGATCTATTTATATCATGCAAAAAGGAAAAATCTCTTCCCTTTTTTACTATCTACTTGTTCTTGGAGTGTCTGTTTCTGGCAATGAAAGAGATAACAGGTAAATCCTCAGGAAACAACTACTTCAACATTTCCAAAATTGTAAGAAATAATTACTGGGATGCCAAAGAAAACTTCTTATTCTTGTAAAAAATAAGAGTTTCTAATATAAATAATTGAGTCCCATGGCAAATCCAAACTATTCAGTCAGGTTTGTTTAATTTGATCTTTAAGACTGTTTCCCTTCCCACTTGCCAACTGTCTGATACAGAAATGCTGATGATTCTAGAAGAAAAGTGATGAAGACCTTAGCTCAGGAGAAATGGAACAAAAAAGGCTCAAAAGCTAAATTCTACATTGTAATGTTTGTGCGTTTGAAATTACCTTGAATAGCTTGTTTGTATTTTTGTTACTGTTTGTCAGAGAGAAGAAAAAAATGTTTTAAGTAGAAAATCTTAATTCTTCACAAAAGTAAGCGCATATTCTGTACTCCAAATTCAGGATTTCCAGATACATGATGATAATGTTCTATTTTCCATGTTATGAAGAAATAATAATCTGTACTGGCACAGGTAACAAGGGAATTGCATTGTGTGAATTAATGATACAGTTTCATAAGGGAGCTTACTAGTTAAATGACAGATTCATGGTCTGAGGAGCGAAAATAGCCTGTTGGCTTGAAAACTGTCTCAAAGCGGGTTAAACGGTGTCTGCAAAAGGTAATTTCTCTAGCTGGAAATAGGTTACTAGTGGCATACTCCAGGGAACTGTGCTTTTTAGTAATACATATATAAATAATTTGAATGAGAATATCAGATGTAAGATCATATTAAATGTTAGCTGATGATACCAAAGTTAGAGGTAGGGAATAACAAACACTTCAGAATTTATGCAACCCGATTCAGAGGGATTTGGGATCTTTTAAGTGACTGAGTTATTCAATGGAAAATGCACTTTAATGCAAACAGATGTAAAACAATGTGTCTAGTGGCAACCACAAAAAAACAGTGTATATTAAACAAAAGAGTCATGAAGTTCACTGACCAGAAATGAAATTGAGGTTTACCATACACCTATGTAGCTGGAAACATAAGGCCAGTATAGCTGTGTAGGAGAAAGTAAGAGAGGGGAGTTAATACTAAGAAATACCGAGAGAGAGATGAAAATATGGTACAAATCAAAGGAAACACTGTTCAATAATGATACTGTATTGCTGGATCACAGGAAAGGATGAAAGACTAACCATGGGCTTCCGAAGGGTGAATTCCAGTCACATTACAGAAGCAAAACCAAAAAAATCTAAATAGAGACTAGTGAGCACCTGGCTACCAGTAGGAACTGTCTCTGGGGCTTGTCTCATGAGGGATGTGTGGTCCTTCGTTTTGTGCATGGTAGAACTGAATGAACAGCTGGAGGCAAGTGGTCCATTTTTGTTAATGAGGGAATAGAGCCCTCAAGCACTTGTTCTTAGTTGTGTTTTGTTTAAGCCTGTGACTAAGCAATTTTGAACCATGAAGGTATCTCAGAGATCTGTAAAAATGAGAAGCTAATGTTTCTAGACACTGGTAGATGTTTCCTCGAGGTGACGGGATAACTAAGATATAGTGGATCTAGAAGGGAGCTTAGAACAGCAAGAGAAGCAGGAGGAATACCCAGGACAATCTGAGCTCGGTGACAGGGACTGGAAAAGGTGATTCACACTGAAGTGTGGTGTGGGACAAACAGGAAGGTCAAAGAGCTGCTTCTTAGTGACCCTTTTTAGCATGGTTTTCAACCACAATTCTTTGCCTAAAGGATTAGCAGCTCTGACATCATGAACACCAAGGAACAAGAGCTGAAAATGTGAAGCAAACAAATGATTAGACAAATGCATAGTAAGAAACCTAGCTCAAGGTAAGTTTAGTATGATGAACCCAGGATGGGAGACTGCTTTTGGGCATCAGGGAAAAGGGACACTGCAGAAAACATGCTATATTTTAATGTCTACAATTTCCCCAAGCACTTTTCTAAAAATGTGTTTTAGAAAAAAATACTAATTGGATATTTAATATACTGACTATTTCAGTGGCCTGTGACAGGGAAGGAAGACACGATTGGCTCAGCCATCTTAGAAATACATCTATCTGTTTCCAGGTGTGCCCAAAGCAGGCAGTGTCTGTTTGGATGTTGGGCAACTGATATGTGCTCCAGTAGTGGATGAAAAAGGGCTTTTAATATGCTCCCCCTTCACTCCGAGATGACCTACCTGCCTCAGAACTGAGGCAAGTGTCGCAGTGGTTCCAGAGAGGATCCTTTGTGAGGACCACACTCTGCCTATTCAGACTCCTATTGTGGCTGCAGTGTGATAAGCTGGAATACAGTGAGAGTATAGTCCTTTGGGAGAGTGGTTTTGGGGTTGGGATTGTTTCTTTCACTACAGCTGAATCACCTTGAGATGAACAGTAAAGCCAATCTCTGGAGCACAGCTCTCCTAAATACTGTACAATCTGCACGTATCTGTGTCTTGATATATCCAAGCGAGGATCACCTTATCCTCAACCCTGTTACAGTCAATACTACTGTTATGTCTGCCTAGCCATTTTCCACCCCATATCATTCTGTTTTCTTCTCACCTTCCCACCCTTCCTTTTTCCTCCCCACTCCCCTAAGCTTTTTTTATTTTTTCTGGGAATTCAGTTTATTATTCCACCTGAAAGAGTAGGTTATTAGTAAGCTTGGGAAAGCATGGCTGCTATCCCATGGTGCCCCTCCGGAGAGCATGTCTCAGGACATAAATCCCAGGGCAGAGTGTTGGTAGTGGGTGGATCGTATGCTGCTGAGAAATGGATCTGTTAAGAGGAACAGTGTAAAGAGAACCAACCAACCAAAGCTCCCAGTGTAGGTGTGAGAGATAGGGAGTGGAGTTTCATCCACACAGCAAAATAACAATTGTGATTTGGTTAAAGGAAGCATCTAAATGCCAGGATCGGGCTTTGGCTAAGCGGGGCTGATGAGCTATTGCAGTCTAACAATGTTTATACAGGCATAAAAGTGTTTAGAGGCAAGTGTTTACTGTCTGGTTACAGGCTCGTTTAATCTCTGCTATAGAGAGCTTAGAGAGAGCATCTGATCTATCAATAAAACTTTAGCAAGAAGCAGTTACCTCCCTTTGGTGGAAGGTGGAGGTTCTCTGCAGAGCCTGGCAGATCTCTGGGCAATGAACTGCAGAGGCCAGCAGGAAGAAAAGCAGAACTTCTGATGATGACGGGTTTTGCCCAGCACTATGCATCTGTAAAAATTAAACTTTTTTTCTTTCTTTTTAATGGAAGTAGTTCTTATGCTTTTCCCGTGAAAAGTGGGACTCATCACAGTTGTTTGCTGGGTAGACACTGGTCTGATTTATGAACACAATTCAGTCACAAGTACAAACTTTGCAGATGCAGAATGCATTTGTGAATAAGAGTCTTTCCTCTGATCATTTCCTCTTTGTATTCAACATTTGGTCTTGACTGCGTACCCAGTGAAATCAGTGGGATGTCTGCCATTGACTCTGATGGGAGCTCAGCCCCTTGGGTCTTTATGCTTCTGGTTATTTCCACTCTTTTATTTAGCTAATAAGAATTACACAAATACTTCTCTTACAAAAATATTCTTTCTGGCAGTAATAAGATATATTTCCCCTGTGAGCTATTTTTGCTATATTGCTATTGCTTTCTGATCCTTAACGGCTGAATCCTGGTTGAGCCTCTCATGAAACTAGTCTGCAGGCTTATAGACTATATAGTCAATCAGAGAGTGAGAAAGAGAAGCAGGACGTGGCCCAGAGAGAAGGCTGCCTTATTGCTTTTACTAAAGTTGTGGTGGTGGGGGGGAAATGTAGGTTTCTAAAATGCATGTCTCTAAAAAGGGGCATACAGATGTGTTACACTAAATAAGTAAATTTTATAGACAGTTTTATCCTGTGCACAAATCAGTGGCATGAAAAGGAACAGAGACTCTACAGATTTCCGCTTCACTAAGCAGAGTACTCTGGACCCTTATATTGTGTAACTTTACACCTAGAGATGGGAGCAGAGTAGCAGCAAATGCTGTTCATATCAAGTTGTAGATAAGGGTGTCACTGGAGCCTTTTGCCCCTTTAGGTGTCTTGTAACAGCCTTTCCCAACAGCTGTTCCATTTTAGGGATGAGTGCACACAACAAATTCCAGACATCCCACGGCTGGTGCAGTTCCTGAATGGTGAGTTTAGGCTTCGTTTGGTCTGGGCCTCAAGAGGGCTGAGACCGAGCCGTCAGGGCTCATTGTTCAAGCTACAAGATCTAAATAAAGAAAACATTTCAAATACCAGTTGACACTGTTGTTTAGCTGGGGAGAAATAAACATTGGGAGTACAGGTTTTTAAACTAGTCACACCACTGTTGCATTTGTTTTAACTCTGTGCTTAAAAACATGGAGATCTTGTTTTTAATATCTTCATAACCTCCAACAGTTAAGTAAAGGAATTGAAAAATCAGATTTACTCAGTGACCAGAAATAAATGAATATCCATTGCTGAGAATAAATTGACCTGCATGCTTTTCATTGTAAATTGTTTCTAATCTCTCAATTCCTTTTGAGAGCTCTAAGCGTAACTAATGCTGCTTTTCTGAAGTATACTTTTAATAAATCAGCTTCTGCTCATACTAGTACTTTATATGTTCATTACTACAAACAACAGCTAAGAAAATGTTGGCTTTTCATCATTATTTAAAATGTCTTTTGGAAAGAAAAAGACCCTACAGTTTAGATAAAATAAAACTCTGAAGATTCAGAGGAAAAACCTCAGCTTTGATTTATTAGAAAATTGGAATGACACCTACTAATGCTTTTTCCTGTAACTTTTTACTCTTTATTGTGCAGCTGTATTTATTCTTTTAGAAGCTCTTATGTAGATGATTCCTCCTGAGTTGTGGGGGCTTTTTTTTTTTAATGGAATTTTTTTTACAGCTAACACAAAAGCCTTCTAAACATTACCCAAGAAAACAAAAAGCTGCAGAAGGAATGTCTGGAATGACTATCACACATGCTGGGAGAGCAGCAGAGGTAAACACTACTAATGGTGTTGCATATTGCAGCAAAACAGCACCTTCATTTGTGACATGAAGATTAATTTTAAGAAAAAAATGAAGTAGTTGCATGAAGTTCCCCTCCTTCCTGCACAGTAAAACTGGTTAGAAAATTTCATGTGCAACTTTGTGTCCGTGTTGGTGCATCTATGGACAGATTTCAGTGTTTTCCAGGGAGCTGGACCCCTGTCTCGATCCCTCTACAACCATAAATCTTCACGATGCTTGCAGCTACTTTAGAAGTGAGTCCAAAATGTGTTGCTGTCTGACCAAATGGTAGTGTACTTCTCCCAAGAGAAAGAACACATTGTTTTTGCAGTTTTAAATAGAGCTAAAAGTTTAGCTGTAGTTAGCTTGGCTATTAAATTAGTTTCTCAAATGTGTTAGGAAATATACTTAATGGTAGGGAATACAGAGGGGAGTGTATAGTTACTGAAGCTAGATAGAACTATTTCCAAATGTCAGTACTAAAGTGTACTTTCATGCAAAAAGTTGTAATCATTTTATTTATATATACCCTCTATACAGTACTAAGGGAAATGGCATGTGGTTTATCAGTACAAGATACTTGTGTGTGCACACAAGACTGCAAATGTACAAAGAAATAGTATATGTTAAGGTTAACTGCACATACATATAATGGTGGCAACTATTATATCTGAACCCCTCCCAAGAGATAATAAGCAAACAGGCTTTAGACGAATGGTCTAATTTTTTTTTCCTCTGCTGCCCTGTGAGGCAGTCTAGGGTTATAAATGTTTTGATGATTTATTTCTTTCTCCCTCTTTCTTCTCCTGCTGTTCCTTCTGTTCTCTCATCCTTCTTATATTTTCTTCTTCCTCCTTGCCCCCCTCTTCTCCCTATTGAGCTGTTAAAAAAAAAAAAAAAAGTTTGTCACTAAAAAAGTAATGTTCACTTCACTCTGAAAACTGATAGTGTTTGATTTTGAAATAGCCCATGCCCCCAAATTTTTAAGCTTTTGTTCCATGGAGGGAAAGAGTGTCTCCTCACTCATAAGAACTTTACTCTTGGCATTGGCAGTTTAGTTTAGTTTAGGAACACCTGAGGCAAGTAAGTAGCATGCTCTAGTTGGTCATCAGATATGGATAGCTCTAGATGGAATGTGCTTAGCAATTATCACTCATGCTATCAATGTCATTACTGTTCCTTGAACTAATTAAGTTAGGATGTTCCTGTAGAATATGGGGTGTTTTTTTTCCTTTAGTGTTTTCATGGGAGGTAGTGAAATTGTGCAGTTATTTAGATAAGACACAAGAGTTCCCTTTTCAAAGGTTACTTTGATAGTGTTGTTGCACTGTACCCAGACCTCAGCAAGTCCTCCAAGTTGTGCGTGGTAGCTGGGTTTTCTTTCAGAATTTCTAACATGTCCTGTTGCATAGTGTATGCTGCCTCTTGGAGGTGGTAAATATGCTCTCTTGTGGCATTGGTATTTCTGTACAGAGATAATGTTTCCAAGGTAGGATGTTATTCCCCCTGTCACCTGTCTTATGCAGAACTGAATAAGTTTTGAGACCACAGACCAAAATATGGTAAAGAGAGATTCTAAGAGACTTGCTGATGCTGAGGAGATCTTCTTTTATGTGTTACAAATGTAGTGAATCATGGGAGGAAATGGGCATTTCAAGTTGTTGAGCGTTTGATTTATATATTTGCCCGTAACATTCCTTTTCTTTCATTTCCTTTTTTTCATGATTTTAGAGGTGATGTTTTAGAGCTGAGTAATGGGGAAGGGAGATGATGACACACTGAAGGGTTGTCAGGTCACTACCACTGGCCACGCATGTGACAGCAGTTCTTCAGTGGTCCTGGGTATTGGGCACAACTTCATATTTGAGAATGTGCAGTTAACCGAGTCACTGTCTTTGAGACTGAACAGTGGTGGTTGAGTGGCACCTTATTTGTCAATCTGTGTTCTCTAGTCACCTTGGAGGAAATAATAAGTTAGTGTAGCTGTTTCTATGAAAAGGATCTCGTTTGTTATGCGCTAAACAAGATACAAAAGCAGTTATGCAATTGTTTTATGGTTCACCAGTCCAAAGACCACAAGATGAGAAAGAAACATTGACCTAGCAAATGACCTGGGCATAGGGATTCAAACCAACTTTGACCTTTTGTTTCCAAATAAGATTGATGCGCTGAATAAATTTGACTTTTTTAGATCAAATGGAATTGAGGACGTCATATTCAACTCATCTTTCGCAAGGCAGAGAGCTATGTGTATATAAGTTTCATCTAGAGGTATAAAATATCCCAGCACCATCTCTGTAGTCTTTAATTACCAATTTTTAGTAAAGCATCAGCTTGTGGGTGATGAGCTAAGATCTAGTATTGAGCCTCATGGGTTTGAGGAAAGGTTTAGTAGCCAGATTGAGCAGGCTGCAATGTGCTGGGCATTAGTGTCTAATGACTTTTTCTGGGGGCAAGTTGGCCTCCCTGATTTTTTATTCTCTTATTAGTTGAAGATGATTGGTGTTTTGGAGGCTGTATTTGAATGCAATGTATTGTAATGTGAAATATCCAGGGAGCGACATAATGCTCAACCCCTGTGATGATTTACCAGCTGCATCCTCTCCCAGACCTTGTACAGAGATCAGTTTTCCAGTACTGAGTTAGAACTGAAAAATCAGCTGGCATTGCCCTCTGTCTTCTCCCCCATCCTTTTCCTCCTCCTCTGCTGTCGTAGGGTGATTATCCCCATGACTCCAAAGTGCTGGAGCAGGTGCTACTTTACAGTACAAGGTATTGACTAAAAGCAGGAGGAGAGTTTCTGGTTCCAAAAAATAGAAGCGCTATTTTACGCTAGGTCAGTGTCCAGCCAAAGTCCATGTTTCCATTGCTCTTCATCCTGTGCCCTATAGGCTACATAATTTTAGTTTTGGTTTCCAGCCTGGAAGAGGAGGAACTTTCTCATTTTATTCTTTTTTTTTTCCTGAAGCAGTGTGAGCTGATTTGCTTCTCTGTCAATAGTGCAGATTCTAACTCTTACAGATGAATGTAATATAAGGTATAGAATATTGCTTATGTGTTTAGAGATTGAGCCCGCAGTTGTATGCAAGAGCACGCTTCCTGCGTCACACTCTGGGAAACGCTAAGTGCCAGCAGCAGAACTACAGAATTTGGCATGGGTCGAACATGGGGTTATTTACACCAGGAGTTTGCAGAGCTGAGGTTCCTAGGGTGTTGCTAAAGCTGATGTCAGTACGATGTATGTTACCTTTGAAAAGTGAATGTTCATATTTTTCTTGTAAAAGCAGCATTAAAGGGATGGTCTTAAACACTGATATCCCCAAATATTATACATTAGCAATAAATGAGCTTATAGTAATAATGGGAAAACCTTTAGGAATCATGACCTTTAAAATCATTTGAACTGTCTGCTTTATGTCAATTTTTGCCTTTTAGAAAGTGCTAATTCTTGTTAAGTCCGCATGAGAGACTTGTTTAATGAGCAGATTAAATGGGTGATTATATGCCTTTTAAAAATGGGTTTTGTGGATGGGCTTCATGATGCCACTCTCCTCTTTGGCGCAGCAACACGGAGCAGTCTTTTTAATTACCCCTGTAGGGTCACTGGGACCCAAGCTGTTTGCTTTATTAAAGCCTGATGGCGCCTTTGGAGCAGCCCCCTCTAAACTCGGCTGTCACAATTGTATCTAAATTAGCATCTGAGTGACCCTCTTTTCAGGCTTGCCAAACCCCAGCTGACAGCAATTGGCAAAAGATGCTAATTGGTGGGGCCGGGCTAGGAACCAGGACTTGCCAAGATAACAAAAGCACTAATGTTTCTTTCAACATGCACCCCGATTCGCATAAGTACCTCTTTTAATTACCAGGAATTATTGTAATGCCCAGTCAATGGAATAATTGACCCTCAACAGTGAGAGCTTATTATGTAATAAATAATGGCGCGGGCCTTGTCAGAGTAGCAGGTACGGAGGTGCTTTGCCGGGCCGAAAAGAGCTTTTCTCAGTTAGCGTTCTGTGATGGACCAAGGCGTCCCAGTAGGAGTCCGGCAGAGGGGACTAATTTGAGTTTAACTGAGAGGAAATGCTCGAAAGCTTTTAGCCTTATCCATAGGATGACAAAGGAACAAAATAAAAAGGATTGAGTTAGTAGTTTGGCAGCTTACAAATAGGTGATCTTTCACTCATGAGGTAGGCAGTGAAGTCTAGTGCAGTTTTATTATGCTATGGATTTTTTTAAGAGCATGTTTTCATCTGTGTAGGGATACTGAGGGATAATAAGAGGGTTTTATTGTCTGTTCCTAATTTATATCTCTTTGTCTTAGCATTACATATATTCACTGTGCTTGCACCGCAATAAATTGTGATATTATTAGAAATAAGCAATTGATGTATGTAGAATATCTAATGGCTTCTATATGAAGAAACAAATCTGAAGTGGTTTTACACGGTCTCTTGCTCTAATACATGCCTTCCATTTTTGACTTTATATCCCAAGGGATGCTGCAGACTGGAGAGGTTAGATCTGTTCTGAGTGAAGAGAAGCCTGAAACCAAAGTAAAATCAGGGTTCATTTATTTTGTTGGTGTGCCCAGAATAACTCAGAAATCAAGATCCGGTATTCTATTCTGCAGTCTGCATGTTTTGCTCCATGTTTGTAAAGAAAATACAGTATACAGTAGAGCAGTTATGCCAGTGTTCAGAGTAGGCTCTGGGGATAATCTAACAACTATTGGCAAATATATGTGGAAAACACATACAGACATGGAAAATCCCTTCCCCTACCCCTTGCAAACATGGAAGAGGCTGTGCACACAGTGTGCTCCTTGGGGAAATGTTTGCAGTCTCATTTATGACAGAGCTCTTGTCCTTTTAGGTCAGACTATTGCAAGTTTGGCTCGAGATATGTTGGCAGAGCTACTTGGGGAAATCTGCTTGCCAAAACAAGTTTTGGACGAAACCATGCTTTTTAGTGCCTCACTTTTATGATTAAGGTCACTCCTGCAAAGCATGCGTAAAGCAAGAAAATAAATATTGACTTGGGCTAGGTGATATATGAATAGCACATTTTGTTGTGTTTATAAGGTCACCAGAAAGATCTGATGAAATTACCTCCTTGTGCTGAATTCATTTCAGTTTATCCACCGTTCTGTCTTACGGGGATGTTATTTCTGATGTACAGTGCATCAGTATTCTGAAAAAATATATTCTTGCTCCAAGATGTTACCAATGTGATGCTCCTTTAAACAGACCCTTTTCGCTTTGCACATTCTGTAAGGAATAACGTGGATATCCAGCAGAGATTTAGCATAACAGAGGAAATTTTTTAGTCAAATGTTGATAAGCTGGATATGAATGGAAAGTGAATATTATAGATTAATTACACATAAGTCATTTTAAGCTCTTTCTATTTAAATGTGCTGCTTTCTGTTCCTTCTAATCTGTCCTCATGTGTGACTCAAAGACTCAACATTGTCAGGTTTCCGGAGAGGGCGAGTGGAGCAGGCCTGAGGATGAATTTTGCCCAGCAAGCCCCACTGCACGCTTCCTCACCTCTTCTCCTCTGAAGAGATGTTCAGATGAAGACTGGCTCGGGCCACAGCAGCACGTGTGATATTGGGAGCTAGCCATACTTCTCATCACATGATCACCAGGATATTTTCCAAACTATGAACCAAATATAGTCTCTACTTCTAAGAAGTTAGCAAACCCTACCGAGGTGGTGCCTTTCATGATACAAATGCAGTTTGAGCTAATATGGTATACCTGAGAAACCTCAAGAGCATCCTGGCCCTTTCACTTTTTTCTGTTTTCCTTCTTCTTCTCTCTGAACTATGCACTTACCCGTACTTCTGGAGCTCCTGAGAGCCCTCATAATGAACCCACAGTTAGGCTCTTTATGGAAAAGTCTCTGCCCCTGCAGCGTACTGTATACAGTCAGTACCAGGGAAGGGGTAGAGGCAGGAAGAGAGCCGAAGGGAGCAGGCAGTGTTGCAGGGCATGGTAGGCAGCGGTCCCACCATACTAACAGGCTACGCATGGCTGAGGTGAGCACGCAGATCCGGCAGCAGGGGAGAGTTTTGAGGTGGGATTGGAAGGGCGACAGCGAAATCGCTTTGGTAGTGTTTTCTAAGTGGCAGCTTCACAGAAAGTGCGAGGATGTTTGCTTGAAAGTGGTAAGTGTATGATGGGCAACAGCTTCAGATATGGTTGAGTTCTTTCTTTGAAGATGAGCTGTTTATTCTCACCCTTCTCTCCCCTGATTTCTTTGCCTCCTTGATTTCTGTCCCCCTCCCTGCCAAGGTCCTCTTCCCCTTTCAGTAGGGCTTGAAGCAGCAAGGGAGATTGGGAAGTGCCCAGGCTGATGCTTGGATGAGCTGGCACTCCTGATGAGTTAAGGTGATCAGAAGTATAAAGCTTATCTTCCTTCATCTGCGCTCTGTAGGCAGAAATATCAGCTGACCGTTGTCGTCCTTTTATCTGTGACTGTAGGGCTAGTCCCTCTAAAGCACCAAGACCTGAATGATAGTTAAAGTAGATGATGAGGTGGCGGGGAAGTTAAGAATTATTTTACATCTATTTTCATTATAGCAGATGAAGAGGAAATTGTTATTCCAAGGGCATTTTTCATGGATTCAGTGTGCGACCTTAGCAAATCTTGAAAGGTTTTGGGAGAAAGTTAGGAGATGTATCAAAAATTCAAGTGCAGCAAATCACACAAATAATAGAGTGGAGCTAATGACAGGATAGAACAATAAATCTGCACTCTGTAAATTCCTTGATAAAATAGTTGTCGTCTGAATGGAACGCAGTAAGCACTGTCAAAATCCCTCCCTGTTCTCTTCTAACAAGTACTTCTGAAAACCTTAAAGGTATGCAAGTGAAGTCTGTCTTCAGGAAAGCCTAAGAATTAGATGTAACTTAATTTTACTTCAGCTCTTGGAAATGAGATTGAGGAATGAAATTTTCTATTAGGACAGCAATAGCCATGGATAACTCCATCAATTAAGTTTTAAGTTCCTGATATGGTTTTCTGTAAGTGAATATGGAATCTGGCCCACAGAGAATTCATAAGTAAAGAGTATAAGGGGAAATTAGGTTAATGTAATTTTAGTCGAAGTGACATGGCTTTGGTGAGGAAATTGTAGTTCTTTATCAGCATTATTGAAGAAATCGATGAAAGATAAAGGCAACCTGGATGAGACAAATTACTTGGATTTCCTAAAAGCTTTCCAAAATGCCCCTCCTAAGTTTCTACTGAAGAAAATAAATAGCCATGTAATCCAGGGCAAAGTACTAGCATGGATTAAAAACTGTTCAAGCAAGTGTGTACATAAGAAGAAGGTTTGAGACAAGGTCAGTCAAGCGGCCTAAACACAGCAGTGCTTTAAGGCAAAGACAACAGAGGATGTGGAAGAAGGGGAGGCTGCCTGCGTCAAGCTTTAAACAGTGGGGAGGCTGTTGAAGGAGACCTAAAATAGAAATTGCCTGTTCTTGCAAATGGTGCAGAGGAAGAAAAATTTAGTGAGGGATTGACTCGTGTGAAGAAAAGAATAAAGATTTCACAGGTCTTGTGACCCTGCATGACAGTGAAGAGCGAGAGAGAGAAATGAATAGCAATTCGTCAAGGGTTCCTCAGGGGGAACAGGACTAGCAGACAGCGAGGTGCGACTGGGAGAAGCAGGCAGGTTCCACATGGTTTAGGCTTCAATATTGTGCCATCAAATAATACCTAAATCAAGAAATCGGCAGTTGCTTGGAGGATTAAGATGACTTGGCATACAAGAAAGGTTTTAAGAGCATTTGGCAAATAAATGTTACATTTTGTAAAGCATAAGGAGAACTGACCTGTTTTCTGCCTGCTTTAGTGTGAAGCTGCCTATCATCGTGTGAAACTAGTCCAAATAATGTTCTGCAGTGAGATGTGAAAAAACAGGTGGCCAGATATTAACACAGGCTAGATAATTTGTATGCCAACTAAGTGTGTGATGTGAACTCTGTGACAGCACATGTAGTTCATGCCTGCTTAGAGTAACATTTAAGTTCCTCTCAGGTTTCTGCAAGAATTAACAGCATCTCTCCTCTTGTAACTCTTGTACTCTGCAAATGACCACCGCATTGCATCTGGGTCACTGGCCTCCCACCATGGCTGGGCCTCCTGTTGACCATCACTGAGAGCAATGTGCCAGGAAGGATGCCCAAATGTATAATCGCACTCCTAAAATCTTAAAAGCAATGCCATCAGGACACACCATCCTTGCCTCTCTTCAGATTTCTAATTAGCATGAATGCTAAGCAATAGTTCTACAGATGTCATCGCTTCTTCTCTGGGAAAGCATCATTTTTCTTGTTTTTTTGAGACTGGTTCATTAGAATATAATTCTACTGCAATTAAATTTCCGGTTAAATTGGGGCTAACTTAATAAAATGGGTCATTTGCTATCCCTGGCCGAGAAAACATGGCCAGAATGTCAATTCTGGTGAGGATGGATATTTATCTGTAAAAGAAAAAAGGATTTCAAGAGTGTATTTTCATAATCAGCCAGAAGGAGTTAGCTGTTTGTTCTGTTGCTTTCTCTGTAAGCAAAGCTAGCTAAGCTGGAGCTACAGTGCAGCGGTTCTGGTAACACCTATTATGGCTGAACTCACAGAAGTCCTGCGCTACTGCTGTCCTCCAATTCTACTAGCCTTAGCAGGTAGCGAAATTCTCCAGCCATCAGTCCTTTCAATTTTTGACCAATTTTCAAGCAGCAGTTACCTCAGTCTTTCACTCTCCTTACACATAAGCTGCACAAATACTTTGGTACTTCCTTTAGACAATGTCTGGAACAGACTTCAAATTTAAGCAATTTTTGTGGTAGCTGTCTTCAGAAAAGTATGTTTAGAATGTTATTTTTAAACAGACAGTATTTCTTATTCAACTACACTTTTGCCAAGTGTGGGAGACTTTGCTCAAGCTTTCTAAAAGTAGTTTATTTTCTAGCAAATACATTTTTTGGCTCAAAATTAATATTTTATAAAGCTGAGAATGCCATAAAAGTACTTAGAACTAAGTGTTTTGACCTAAATCTAATTGTTGCTTATTATGGCTGTCTAATGTAGATATCATTTGGTTTGTATTCTTTATTTATTTATTTCCATACTGTGTCTTTAAAATGTAGCATTCAGGTTTTCTGCCATGGAGAAAGTTTTGAGAGTTTTCTCTATCTTTTTATTTGTTCAAATGCTAATTCCATTACCTGGCTACCCTGTTAGACATGTTGGTTAGAGAAGGAATGAAATCTTTACCATACAAGATAGTAGGAGTGGAAAGGATTTTTCACTGGACTAGTTTTAATTTTTTTATTGTGTTTTTATGAACACCTATGTTGTTATGTTGCCTCACCAAACATTTTTGGAGAAAGGATATCTTTTTTTCATTTAGTGCATCTTTAACATCCTGGAGATATTAAATTAATTTGTAAAACTGGGGAAGCCTGCATATGGTATGCCTGGTATTTCTGAAGTTAAAAAGGTAAAATTCATGAAAGAAAACCCAGAAATAGCTGAGTTTTATTAAAAACTAACTAAATGCTTTGGAGAAAGAATATCTGCGTTAAAGATTCTCTAGATAAAATATCCCTGAGATACCTGATCATTTTTCAAAGGTAGAGGAGGCTGCACATGACATTTATGATATTCCTAGGGTTCCAGAAAAGGATTATCTAAACGGATAAATCAAGATCTTTTAAATGGAACATAGTGAAATGAAGAGGCCCATTGCTTTGTGGTCACATTTTACACTAAAATCCCAGCTTGTTGATTCTGTGGGTCAGACATTCAGTTGATATTTAGAAAGCAGATCAGTATAAGGAAGTTGCTGCTCTTGTCCTAGCTATTCCTTTAGAAAAGGAGTGCAGTTCTTGTTACCCTGTTAAGCTGTTGATACTAGTTATTTTTAAAAAATTAAACATTTTATGTACAGGAGAAATATAAGCTGAAAGAAAAGTAAACTGTCTGCAAAATTTGTTTAATTTGTTTACTTGCCTGCCGAACTGTACCATGAAAGGCTTAGTTGCAGAAGCTGGCTTACACCGTTCTTGATTGATTATGCGATGTATCACCGAGCATTAGAAATATGTGCTATATTTACAGTGTGGAAAATATTTATTTCATAGCTTATTTGGGCAGATGTGAGCAAGTGTGGGAAGTATGCTAATATATGGAAGCGCATAACTCTAAGTCAAATGTTTCCACAGTTGGTAATATCCCCAGCACAGATTAAATTTCCACCTAAAGCACAGGCATGGTCTTCACTCCCCTTCTCAACCTTGCCAAGTGAAGGCACATCTCTTCAGCAGGCAGGGACTTGGTTGAGGCCAAAGCGGTTTGCCCTGGTTGCTTCCGTAACAGGCCAAGCAGACTGAAGGTCAGTGCATGTCCAGCTTTAAGTGAGAGGATACTGTTTAAGCAGGATTTATCACAAGTCAAGCCATATGAGTTTTTGCTATATCAGGTCACTAATCCAGTTAGTCCTCTCTCTTCTCTCATGTTACATAGTAGTAATAGTATTTTTCAGAAGAATGGAATTGGACCATCAAGGATTGACCAAAACATGAAAAGCTGCTGATTAACTGTAGTAATCTGGATAGCAGTGGGGAGCACCATATGCCCTGATCTGTGAGGATTTATACACTAAAAATTGTAATCCCTGACTTGGCCTTTTCCTCATGTCTTAGAGGGCTCATAGCTGGTTGTCAGAGCATGTGTTACTGATCCACGGGCAGATCAGCTTGATCACAGTGTTGGCTCTCTGTGAATCCAGCTGCTAAGCTACAATAAAAGAAAGCTAAAAATATATCAAATATTTTCCTGATACTATACTGTCATGAAAGCAACTGGTTGGTTGTAGGAAGTCATCATGGACCTGCAAATGAGAGGCACTGCTCTTGAAGCAGTCCCTCTCATTACGCAGTGCTTTCCCATAAGAAATCTGACAACTCATTCTTGCTGCCTCTTCTCCTAACTGGAAGAACCAGTGGGGGATGCGGCTTCCTCCGCTGTTTGGTAGGTTATTGGCTTCAAGGAGATCTTGTTGCAATGCATTCCTCAGGCTGTGTGCTGCAGGGATTATCGCTTTTAAACCTGTTCCCTCCTTGACTTAAGGGAACATCTCCTTGTCTGTCCTTTCCTCCTGCTGAGGGTGATTTGCAATGGGAAAGAGGAATCAGGCTGGTGATGAGCTAGGTTCAGTTTCAGAAGCTCAAGTACCAGGATCCTGCTTTTGTTCTCATGGAAAATTCACACCCAGGCCTGTTACTCAAGCCTCGTTTCCCTCTGCTTCATAGTGTAGATGACAGCTATGTGGCTGTCAAAATGGAAATTCTAGTTTGTTACCTATCAAAAATATTCCGATTAGTAACTGAAGGGCACTACTAGATACATTTATGCAGCTGAATGGGTTGGTTTTTTACACTCTTTTATTTTAATACCTTTCACTGTAGTTGGAGATTGTATTTCTCAGTTTAACTAAAGGTGCAACTAATGCCTTTATCTGCATTGCATCCACAGAGAGGAAAGTTTCTGTTTTCCCCCAGTCTACCAGGCTGATGTTAAATGAGCTGCCAAGTGTCTTCCCTCTTTTCCTTCTCTGTGAGATCTGAACCAAGTGCTAATAATCCTGATGTGCCCATCTTCTGAACCGTGACCACTTGCTCTTCCCTTCACCTTTCTGTGGAAGTGATGCTTCTGGTGGCTTTCAGTCAAGATGACAGGAGGAATACAGGGAGTAAAGTTGCTTTTGGAACCTTAGATTTCCACTGAAGGACATGATTGCTTTTGGTACAGATATATTCCTTTATTTTATGGTGAGATAAACAGTCCAAAAAGCCTCTCACCTTTGAATGAATGAAAATGTTACATGTGACACCATCATCATCCAGTTAAGTCCAGAAGTTTGAATAATAAAAGCAAAAAGGTTTCCAGTAAAAAGTATCAACTTTTTCTGTTTATAATACTGTAGACAGTTCTGAGCAGTCTCATGGAAGAAAAATTAACTCCTGCTCAAAGAGCTGCAAAGGACTACTGCGCAGGTGCTCAGAGAAGGCAGAAGAGATTAAGAATTTGCCCTGTACGCTGCAGGAAAACAAAGGCTGGGGGAAAACACTGTTCTGCTCTAAAAATACATACTATACATATATATTTGTATATGTGTGTATGTATATGTGTGTATATGTGTGTACACACACACACATTTTTATATAAGGATATGAGGTCCCTAATAAGGAAATGCATTATTAATGCTAAAGGATGTTGATGCAAATTGGTATAAACAAGCCCTATATAAACTTCAGTTGGAAAGTAATTGTGAAGAGCAGCTTACTAAAAGTGAGGAAATTCTGGGACAGCTTTCCTGTAGTAGGAGTAATAGAGGAAGGGAGAAAAAACAAGCTGCTTTGTAAGGAGCAAGTTCATGAGGGGACAAATGACAGAAATTTCCAATTAAAAAATTGAAAGAAATTACTTTCTTGAAGTGGGGCACCAGGACCCACAAAAGTCAGAGCAGAACACTTAACTGCTCTTAAGCAGACTTTGTAAATGTGTTACTGACCCATGGGCAGATCAGCTTGATCACAGTGTTGGCTCTCTGTGAATCCAGGTGTCATTGCACTATTGCCAGTATGAGTGGCAATAAGTTCAGTGACCCATGAGAGAGCTCCCAGTTGAAAATTCCTATTGATCAGACATAAATTTTCAGTTATAGAAAAGCCCAAATTGACATTTTAATATTCTGATATCTTTCATTTTCAATGTTTTATCACTTCATAAGAGTTGGCTCAGGGTTATACACTCTTTCCCCTGTGCATCATAAGATGAAGTGATATGATGACAAGAGTGAGGTCTCCAGGGTTTAGTAGAAACAAGACGCTTAATATATAATATATTATAATATATATTATATATAAAAGCATCTATATATCTCGCTATATATTATCATATATATCTATATTTAAAAAAATAAATAAAAAACAAAACTGCATGTGAAGGATGTGTATTACCCTGGTAATTCCCTTTTTGCATCGACGTCGACAATGAACTAAATAGGTATGTGATACCCTGTTGTTCAACTTCTGTTTAAAAACTCTCAGGGTCACCAAGATTCAAAATTGTGCCTGGCAGTAGCATTTTGGTACAGTAGGTATTTCTATCCTTCCTTTCAAAAGGAAGCTATCAAGAGCCTTATTTGTTCCTAGGAGTTTATTTGCCATTAGAATGGAATCTAATTATTCTTTTTCGAGCAATGTCTGGAGTGATTTTTGTTAATTGTGTTGCTATATCCTGGATCAGAAGAGCAATTTTTAGCAATTCTTTCAGCTTTAACCACTGCTGTATTACTTAGCCAAGAAAAATGTAGGCTTTTTCTATCCTACAAATCTTTTAAAAATAATAAGAGGAAACTAATTTCATATAGCTGACTGGGGTTAGGAGCAGTACGTACTTGATTTGTTTAGACCACACAAACTCCAGGTTATTTTGCAGCTGTTTAATTACAGATTCCTGCAGCCTTGTACTTGAAATTGTAGAAAAACTGGAAATATTACAACTTAACATATCACTGAAATTCATCCCCATTTTTCAGAATGCAAGTCATAGAGGGCACTAAACTGATAACCATGAGCATCAGATTATCTGAATAGAGCACAATTTAATGTTCTATGTCATTAATTGTAAATTCTATTATACTGGAGCTGGCTTTTACCTTTTTTGGAACAGGGATTTATTAATGTGAATAACAAAAGAGGAAATCGGGAACACCTCCACTTTGTAGCTGAGCATTCTGGAGTTCACTCTGACTTCAATCCTGGGAGAGTCTAGTGTGGTTACCCAAGTCTTGATGTTGTTTCTAAATCCCATCTTCAAGAATAGAGATTTTCAAAAAAAAATCACCCTACTTTATAAGTGTCAAGAAGCCTTTGATAGAGAGCAAACAGATGTAATTGCTATGCTTTGTGCAACATCCTGACTCGCCATATGTCTGCATGGCTGGGTATGAGCTGTTGTGGGCTCCACAGCTAGGAGCAGGGGAAGAAGCCAGCTCCAGTTCAGGAGTTGATGAGACACATTAGTCTGCAACTACAAAATGTGCCTTGCTACCAGTTTGTGTTGTGCTCATGTAGCTCGTGGCTGCCCATACCGGAGCTCCAAGTGTTTGTGTAGGAAATCTGGTTGCTTAAAATATAGCAACTGAGGAATGACATTGCTCTTCTAGGAGGATTGTTCCTCATTGCTCTTTTAGGGGAGGATTTTTGAGAGTTTTGCACTTGAAGACAAAACTGGCCTGTACAAGACTCCACAGCCTGTTTATTTTTGTGCTGCTCCACTGGCCTCAGTTTTGGTTTTGGGAACATCCCACTCTCGAGAAAACTCTTAGAGTGGGTAGGGATTGTATACCTTGTTGTGCACAGGGTCTTCTGACTTAAAGCTCTACTGAAAACCTGTGTGGTCTTGGGGCTTTTTGTGTTTGCATTAGTTTAATTGCCTTTCTGACCCCTCTTCCTCTGTTGGCCTTTCAAAGCGTGTGGGCTCTTGGCCTCGCTGGTATCTTTCCGCAGGATCTTTGTACCAGGAAGCATTCAGGCTCGCCTGGAGCTCCCCCTCTCCTGCCGTCCAGCTATTCAACAGTTTCTCGGGCTTTTATATTTAACGTCTGGTTTTGCATTTTTAATACCTGTAATTCACTTCCTTCTGTTTCCTTAAGCTGTAGATGAGGAATTTATTAGTTTCAGCTCTCTTCATAATACATCTGTTTCAGCAGCTGAGTGCTTTTCCATTTCTTTCAAAAGCATAGTATTTAGTTGCCCTCTGAGAAAGGAGAGTCATTTATAAACATACTTCTAGACCAGTTCTTTTATACAGCACTTCTAGTTATTTGATCACCTATGTTAATTTCTTTTTGTTTCCTTTTTTGTTCTTCTGGTTTCCTAAGCTTAATTAGTTTTCCTTACTATAGTTCTTCTATGTATCCTAGGCAGTGTTTTTAAATTTCAGCCATTATTGTGGCAATCAAAATAAAACATATTTGCTGGCTTAATAGCATACAAATTAACTTTAATCCCACATTAGGAAATTTTTCAGTTTTACTGTATCTTTTATTTAAAATCACAAATGGGGATCCAAGAATTACAACAATTAGTTTCTGTTCAAACTGGGGTATATTTTGCTGCTAAAGCAAGGATACCACTTTGTAATCAACTCAGATGTGTACATTTACAGGACAGGGAAAAGAAGAAATTTTAGCTACCACTGAAATAAATTGAATATAATGCAGTAATCAGTAAGTTTTTTGTGCTGCTGTAAAGTTTCTCTATAACAGTTGAGTTGTCATTCTAAGCCTACAAAAATATATTTGTCTTGAAATAACGCCTAATGCGTTTTTCTGTTTTAAGCTGCAACTCTGTTCCACAGTTTGTCTAATTTTCTGTGTCACTTCTGATTATTCTTTGACTTCACTGGGTGTGTAAATGAACCCTTGGGAGTGCTCTGCAGGGAACCCTAATTGTCCAGATCAGGGACATGTTGAAATAAGCTATGGCTCCCTTCCAGCCCATGCACCAGAATTTCTTTTCCATGAAAACTGGAATATAAGAAATATCACCTGCACATCTGCGTCTTGCCCCAGTATGGACCTGGAAGAAAGCCAGGACACTCTGGTCTTCAAACTTAGGGGTATTTCTGCATCATTATTTAGATGCATGCAGTGATTCTCACTTGTTTATTGGGTTGTAGTGGTTTCTCTTCCCATTCAATCTGAAGTTCAAGACCTAATTTTCCTATCAGTATACCTCCTTTGGACCTGATGTATTTAAAGGATAATCCATTTAAATCCATTAAAAATCACCATTGATATTTGCATTACCTTTTTCTGAGAACTGAAAGTAGTATTAGCATTGTTCTGTGAACTCTTGGATGCCCTCAGGCTGCCAGGTTCAGTAAGATTTTTAAGGACTGGAAAGTCTTCAGTGGTTCAGCTCTCCCCCTTACTTCTCTCAAATGTTTTTATGTTGACAGTAATATTGCTAGGCAGTCTCGTCTCTCGGTCTGGATTCTTTGTGGGTTTGGAGAAAGAGATCTACAAGTTCTTCCAGTTCCTTGAGTTAGAAGAGGATAATGCTTTTAGCCAGATATAGCGCTATTCTATTTGGTATTTGTTTTTTCCATTTAGAACTTAAAAATATTGGTGGAAAAAAGTTTATCTTTGAATTCCTTTGAACAGGTGAAGTTGTAGCTCCTTGAGCCTAAGAAGAGTATAAGTGGTCCTGGGGTGAATACTGGCATCTACATCATCAGTGGAGAGAGGCGCACTCTGGAAAAAGACCTGTCAGAGGAGGAACTTGTTTCTAGATTGCTGAATTGCACATACTACAGAAGAAAGCCTAGGGAGTCTGGCTTCTCTAGGCAAAAGTTTCTTGGGATTTCTCCTAGTTCAGGTACATAAAGATAGCTAAACATATGAATGTGTCCTTCATCACTATTATCTCCATCATATTTGCCCACAGTTATAATCTTCTTTTAGGTGGCACTTTACCCAGAAAGGCTATTTCCCCTGTTTTTCCTTCAGGGATATGCTGTCAATACTTACTGAAGTTCTCTCTGGAGTTTCCATGCTACTTTCTTTCCCACTCTCTGGAACCTCTTTCATACATGTCTGCTCAGAAAACCCTAGTAGCCATTAGGGTACATGCCTTTTTTGTCCTCCGTTTTGCGTGGTGATACATCTCTTTTACAGATGTTGCTCATAAAGGAGCTTAAACATTTATTTATGGTCCCTTTTTGTGAAATGGAGTGGTTACTTACTTACTCTAGGTATGGTGTGTTTCAAGTCTACACACTGAAATAATGACTGTCTCTGCCTAATATCAGCAGAGAATGTCACTTGACATTCCCAGGGTATTTCTTCTTTGTGTCTTCTAGAATGTCTTCATAATTCCACAACGGTTCTGTCTTCCGTTGTCATCTTCCTCCTGTGCTTTTTCAATTACTTAGACCTTTGGTAACATTCTTCTGTTATTTCAATAATCATTTTGCTTGAATAGCCCTGAGCTGACAATGTATCGGGACCCTTCTGGAATCAGATGTGGAACATCCAGGAAGTTGCTAACCTCTGCAGTTGGACTCTGGACAAACAGTGCGTATAGTGCAGATGTGAACTTGAAACCCACCTCAAGCACATACAAGTACAAAGGGAGGAGATGAAAACTTCCCGGATGAGAGGTAGAAGAGGAGGAGAATGCATGTTTGAAAGTATTTAAGGAGGCTTTGAGCGAAAAAGGAATATTGGGGAGTAATTTATTGAAAAGAAAAATCCTTTTTAGATTCTAGAACTTGACAGAAGCAGAAATCCCTACTGAACAGATGTGTTTCGAAAGAAGCTCTGAGTGCAGAAGGGAGAGTCCCAGAGTGAGCTGCAAGGTTCTGACCAGATGTGAAATAATTGAGACTGATCTAGAAGCCCAGATATGGAGAAATGAGTATTACAGTGCAGTACCTAACTAGCTTATCATTAGTAACATGTAGGTTATGAGCAGTAACACCAGACTCAGTCGGAGCTGCCAAAGTACCTGTTCAACTTCTTGAGCTGCATTTGCAGTTCAAGCTAAGAATTTTTTTTTCTTCACTCAATTTATTGGCTTCTAATGCCAGAATGTACTAATTCAAATCTTGTTCAAGCCTTTCTATGCTACCCTGTGATAAGTGCACTGTCAACGGACCTAACCAGAAAACCTACCAGGGTCAAGTTGATGTGTGGGCAAGCACTGGAGTCTGCCCGAAGTAAAGGAAACTAAAGAGAATGTGGATTCCGTTGGTGGGACCAAGCTCAGGAGATCGTTACGGTTTCAATAGCAGAAGCTTTGCCAGGGATTGAGAGCAGTGATGACTCTGGAAGAGATTAAAGCAGCTGTCTTCTGGACACTTCATGTTTGTTTTAGCCTTTGAGAGCTTCAGGTTTGCTTCACTTTAGTTTGTCAGTTCTTCTAGGTAAGTGAGGTCCCCTATATTACACTTTCCTGTTTGTTCTCTAAGGAGCATTACTATTGTATTTTTTTTCTCTCTGTTCAGAATGGTGAAAGGACATTGTGGTATTATCTTCCTTTGACCTGACAGTGAGATCTGTCTTCTCATTCACGCTTCTGGCTACATCAGTCATATGGAGGGCACTGAATCGTGCTGCTAGATTCTCTCCCTGGAGTTGGTTGAAGTCTGCTGCTAATTTTAATGTTTTATTTCTTTTTTGCTTATTTTCAGTGCTTTCTCTTCTGGTGACCAATTACATTTCAGGATTGATTCTGTAGATATACCTTTATCTTTATTCTGCTGTTTTGATTCTGTTCTGTAGAAAGTCACTTGTTTTGATTCTGCAGACTTGTGCATGCACTGGATGTCTAGAGCAGCTTCAGACAGTGTTAGTCCTAGACTATCGTATTTAAGCTCTCAGGTTAGTAAGTAAGGTGCGGCTTTTTTTGGCTGTTTGGTAAAACAGCTTGGATATGGTCTATTTAAGCTTATAGGAAACGGCTTGTTCTTAAGAGCATACCCTGGAATTTGACAGTAAAATGACACACTTGGGTTATATTGTTTAGCTTTCCAATTTGCATGTGGGTTTGGCTTCCTGTCTTTGAAATGGTGTCAGGTAAAACAGGTAGAATATCCAGACTGGAGAATTCACAGCAGACACCTAATTTCTGAAAATGCATAGTCAATATATGGGGTTAGGATCATTTTCAGATACTTTATTGGCATGACAATAGCTGTCTTAGACTGTACATAACGATGTTAAGGCGATTGGATGTGGAAACACCCTGGATCTGTCAAAACAGACATAGCAGCTGAGAGGCAGTGTGTGGGAACTGATGTCTTCATCTCTTTGCTCAAGTGGTGTGCGTGTGTATTGTGCTTTAATAAAAGTAGGCTTGAGTTCCTGAGCTAGGACCTGTGTCCAGATCCAAATTAAAAATATATGCAGCAGTCTGCCCTATCTTCATTAGTTTAACAAATGCTTTTGTTAACCAAATGACAGAGGCAATTTTAATTTCCTAAATTTAAGAATTTCTAAGTCTGGGCCAGAGGAAAGTCTAGTAGTAGCAAAGATGCTTGAGCATTTATGTAGTATGCTTTACCCTTGGATCCGAAATTGTTTGCAGAGGCGAGTGTGAGTATCCATAGAATATGGATATTCCATGGATAAGGAAAGGAACTTACAGATGATTTTAAAAAGAAAAAGGGGGGGGGGCAGTGTAATGAGTAACTAGTACCATGGCATTTTAGTGGAGGTTGCAGAGGGGTCACATTCTGCGAGTAGCTGTGTTGTGGCCTTCTTCAAATCAGCACAAAAGCGTGCCAAGTTTGATACTTCCCTGCATAGTTCCAGCTAGCAAAGAATTATTGCTGTGGGGCTTGCGCGACAATTACGTAATTTAAAAGGTTTGGAAGGTGGTCTCAAAATTCATGCTTATAAAGATGGCTTTTAGAATTACAAATAGCAACGGAAGTGATTTGGATTTTGTCTTTGTTAGAGCTGACACTGTGTTAAGACACAAGAACCAGACACCGAACCTGACTAAGCATAAGTGGAATGAGATAAGTGAGCTTCCTGTGCTGAAAATGAGCATAAAGTAGAAAGACAAAAGAAAGGTTAGGAAAATCAAAGTAATGTAAATATATATACATACATTGCTGTCAATAATGTAGAAAAGTGGGTGGTGTTTGGGAGGCTTTTTTTTTTTTTTTAATGAAGAGCAGTAGACTGCTGTGTGAGGAAGCACCATTGTCATGTTAAACTGGGGAAGAATTTGGCCCATTCTATTTAATTCCACATCTTTAGTTTAGAGCCCTAAAAACAGTAAAAATAGTAAAACCCTTTACCCAGCCATGGCTAGCATAATTCAGATGGCCTCTTTCCCTTTTTAATTTGTGAACAAAGCTCCTCTTTTGAAGAAAAGTATTTGTTTACAATTGTTTATCAGAGCAGGAAATGGATCAATTAGATGTAACTTTTTAAAGTTAATTGACTGCCACTACTAAAACCACCTGACATCATTCTGGTGCCAGCAATGCCAGATGAGAAATCTCATCATTGTCACTGTGGGAAAGGCAAGGACACGATGGGAAATGTTATTCTTGGCACACAAAAGATTAAAAATTTTAAATATTTATAGAGTCTTATCTAAACTACTGATTGGTTATTAGTGCCTTGAATTGAGGCAGGGATGTGTGAATCCCTAGAGCTTTATGACCATATCCCATGTGACTGGATCTGAACTATTAATAGGGAATCGGCACTCTAAATCTTCCACTAGCTATATCCTTCTTTCCACACTGCAGTGCCTTTATATTTTTTTTTCTCTTGGATTGTTTTGTTAATGATCTAGGACATAATGACAGCACAAAAGAAATTTTTAGAATCCTCCCTCTTTGAAATATTTGGCTTGATTCAGAGATATGTTTATATTGTTTTTCCATTTCTGCTGCACAGGCTTATAATACTTTTGCCTGTGCAATAGCAAAAAGAGTTCATTACCATGGTACTACCTTGCTGCTGTACTGAGTTTAGCAGTTTTTTCTGCTTCAACAGTACTTCCCTGCTGACTTTGGAGGGAGGCTTAGGGAGGGGCAGGGGGAGCTTTTTTTTTCTTTCTTTTTTTTTTTTTTTAACATAAATATTCTGGATTATTTCTTCCTGGCAAATCCCTAGCCCATTTGGAGACTCAAGAAAGCTATTGGGTGCATTTGTTGGTATTGCAAACCCACATTTTTCCTGTCAGTTGCAGAATAGCTCCAGCTTTTGACAACCGTAATGAGGCCTTTGATAACGCTTTGGCTGCCTGCAGCAAATGGGCTTATTGTGGGAGCCAGGAGCGCGCTCAGAAAGCCCTGATTTGAGATCTGAGAGAGAAACAAGATAGCACAACCTATAACTAAGACAGTCTCCCATCTCACCTAATCTTGTGACTCTCAGGAGGACCCCTTGGGTCTACAAGTGAGCTGAAACTGTTTGGTGTGGTTAACATTTTCCAGCTAGTGGAAAAGAAGAAATCTTTTCCCCTGATTTTATTTCTATGTTGCTTTCAAGCCTGTGGTAAAACAGTAAGAGTGTGAATGAGCTTGGGGCAAACTTTAAGGGGAGAACAGGTGAGAAAACTCTCCAGGTCAAACAGTTATCTTACTTAAAAATAAGTCTCAAATTCAATAGGCTTGTGAGCCTAAGGGAAGCTTAATTAAAGTTAAAGGAGGGCAAAAATAATCATTTAAAATGCTGCTTTGGTTCTCATAAGCCTGAGTAAGCCAAAATCTGGATTATTCAATTATGTATAGTTGTGGGATTTGTTTTGTGAGCAGTTTCCTGCTCAGCCCAGATTTTCAGCATCCTCTCTTCGTGTGTCCGTGTGTGTGTCCGCTGTCTCCAAAGGAGGAAAGGAAGGGACTTCAGGGTTTTATTCTGTGGCTCAGAGTGTGCTCCAAGTTACCCCTTCAAATTCAGATTGGCCCTGGATATGCTGGAAAATGTGTTTGCAAGGAGGAGGTGATACACTGATATTCTGTTTAACACTTACCATAGACCACCTCCCTGCAGCTCTGCTCACTTCTGTCCTTTGTGAAGTGCAACAGCTCCCTGGCGGGGAGGGGGGTTGTGAAGCCTCACTTTGCTTTGCAAGCTTAACAGGAGGGTGCAGGCTGGTCGCAACACATGGCTTTGTGGGCTGAAAGCTTGTCACTTAAGAAGAAGTTGAACCCTAAAGCCTGGTACTCTGGTGTTCATTTTCCTCTGGTAAAGTGTTCTTTAGACAACTCTGTTACAGCTAATGCCTGAGTTGTTACCCTTTCTCCCTTTCATTTCTTAATTTAAATCACAATCACAGAACGTTGAGGTTGGAAGGGACCTCTGGAGATCGTCTAAGTCCAACCCCCCTGCTCAAGCAGGGTCGCCTAGAGCATGTTGCCCAGGATCGCATCCAGGTGGGTTTTGAATATCTCCGGGGAAGGAGACTCCACAGCCTCTCTGGGCAACCTGTTCCAGTGCTTTGGCACCCTCACAGTGAAGAAGTTTTTCCTCATATTCAGATGGAATTGTCTGTGTTTCAGTTTGTGCCCGTTGCCTTGCGTCCTGTCGCTGGGCACCACTGAAAAGAGTCTGGTCCCATCCTCTTGACACCCTCCCTTCAGATACTTGTACACGTTGATAAGATCTCCTCTCAGCCTTCTCTTCTCCAGGCTAAACAGGCCAAGCTCTCTCAGCATCTCCTCACAAGAGAGATGCTCCAGTCCCCTAATCATCTTTGTAGCCCTTTGCTGGACTTGCTCCAGTAGTGCCACATCCCTCTTGTACTGGGGAGCCCAGAACTGGACGCAGTACTCCAGATGTGGCCTCACCAGGGCTGAGTAGAGGGGGAGGATCACCTCCCTCGACCTGCTGGCAACACTCTTCCTCATGCACCCCAGGATACCGTTGGCCTTCTTGGCCACAAGGGCACGTTGCTGGCTCACGGTTAACTTGTCCACCAGCCCATTGCTTTACCATCAATTCAGTTGACTTTGCTTATCTGCTCAGCAAAACTAAAAGCTTTGAAGAACTCCTGTAATGGATTTAAGTATCACTGAGACAGGCAGCATAAGAGGAGTCAAAATCAAATCCCAGCTCTTATATGCATAGGTCCTTAGCTTTCACCAGTCTGAGAGAATGAGGGAGAAAGGAAAAGTGTATGATTATGACACATGATTGCCATTTTGAGGTAATGGGGTTAATGATGGTTAGGAACCCAAAAGTTCTTTTGCGTGTTTTGTGGGTTAGAAGAAGAAACAGGTCAGATGCTATTTAATCAACAGCTATCTTTGGAAAACAGCATCCTTGATGAGGTTGGTGACTAGCTTGGAGAACTCATATCTCTGTTCGTCTTTCGGGCTTTCTAGGAGGTTAGGCCTCACTGAATGTCATTGCCTGAAGGGCAAAGAGAAAATTATTATGAGACCACAAAATATAATGCAAGAATGAAAGAAGAGTGGGATCTAGAAGGTGGAGGTAGCAGTGAAAGCAGGAGGAGATCAGCAGGTTACTTGGAGTTGCGAGGGGAAGAAGCTGGGAAGGGACCAGTGTGTTTTCAAGAGGCCTGGGCCAAGGGGGTCCATCCCCTCCTTGTTTTGCATCCTCTCTATCTTGCCCAGTTGATTTAATTTCATGATGATACAGAAAAAAAAGTTTTCTCCCCAGCAGTCTTGATATCATCCTTATCCACAGCCTTCAGCAGATTCAAACTAAATAATGGAGACTTGGTCCCAATGTAAGTAGCAGAAGGTTAGGGAGAGTGTAAGAATAGGAAAGCCTGTAATAATGCTTGTGGGGTAGTGTCCCAGCTCCAAGCAGCTTCGGGATTTCAGAGACGATACCTTGGTGTTTGTTAACCCCCCCGCCCCCCATGAGATCATTTAATTGCTTTTTAAACTGTGAACGCTCTCTTGTCCACAGCGTTCTGCAGGAGCCCTATGCTATATGGGAAGGCATATTACCTCTTACTGGTTTTGAACCTGCCACCTGCTGTTTTATTTGATGTCCCCAGTCCTTAAAAGGAGCAATTATTCTGTGTTTACCTGTTCCCTGGCACTCTTGCTTTTACAAGCCTTTATATATTTCCTCTCTTCTCCTTTTTCCAAAAATGAGTCCTGACACTAGCTGTTGCTCATAGTGAAGCCGTGCCTTTATTTTGATTATTCTTGTTGCCTTTCCTCTCAAGCTTTTCTAGTTCTCCTATGTCCTTTTTGAAATGAAGGGAGCATGTGGATGAAGCATGAATTTTTATAGCAGCAAAATGTTCTGTTTTTTCTCTATCCAATTCCTATTAGTGCCAGTTACGCAGTTGGGACTGCTGATTAACAACAGCTCATTCCTTAGGCCTTCAGTTGACTATTACTGCTATCGCTTCTCCCATGTCTATCACTTTTCACTTAATGCCATTGAATTTCATTTCATTGCATGTAAAGTCCTTCTGACATTCTTTCTGGTCAGCTTTTACTATTGCTCTTTGAAGGGGATGGTACCCTCTCAAACTTTTGCTTTGCTATTCACCCCTTTTTTATGAATACATTGGTTGGCACAAATCATAACACAGCTGTAGGACTCCACTGATGCTCTCTTTCCATTAAGAACACTGCCTTTTAGTTATATAGTTTGTTTTGTATTGTCTAACCAGTTACTTATCCATGCAAGGAACTTCCCTCTTATTCTGTGGCACCTTAATTTCCAGAGCTTTGGTAAAGGACTTGGGCAAGCTGGACCAAGCAGGACTTGGGAATCTGAGTCAATAGAGGGTATCTAGTGGAGAAGGTCTGTTTGACCTGTAGGCAAATAGATTCTTTGGGCAGCCTGCTGTGCCCTGTCCAGGCAGTTTTTTCTTTGCTGGTATTGGCACCACAATAGGGCAGTGGGTGCCCCCTGAGAGGCACACTGCTGCCCCTGGCCACTCTGCCTCTCAAGGAAATTGTTGCCTTTGCCTTTCCATGGAACTGTCTTCACCAGCCTCTGTCCCAAAACTGCTGTGTGATATAGGGAAAGTTGCTTAGATGCTGTGTGTGTTGGTTTTCCATACCTACAGTATGGGAAATAAAATTTCCTACCCCAAAGGCACAGCATAGTTGTTGCTAGAGCGCCCTGGATAGAAAGTAACTTGGACATGCAAAATATTGCAAATATTTGATCTAGTTCTACTTGAGCATCAGTGTGACCCGTGTTCCAAAATCATTTAAGTGTTTCTGGAAATCCCACTATAGTCATGCTAGAAATAATTAAGTCATTAGTAAACAGGCTGTAGTCTGATCACTGATCAAATGTGTACACAGAGAAGCAGCAGGGAGTCCTACCTAGGGACTAGGTAAACCTCCAGAATCCCTAAAGGGAAAAATATTGGTTAAAATGAAAAGATTGTTGGTAAGCCTTTTTCAAAAATGCCAGTTGTCACTGGTACTAAAAGCCTACTGATTATTCGGCCTACAACAGCGTTTGTTTCCAATGTCACTTATATGGCTTTGGAAAATTCAAACCTATACTTAATGTTAATTCTAAAATTACTGTTTTTCATTTATTGTAGCTTGCAGGGTTTAAGCAGAATGTCATCTTCCACCTTTTCATTAACCATGCAGAAGCTATTTTATAACTGTTTGTGATGCTATACGGTTGACATGATTTTGAAGAGTAACAGTATAGGAGCATTTCTTTTAAGACTACACACAGCAGGGCATTGTATGAATTTTGCATGCAGAAGAAAATAAAACAGGTCAAAAGAAGCCAAACTTTGGTCCTCCAACCTGAGGAGTATCTATTTTAAGTGAAAGATGAGAAATGAAATAGGAACTGTTGCCACTGAAATGAAAAATAGTGCTATTTATATATTTTTTTTTTATTGGTCAGAGTTTGTAATGAAGCTTTGACTTCTGCTGTTGTCAGATCTTGTACTGCTGCTGTCAATCACATTTTTTTTTCTTTCTTAAAAGACTCATGGTAAATTTATTTTGGATAGTTTCTTAACAGGTGTTTCCTTGACGTTACGAATGTTCTAAATGAGAACCTTGCTTTATGTCCGGAGTTCTCAGCTGAAATCACATGGCGGTCCGACACAGGCGCTTGTGTGTTTACTCATCTGTGCTAATGCTGACAGCAGATACTTGCAGATTCCCACAGTTGGCCTAGCCTGGACACAGAACAGATGTTGGGGATTATGGGGAAGGATTCAGAGAGGCTTTAGGCCTGTGTGTTTGCGGAAGTAATTCATTGTGGAGGCACAGACAGGACCTGCACTGAGGAGTTTTGTGAAATAGGTCCCTGTGGATTTGAATATCCAAATCAAAAACAAATGTTTTCCTGGTACCTTTAAATTAAAGGGAAAGCATAAATCAATACAATAAAATGAATTTAATGCACCAAATGATATCCTATTTCTACAGTGTTGTTCTTAACAAAGAAGCTGGCAACGCGGGTTTCTTAAAGCAGCGATACCTCACTGCCTCCTGGCTTCCCTCACGGGGCACTTGCCTGGAGGCAGGGAGAAGTTGCGTCCTCTGAAGGAGAGCCTCCGTCACCTCTGGCTAGAGCTTGTGGTCATTTTTTGTCATTTTGTAGATGCTTTATGATGAAGAGAACATTTCCTGCAGGCTGATCTTTCCTCAGCTGTTCCATTTATCTCTGGCTCTCACATTTTGGATATCAACAAGAAGCAAAGTAGCTCAGAAATTGGCCAGCTATGGAGGAATAGGGATGGTAGAAGATGACCAAGACTGAGAAGTGGAGAGGATTTGCACTAGGTGTTCCCTGCAGACATCAAGTATCAGACTATACCCATAAGGTTTGTCAGGGATCTTTGTGGGCTGGGAAGCTAAGCTGGCTGCATTTCATTTATTTGTAGATTCAGAGCAAACCTCTGTAGCTGTGTTTTACTATGTGATGTGGGAAAGAGGATTTATGTAAAGTGCTATAAATATTAATCCTGCTGCTTTTATGAAGTTTTTGGTGAAAGAGGAAGGGAGAGACAGGATTCATCTCCAGAGCTTTGGCCAAGGGGGTGGTGCGAACAATTGCAAGCATATTTTGTATGTGATAATACGAGAAACTAAGACACGGTGGCTGTCTGAAGAGGTCATGTGTGCTGAAGGAAAATGAAGGAAAGAAGTATCCATTTCTGATAAGACTCCATTGATCTGAGTTAAATTGCACTTGTGCCAGAGTAACTTAAAGTCCTTAGAAGCCTCAAGAGAGACAGTATGATGGTAAAGAACACATTAAATTTTGAGCTAACTGCATTCGGAACATGTTTAAGAACATAGCTACTGAATACAGTAGCTCAGTGAAGATAAAATCCCAAGCAAATGTATAGTGACTGAGCTAATAAACTACTCTGTATTGGAGAAATATGTAGTGTGGGGAAATAGATGACTGTTATCTGTTGCAAGTCTCCATTGCTATAACAGGGAACAGACAAAAACTTAAGTTTACAAGACATAGTTTTGCAGGAGGCAGATCTCTGTCCATGGAATGAAGTACTCTCAACTGCTATTGACTTCACTAAGAATTGAACTTGCTCAATGATTTATAAGCTTAGACCCCAATTTGAAAAACTGGAAAAGATCTACTTCTCTGGGCCTTGCAGTTACTAGAACAAATACGTTCTGTACCGTTATCAGCCATTTTCTGAAAGTCATGAATTATTAAGGAACCTCCAAGATGTAAAACACAGGGAATTGTGATATCCCGGTAAACTTCATCTCAAACCACATCTTAAAAACATAATATCAAAACCCAGTTCTTTCCATGTGTAGGTCATAATGCTGTAGCCCCCTGCAAGCAGCAGATGATGTGCAGAGCCTCAGTTCTTTGTGACAAGCTGCCTGCAAGTGCAGGTATTTGCAGAACATTCCCATGTTCCATCTAAATTGCTAGATCAAGGCACTGGAGAGCAGAAGCCTCACTAAAATCAACTTATTTGCCAAATGTGGGGACAAGGTATAGAATCTAATATGAACTAGAACTGATGAAAGTTTTGCCACTGACCATTCCAGATCTCTGCAATATATATGCTGTAGAATTTGAGTTTTGGTCAACAGTTTCACTCAGAGGACAAAACTATTTTGATAGTCCAGGCAGGTGGATAGATGCCAGTTATACTTACCCAAAATATTTAATAGAGTAGCTTAGATAATATGGGTTGCATTTTCTTTTTTAATCCACCTTCTTGTGGTGGTCTACAAAAGCGCAAAAATGTCTGGCACAAAGATGCAGTAAGTAACAAAACACACAGAAGAATAAATATGGACTTCAAAGATGATTAAAAATGAGCAATTCAATAATAATGTGAGGTGGGGAAGGTATTAGTTGATACTAATATAAAAAGCTGTTTTTCAAAATTCTCCTTAAACACTTCTTTAAAAGCAAATATATTCAAAACACTTCAGAGAGGTTGATGGTATTTTCTGCATTTCCTTCAAGGTTAGGAAACATGCCAAAATTCATACCGTGAAACAGTGATAGAGGTGAAATTAGACCAGTCTTTCTGGCTGTAATCTTTTTGCTGCTCTTGGTAGATCACCTTTTTACTTAAGGATGCTTCTTTTTCCATACTGGGGAGGAGGGAATATCTTGAAACACAGATGTACTTTATGCAAGGAAGCCAGTATTGATGCAGGAACAGTTGGAAAATCTCAACACACAAATTTGAAGGTTCTGCCTTTTTTTATAGGTGTAACTTGGCTGGTTGTACAAATATCTTGTATCTTCACTGTAAAGCAATGACTACTGCTAAACCTAATTACTCCCTTGGAGCTTTAAATTTAAAAGTGGGTTCTGTAAAATTTAATCTTTTCCCCTGCAGTTTTCATGATAAAGGCACAGTTATTAAATAAGGGCAGCCACTATACAAGAGTGGTTACTATTAAAACCTGCACAGAAAAAGCTGTAGGTACCAAACAAAATTTGATTATAAGCTGAATGTGACTTCAGAAAGGAGAAACGTAGTTTATAAGATGTATCTTTATTTTTATAGGCAGAGTAGAAGTTTATACCAAAGTGCATGAAACAGATTGAACAAGACAAACAGGTCTATCAAAGCTATTGTTTCAGGTTTACACTATGCTCTTTGTATATATGCCTCTATTAATTTAATTTGAGGGGGGGAGGAAAAAAAAAGCAAGAATTCCAAAAAGAGCTGTAGGAGTGAGTTGGCTTTCACACTAGAAAGCACACTTTCTAGCAAATTTTATTTGGGTTCAGTGAAGTTACAGCAGCGTGGCAGGTCACCATGCATCAGTAGGTAGCCACCCATGGGCTGCTCTACCACATCCTCAGGTGTGAGTTCACGTAGCTCATCTTAAACTGCAATAAAAGAAGGTTATGATGCATTGCACAACCGTCTGATTGGAGAGATCTAAGAAAACTCATACTGTCTTATGAATCAGGACAATACCAAGCCTGAGTCAGGTACAGAACAGTAAATCTCTAGGATGCCATCAACAGAATCCTATGCCTCAGGTTGTTTCAAAGTGCTCATGGTCTCTAAGTACATGTGTAAAGGAAGGAACGATGTTTATTCAGTAACTGAGATTTATGCTAGGGGAGCCCAGGCTAATATACGATGTTTTTACCAGGGTTAGTAATTAGCCCCAGTGCCATTTACCTAAAGATTTGCTAAAGTATTTTGTACACTCTAAGGAGAAGGTTGTTTTTTTAATGAAATCTGTGCTCTAAAAATGAAATTTTGGGAATCCGTTGATAACCATTTACATGCAGTATGATTTTATTACTAATTTTTAGCAACAGTTTTCTCCAAATGACTTAGAAATGTTTGTTTGTGTTATTTGTTGCGCTTACTATAACCAATAATGAATGAGAAATGGTAGTCTGCATAAAATTGCATCACAGTTTACACTGGCAGTGAACCATAAAATCAAATTAAAATGCCATCTGATTAATTTTCTTAATTCTCTACTATCAGAGTAATAATGGAAAGTAACATAGGCAGGATCCTTGCTTAATCAGTAGTGCTGTATACTAATTAAGTAATGAGATATAGTAATGTGTTCTTTTATTCTCAGGCAAGGATGTGTATGTAGAGTCTGTTTTTAGTTAACAGAAAATGGAGATTATTAACAGCACTCTTTGGGACACGTTTGCCCAATAATATATGCATGAATATTGCATTTATGTATTATATTTTAATTTCTTTCAATTCCATTTAAAAGTAGAATGAAAAGAGGTTGCTAACTTACTATATCCTGTAGTTTCTAACAAAATTAGAGTAGAAGTTCTGAGGATTTTGCTGTGCTCCTGTGGTGTTACAACTCTAACCAGTTCCTCCAAAATCATGTGAGTGTATGTGAAGTATTCCCCCCCGCAAAGGTGTCAATTTTTGTATTTGAAGCATTGTATTGCCAGTTCCTGGAACTTACTAATCATGAAAGAAGAGTTATTTAAGCAGTTGGTTTATCTTTATTTTTTGAGTTCTGTTATATTTTTGCCTTTTTTTTTTGTGCTTTGGTTTGTATTTTCATGCTTTCCTTTAAGCATCATAGCTAGCAACTTCTTCCATGAAAAGATTCTTGCCTGAAACCTGTGCCTCAGAATGTCTTGGGCTTTACAAGAAATACCATATATATGCCTCTGTGATACAGTGTTTGCATTTTTCCTTTTTCTCAAAATACTACTCCTGTCTTCCCTCCCTACATTGTATGCAGGCTTTAAATGAATGTTACCAATAGGCTTGATAACTATGATATAAAAGCTAGACAATGGATAGGTTTCTTACTGATTTTTGGCTTCCATATGGTTTTAAGTATGACTGGAAAGATTATGAAAAATAAGTAAAATATTTGATTCTTTACTCTTTTTATTGCTCTCAAGGGGATATGGCTGTATGAGTGGAGACTGGGAGAGGGAGGAAATAGGTTTGAGACCGGACCAATGTGTCATTGTGTTAAATCCAGCCAGCCAGTGAGGTCATTGTTTTCATCTGAGTCATTTTAGAACGAAAACTCTTACATTATGGAAAACATTGCACATCTTTATTTCAGACATGGAAATATCCAGCCAACCTTTCAGTAGTAGAGCTCTGCTGACTTCATTTGAGGTACTCCTGACTCCCAGCAGTGTAAGCAGGAGGGAAAATCAAATTCTTTCGCCTCCCTTTTTAACACTTTGCCACTAACCCAACAGGGTTATTCTCTAGGTGCACTCCCAGCCAAGACGCTGGTTGAAGAGGGAGCTGGTAAGTCTGTTCATCACACCTGTCAGCCCTGAATCTAGTAAATCTGTCCAGCCTGGAGCTGGCTACAGTTATATTAGGGAAAAAGTTCTTAAGCACCGACTCATGTTGAGGCTAGATTATGTTCCAGCGTGCACGAGGAAAATCCTGGAGACTGCATTCCTGAATATTGATTATATGTCATACGCGGGCTCCGCTAGGCTCAGTCTCTGTGTAGCCTGATCTAATTGAGGGACTTGGGCAATCTGCCCAGCTCTGCAACTGATTTGTGTGACCATGAGCAAACCATGGCATCTCTCTGCACTTGGCTTTTAATGTACGAGGTCTTTAAGGTGGGTCTGGTATTTGTGGCATTTCAAGGGTCCTGTTGTATAATACAATGAATATAACCCAATTTGCATATTTTATACCATATAGCAGCGTGGGTTGAAGACACTGATCACTCCACATTAACTAATAGAAATACTAGGAGGTGGTTTGGGCCGAATCTAACAATTGCTCTTTTATCATTTGAATGGAAGGAAAAGCCATTGCAACTTTTTATGCTTTCAGCGTAATTCAAGAAAATGAATTGTTGTTTGACAAAATATCTTCTAATCATTTGTATACCATGAAGGTGCTTACAGTGTTAATATGTGGCAGGTCGTATGTCTCCTTAAGGTTTATTCAGCCAGTGGTTTGATAAGGTTTAGTATTTTTGCCCATTCAAAATTAAACTTCTGGGTCCTTTGAATCAAGAGAACTACCCAGTGTTGGCGTTCAAACATCCAGCCTTAGGGGGACCCAGAACGTGCAGAGATGGCACTGAGCAGTTCTCTAAGGGAAAGCGTGTTTGGGTAGTGGTCTGCAAATCAGATAAAAGTTGTTTGTAGGAGAGCTTGCACAGCAATACTCCTTATAATCTGGGGTAGTGTTTTCCTGCGTGGAACCTGATCCTGTTGCCACTGAAGTTAAGCCTCAAATTTCTTTATGAAAAGCAAAAAACCTACAGCAAAGATGTCTAAACTGTTACTTGGCCATCACTTAAAAGGCAGCAGTTTTGAAGATTGGGGGAGTGTGTGTTTGATGTTCAACTGAAAATATTTCCTAGACCTTTAACAGTCTCTGAATCAGCCCTGTGACTACAGAGCAAATGAACGGGAATCCCTCCCAGGACTCTGGCTCCAGAGTGAGCCAGGAGCCCTGCTGCGAGGTGGCTCAGTGATAGTGCCCGAGTGAGCCTCTCCCAGAGAGCGATGTACCTGTCCATACACCACTCTGTGAGGGAGGGCAGTGGGACTGCGCGACGCATGGGGTGGATGTGTTTGCCCGAGCAAGGAGCACGCTGTCATCAGTGAGGAAAAAAAAGACTGAGTGTGGGATCTCAGAGCGGTGGGCTGTGAGGCTTTGGAGACGACTGTCTACATCTCCTGAATGGCAGACATTCTTCCAAGTGATGTGCCTAACACAGGCTGGCCTGAGCCTGGACCAGAGCGACTGATGGGGACTCCCCTGCGCTCTTGTTAGCCCTTGTCAAGTGATGTGCTTCGATTGAGCTGCTGATCTAGAACTGGTTGGGGAGAGGTGCTGGAAAAGGTATCCTCCTCGTACGTCTCAGATGGCTGCGGCACTGCTTTCTGCGCAGGCTGTTGGGGAGCGCAGGTGTGAGGAGCAGCGCGGAGGCTTCTGCAGTTGCACTGTGCAGCTCTAGCCAGGGCTTTTGGCAGCTGGATCCTTCTGTGACGCTTGTCACGAGTGTCTAGATCAGTCGTATCTCTGTGAGGGCAACAAATGATTCTGGTGCTATTATGGTATCTGAACTCTGTGCAGTCATCTCTTGGCCCCTCTCTCCCCATCTCGCCCTCCCTCCAAGTGCTGACAAGGGCAGCACTATGCCGTTGTCCACATTCAACTAGTAAGGAACAAAGTCACTTGGCTGCGGTTGTGCAGACGTTCAGTGGAGCACAAATTGAACTTGGATCTCTAGTGTATAAAACTGGCATCCAAACGAATATGAAACCAAAACTGAGCAGCTTATTGGGTCCTTGTCCATGCCTCGTGGAGACAGATATGATCAGGATCTGGGCACACTTCCAGTAATAATTTTTGTCGCACTGTAAATACAAGGCCAGCTGTTTTCATGGTGATCTTACGCTTTCACTGTCTGTTTTTAATCAGAATTAGGATGTACGGGTATATGAGGAAATGAAGTAATAAAAAGCTTTTATTATTCAAAATGTGAATTTAAATTTTGTCTTGAACAATCTATGAAGGAGATGGAGACCTTTGGTTTGTCTGAATTGTTTACTGGTCTCCAGTTGTGCCTAACCATGCTGTGATAAGAATACCAAAATATTTCTCTCCCTACCCCCACTTGAGCATTTTCTGCCATTGTAATTCTCATTGGAAGGAACAGTGGAAATTAGTGGCACCACCTATTGGTGAAAAAGTAAAACTATGAATTATACTTATTTGCATCCTAGGAAAGAATAATAAAGTGGAGAAAATAGCTTGTAATATATTCCATATTACAATTTAAGTGGCTTTTGAAACATTCTATTTCCTGTTTGATGCTTCTGTGTAGAGCATGTCTGTGATTTAAAAAAAAAAAAAAAAAAAAAAAAAACTTAATCCAAGCTTTCTGAAATAATGGTAGTACAGAGCAGATCTTCCTAGCGGCTCTTGCTGGTTGCCAGTGCTACTGCATCCTCCCCCTCCTTTATTTATTTATTTAAATATACTCACGCTTAAGCATGCTCACCAACAGTAAAGGTGTTGGGACTAGACTGTTTGCTGCTCAGTTGAAATTCCTGGAGCTTTTCTTTTTCTTTTCTTTTTCTTTTCTTTTTCTTTTCTTTTTCTTTTCTTTTTCTTTTCTTTTTCTTTTCTTTTTCTTTTCTTTTTCTTTTCTTTTTCTTTTCTTTTTCTTTTCTTTTTCTTTTCTTTTTCTTTTCTTTTTCTTTTCTTTTTCTTTTCTTTTTCTTTTCTTTTTCTTTTCTTTTTCTTTTCTTTTCTCTTTTCTTTTCTCTTGCCTATTTTTAAAAATGTTATCCCTTCCCTAAAATGAGCAAGTTTACTGTGGTAGCCTCATCAGTGCTTGTTGGAAGGCAGTTTACTGATGGCAGCAGTTTAAGCTGTAACATCTTCAAGGGGAGAACTTGCATTAACCGTGCATGTTCTGTGGGTGCCATGTGATAAATGGTTTCTGGTAGTTGGTTTTGGATGTGCTAGTTTCTAATGTTTACACCAGTAGACAGAATAAAAATGACCTTGTTGCTTATCATGGGGCCTGTGTGATGACAGAGCTGGTCAAATTTTGAATTTGTTTAAAAAACAAACTCTTTCCCCTTCTCCTCCCCGTCACCCTACAAAAAAGAAGAAGAAAAAAAAAGTGGTGGTTCCTGTTTAGTAGCTCTGCTTTTCTTATCTGGAGAGATAACTGATAGTTGAAGGATGTTGTTTGTTATTGAGGCTGGGTATGGGAACGCTGTTTCACTGAAGATATTTTGCAGTACTGTCTCCCTGCTGTTAGGAACAGCTGAACAACTCGAATGGAGCACAGCAACGGCTGTGAACCCCAAAGAGGACTTAGTTGCAATATATTGGTGTCCTTAGTATAGCTTCTGTTCATAACCCAATTCTCTATCCTCAGGTTGGAGAAAATCCTAAAAATGGATGGATGTGCTGGGCATGTGTTAGGTGGTTCCCAGGGAGTCCTTGCCTGAGGAGCTCCTGCCCTGCCCTGCCCTGCCAGAACCGAGGCAGCGCGCAGGGGCAGCACAAGAAATGTGCGTCCGAGAGGAATCCATGCACTGTAATACAGCGTGGTGGAGTATAACTGCAGGTGGAAACTGGAAATGAGCAGGGAAGAAGCCTTCTGGATGACCTTGGGAAAAGGGTATCAGCTAGGGGTGGGCTGTGTGGATAAAGGCCCGCAGGTAGCAATGTGAGTGTCTGACAGGGCTAAGATGAAATGAACAGTTGTGTGGTGCAGTTTGCAGACAGAATAAGACCTAAGTAAAATGCATAGTTGTAGGTAAAAAGTACCTGGCTTGAGGTTCTTTAGTGCAAAGAGAGCTTAACATATGAGATATCAAAACTGATTCGTAGCTATTGATTGAATTGACAATACTACAGATAATTTCACTTAAGTTTCTACTAAATAGGTACTTGAATTGTTCTGTGCATCAAAAGTCCTTTGAGCTGCTTTCAGCTAAAAAAGCAAAAAAGTGGAGTGTAAAATACTTAAATCAAAAACACCAGAAAATGTATTTAGGATTCTTCAGCCTTTTGTTTAGCCTTTATTAGCGTTAGTAATGGGAGGGTGGTCGGTGGAAATGCTGACGTGATTAGACTGCTAGCACTTGCAGGATCACAGCCAAGGCAAAGCAAAGCAGGAGGGTAAATCCGACAGTATTTTGCCACTGTCTTGTTACAGTTCAGCTCTTTGGCTAACAAAAGAGTTAAAAGATTTCCCTCTTATTCCTATCCATCCTTTTCCTTAAATAAGTCTAGTGAGGCTAGATCAAAACTGACCATATGCTCCAGGCGTTCTGATGTGAAAGTAGGCATGAGAGGTCGCAAATGACTGAGAGCTCATTCTCAGACTGGAATTTGTTTACTTCCTCTCCATGTGGGTGGCAAAGTGTCCATAAATGTTTTAGCATAGTGTAGCTCGCTCTTGGTTTCAGTACAAGATTTACCACTGATCTGTCACTCCAGCAACAGCACAGAGGATTTAACAGTCAAAAGTGAAAAATGTTTTTGGAAGTCCTCACTACTTGGCAATCGAAGGGCAAATTGCTGCTAAACACAACTGGACTGTGAGATGGATGCTTTTTAGATAGTCATCAACAGTGGGAGAAAATTCTGGGTGCTACAGGTGGATGTCCCGGCAATGAAATGCACTGGTTTTTCTCAGTTTTGAAGCTTTTCTGTAATGAGTAGTAGAAGTTCCTTCTTCTGCTGCAATCAATCAAATTTCTCTTACAGAGGGTATAATTACAAATCATGTCTTCTCACAGTATGTTTCAAAGGCTGGGGGTTGTTTTGTTCAGTTTTGTTCTGTAGCTCAGCTTCTATGAAAGTCCCTGAAACTTCAGCTCTGCAGGCTGCTGCTGGCCTCTTGCTTGGTCACTTTGCAGTGGTGAGGCACAGCCAAACTCGGTCTGTGTGACATGGCTCAGGCAACTGCTTCGTTTCAGTGTCTGTGGGTATATACCTCCCTGTCCACTCGCATGCCTTTAGCTACATCACACATGAATGTCAGTGAACATATTGTATGTGGCATACAAGATGGTGGAGAAAAAAAGGCTTTGAGGAAGGGATATGACAACATCCATAGCTGGCAAGAGGGCAGAGTGTGGCTAGCCACTGGAAATGCTGCTGACACCTTTCAGCCAGTGTTTGAGTTGTGTATGCTGCACACAGTTCATTACAGAAAAAAACAATTTACTAGTGTACTGGAGAACTTAAAGGATCCTTCCAGGAAGCATGCATGTGCATGCAAGAGGTGGCAAGGTGTTCTTAAGTCTTCCACATAGCGGCTCAGGGCCTTACTCACCATTAATTTGTAAAAAGTTCTAAAGAGAGCCCTAAAAAAATGACCTAAAACAACTTTTCTATAAATAGCACTGTGTTTCAACTTTGTTCCACAACTACCTGTGTATGCTGGGACCTGTTGGGTTTCTGGACATCATCTTTCTCAAACTCTACCAAGCTTTTTCTTGAAGCGTTACAACAATGAAAGAAAGGTAAATGTAAGCTTTGAGCTCTTCATTCATAAAAAGCCATTTGTGGGGACAGGAGCGAGTCTTTCCCATCCTGGGTTTCAGACGGCAGTAATTATTTGAACAGGAAGTGCTGTATTTAAGTGGAATATGACTGAAATATTTTGTTGAAGGTTGTGGGGTTTTTTTGTGTTTAATAATGTCAGTTTGCTGCTCAGGGTTCTGGAATAGTGGGTGGAGGGAGAGCTGACAAAGGGCAGAAAAGATAGTCAAAAGTGCAAGCTAAATATATTTGTCATGCAATTTTCCCTGAGTGAAAATATATGACTGTCTGGATACACAAGTTAATATCATTGGAGGATTTGGTCGAAACATGTTTTCATTTTTTGTTTATCTTTTTGAAGATATCCAAAGTATTTGGATTGTAAGGAGTGATTCCAATGAGACATGATGTCTGTTTGTTAATTGTAGGCACAGTTTCTGTTAAGAGTTCATGAGACTTCCCCCTTCCCACACTTGCTGAACATTGTCAGGGTCATGTATGCGGTGCCTGTTTGATGCCATCGCCCTGCCTGTTCTTTGTAAACAACCAGTTAACGTGCAATGGCTCAAAAATGCTCATGACTTCTTTGTTTGTTTTCTTCATAGGCTGGAATGGTGTTGCGATGTGGATACTTCTGGTTTGGCTTATTTCTCGTGCCCACTGCGTGCCTTGTTAAAGACGTGGCATGGAGAGCGTAAGTCCCGAAACAGTCCTCGTGGTGTTGTAGGAATCATTTTGCATGGATGTGCTGTGCAGTTCAGTATTTCTCTGTAAAGCAACTACAAAGCCTTTCAGTGAATGCAAAACAATGATATTGCTTTGGAAGACCTTTCAGCAAAGTTGAAAGTGGAAGTCATTTTTTTATACGCCAATGCAACCAGCAGTGCAAAAGGATGAGTAGTTTTAGTCCTGAATCTGGAGGATGCAGCCTTCTCTCAGTAATAAAGATATTTCTTTTCATGATTATTTGCTCTGTCTACCTTTTAGTTAAAGGCAAATTCAATTTAGACCTCAAAGGTGCCCTGCTGCTGAACGGAAGCCCAATACTTTGGTTTGACTAAGTAGGTTAGGCAGAAAGTAAAATGGTGGTACTCAGTGCCCTGCAAGCTCCCAGTTGTTTGCCAGCGGCTCTTTAGGTTCTCCTTTAACAGTGAGTCTTCCCCAACTTGACCGATGTAACTGACAGAATAGCAATACTCTCTGGACTCCACAGTTGAAGTAAATCTTGATTCCTTCCCTACCCGAAGAGGGGGAACAAGCCTCATGAAATACAAGCCTGTGTAATTCCCTTCTCCTCCCAAGTTTCCCTGGTTTCAAAGCACTGAGTAAAGTAAGACATCTGAAGAATTTTGATTTAAAGAGAAGCAACTTAACTTCTCTACTATTGCTATTTTCAATGTAGAATTATCCTTTTCATGTATAATTTCTTGTGTTTTGTTCGCTTTAAATGTCTTAAGCCTCAAAGCTTTCATCCAGTGGAAAGCTGTGTTACAACCAAGAAGGTTTCATTTTGTGGAAGTGCTTTTCTTTAGCCTAAGGTAAAAGATTCTCATGGACTCTGAGTGCCAAGAGATGAGCTGGTACTCACATTCCCATTCTGTTAGAAGAGTGGCAAAGAAAGCCTTACCCTGCTGCTCTTACCTGAAGGTAGTGCTTTTTCCATAACTCCTTACAAGGAGGCTATGAGGCAAAAATGCAGGTCCTAACTTGTCACAAGGACTCAAAGTAAAATATCATAATATGTAACACCGCTCTAGGAAGGAGGTATCTGGCAGTGAAAGAAGATTCTTCTTTAGGGAGGAATACAGAAAATACTGGAAAAGGCAGAACATTTCCCAAACACAAGGACATCTCAAAGATCAGCATAAAAGGATAAATCAGGTCATACACATGCACCTGAAAGTCTGTTTTCTTCCTATGGGGCTGATAGCACAGCTAAATTGAACTGTTAGTAGGCAAATCTACCAATCAGTAAGTACTTTTCAAATGTCTTCCCTTTCTCTCCCTCAGGTTGATTTTCATGAGCTACACTGCTAGAATTAAAACTAGGTATGATAACGTAATATTTCTGTTGAGGCCAAACTATGAGTTAATAGTCTAGCATACTAGAGGGTTTTTTGTTGCATTTATTAAACTTCCCCATTGAAAATGATTTTAAAAGTCTAAAGTTGAGGCTAAAATGTTTAAATCTGGATACTTAACATTAGCTGTGTCTATGACCAGCTTTTTAAAGCCCTGAAAAATCTTAAAATTCATTTAGTACAACAGGTCCTGTTCCTGTGTCAGGCATTATTTAAAACCACTTACTAAGAAGTCAACAGACTACTCCTGTGATTAAAGTTAAATAGCTAAATTGTTTGCAGCATCATCTAGGTGTCCAGGATTGTGTTTTAGTTTTTGAAATATTTTCATGATAACTGAAGGTCAGATATGTGTCCTTTAGTTGTCCTCTGTTCTTATCAGTGCTTGGCAAAAACGACTAAGGAATTATAAAACAGGCCAGACCAAGGCAGGCTCATCCTCAGCTATTACTCATTTAAAACTCTGTTACTGACTGAGCCTATTCTTTAATATTTCTTAGAGAAATCTCAGCAACATAATCCTTTCAGTGGTTCAGACCAAGAATGTACAGAGATTATGAAGCTCTCAAGATGAACATGTATGACTGATACACACTGGATGTTTTCCCAGCAGATTTTAAACAGGAGGCTCCTATCAATATTAAGCAAAAAATCTGTTCTCTGAGCAGGACTCTTTTTTTTTTTTTTAACACAGCACTGAAAAATTAACATGATTAACATTTTAACCAGGATAAATGAAATGATACGGCTATCAGCACTAGCATATGGAAGGAGTAAAGGCCTGTTTCCTTTCCAAGAGGCTTGCCATTCACAACTCAAGCCCAAGGCCTCTGGAAATCAGACAGCACGTTTCCACAGCAGTGGTTACACCACATTGCTGCCTGTAATTCAGCAGAATCCGTTTTCGGCCATAAAATTCCAGCAGCTCTGACTTCTCATGGCCGTGGAATTTATCCCTTTCAGTTTCTTTTGGACATGAAGCATAAGTCCACAGAAAAAGGATCCATGTGACCCAAAAGGCGTATGCCTAATTTCAGTACAGAACACTGCCAGAAAAGCATAAGTACAGTACAGAGCTTTTATCTGGAAGAAGGCTAAAGGGAATTTAAAAAAAAAAAAAGTATGTTTCAGACCATGCAAATTTTATTATTTCTAAAGTGTTGTGCTGTATCCATTATCAAAATCTGTAATGCTGTATGCAAGCATGTAGTGCAAACTTGCCATAATGCAAGTATGAGCTAGTTCTACGTGTCCTTTCGTTACACAGGCTACAGTTGTCAACACACCTCTTATCTCCCATGTTCTCTGCAACTCTAGGCCTAATGTGTGTGTATGTATGTATTTGTATTTTTTTTTTTAAGTGATTCAAAGAAATGTGGAAAACTTCTCCCTTTAGAATGACAGGGAAGCTTATTATTAATACTTGCCTGCAATACCACATTGTTAACTTTGGTCCACTACCATGAATTGAGTAGCTTGGTTTGGATTTGATTTTTCCCTTGTAAAAGTCCCGGTTGTGCTACTATTGAAGTGAACAGAACTTTGTAAGGTGAGTTCTTGCTCATAGCTGGCATGTGTCAATTGAATACAGGTCACTGGTGCTAGGAAGTCTTGAAATATCTGACCCATAAAGCTGTGTGGGAATCATAAAAACAGTTTATTCCAGCAAAAATTATTTTATTCCTTGCTGGGCAGGAATTTATTAATAACTGGTGTCTCAACACTTAGTGTTATAGCGAGAAATTTCCTGAGCCTTCCAATAATTACCAAAATATTGATGTGCCTTTTTTATTGATAGTGGGGGAAGGCTGGCAGGGAAGGAAGCATATTGCACTTGCCAGCTCTGGCAGTGTAAATAAGAGAGAAGGTATGAGGAGCTCTTCCCATCCACACACTTGCAGTCCCTGGAGCACAAGGCACCTGAAATGATGTTGTTGCAAATAAGTCACAGTAGAGGCATCATTATCTTTGAGAAAAGAGCCCCCCGTTTCCCCTGACAGATTCTGCCCTCCAGAATCTCCCAGTATCTTCCTAGGACCGTGAAGCTATGCCCTTCCCTGGCTTGGAAGTGAAAGGGCTGCTCAAAATGTGGCAATAACCCCCAGCTGTTCTTATAATCCTTGATCTTACTGTCCCAGCGTGCGTGGAAAGGTGAGCCTGCCTTTATGTACCGCATCAAATTTCAGCTGAACAGTAAGATTGAACACAAGAGCTCATAATTTATTGAGGGCTGATCATGCATCTAAAGCAAAGTGCAAGGTAAACGCTAAGACTTCTGCCTATATTTTTGTGTATCAAAAGTTAATGATGTGCTGTTGTGAAAAAATCATGAAGTATCCAGTCCCGTTGCCAGCAATCCAAAGAATATTTGTCACTGATTTTGATGGGAGTAGGCCCAGACTGTGAGGCAATTATTACAATGTTTTAGTATCTGTTGTTTTAGAAACACATGGATAGGTTAGTTGGGGCACTTTTAGAAATACTAAATTAATTACTCTTCCATGGAGGTTCTTGCTCCAAGTCAAGTGATTCAGTGTGTAAATATTACCTGGAGGGTAGGGGGAGGTTATGGATACCCTGCCATGACACAGAGCCCATATATTTCATCATTTCATCATACTTCGGTCCCCCTGACTTCAGGGTGACAGTGTTTTGTTCATATTGTGAAATACCTGTGCGATGCCTGCTCTGCCTGTGCTGCACTAACTGGCCTGTGTGGCTAAGGTTCCACTGAGTTTATACTTTGAATTCAATATTGCACTCTAGAAAAGAAAAACATCTCTCATCTTTTATACAGTGTGGAAAGATAAAGATAAGCAAGAAGCCTTGGGAGAGATTTCATAACTTGTAGGTTTATGTGTTCTTGCCCATGGGAAAACAGGTTTTAAAGGGTTTTAAAAGTTTGAAACTCGGTCTTCAATGTTACAGTAGTAGACATGGTCTCTTTAAAAGGCAGGATATGAGCTCAAGGTCAATGTTTAATGTATTTACTCAAATTAAAAAGAGTGTGAAAGCCAAGTCAATTATAAAGATTGTAAGGGTTAATAGCCCAAAGCTTTGTCATCTGTAAAAATGGCTATAGATTCCTTTCCTCAAAGAGGAGATTGAGTCTTACCATTAACCTAAGTAGTTGTCGTAACTTGAACATAATTAACTTTTGTGCAGTTAGAGGTAAACTCACATTCTTGAAACAGTACAAGTTTTAAAATATCCTTGCTGCTCTGTTTTATCGCCCAGTCGCAGTATGTTGGTGCTCTCTTGCAAATCGTACATCTCTGGTGGCTTTATCTGGGTGCTCCTCTAAGAACATCATGATATTCTCCTTTTGCTTCCGGATTTTGCTGTGCTTCATCTTTTGTTGTTCTCTATATATTTTTTTCCTCTCTCTTACATTCAGATTTATTTTGAAAAGTGGTTTTAATCTTAGCTTCTCACCTTGCAACATTTGGGGCCTAATTTGGCACCACAAAAACCAGAGCACTTGGATAACTGAGTATTAATATCAAGCTACAGTCATCTCAAATAGTCTCAGCAAAGATTTTGTGGGCTTTCTGTTTCTCCTTCCCCAGGGAAGGAGTAATAAAAATTGTGCCTTTAAAAAAATAAATGCATCTTTATTATATTTTAATCATGTATACACTTATTATTTCTCTAGTAGGGAGAGACTGACATTGTTTTTCATCACTGGTTGAAGATTACAGTATCTGTGTATAAGATTTTTATAAAATTTATAAAGAAATCTTTGCCATCTCTAGAATTGAATATAATTTTAATGCAGTGAAGCAAATGGTATCTCAGTTGACTTGGCTCCATCTTGTTTTCAAGCTCCTTGTGCAGTCACATGCAAATCAATATCATCTCACGGGGACACTTTCTCCTTTAAGTGACACAAAAGAGGAAGCTGATCAAAAACTCTCCATTGGAGAAAAAGATCCCTGGACTGTGTATTACTGCTTTGTAGATGTCAAGGCAGAGGGGGCTAGATTCTCTCCTTACGCCAGCAGAAGTTAGGAATAAAGGCACTGAAGTGGTAGGTGAGGCTGAAAAAAAAGGCCCAAGTCTCTGTGTGTGGGACATTGCTCTCCAAATTTGGTCGCATGTGTTGTGTATACATTGCTCTTTGAATGCCCAAAGTAAGAAAATAGGACACAGTCTGTCTTGTTACTGTTGTTTTGAAGCTCAGTGGGGAGAGAAGTGCCTTTCCGAGTCATGTGAAACTGGTAACTGAAAATCAAGAGGTCTGAATGGCAACTATAGTCAGCAACTCTCCCCGGGTTTTCAGGGCAGCGCGATGCATGGCTCAAAAGATGGAGTGGAATCATGTTTTGCCACATGAATACTCAATGTGGCCCCGTCCTTTTGTTTGAGCGCCCAGGTCCGGAGCAGTCCCACGGCAGTAGTGTCAGGTCTCCGTAGTCCAGTGGCTTTGCCAGCCAGTTAGTTTTTAGCAGAGTGTTGTGTTGAAGCAGGCAAGCTCTGCTGAATTTGAAGTCCTTCTGATTCGTTTCCTGTGTGATACTTTCCTGGTATTGCGAACCTGGACTGACTGTTCTGTATGTGCATTCCTTGTGCCTTATTTCCCAAATCTTTATGAAAGGAGGGCCTTGCACCTCTCATCTGCAAAGGAAAAATTGGTCTTTTACAAACCCACAAATGGTCGTGCATGTTTTTTGTTTTGTTTTTCTGTTCTTATCTTTTCTTTGTGATACAGGGCCAAGCATGTCTACCATAAAACTTTGCTGGAGGAAGTTCAGGAATTGGAGACGAAGACCAGAGAGCTGGGAAAAGCCATGCTTCGTGATAGTAATGGAAAGAGGTGAGGCAATTCTATACTACTGTTTTGAACAGACCCTTCTTTTTGTCTCCCCTCCCTATTTCTCGTTCATCACTCCAGTCTGATTCCAGGCAGGCTGAGAAGGTGCCTCTCCTGTATTATTCATTCACTGTTGTTGTTCCTGTATATATGCCTCCTGCCCTCACCCAAATCAACCCTTGCAGTTTCATTTCTCCATTGTTGCTGTGAGGCTCTATTAGAAACTGCAGCTTAATCTCCTGCCTGCTAACATGTATAATATTACCTGGCCACTGGGCCAGACTGTTCTGGAGAAGACAGTGTATTTCCCTTGCCACTGGAAAAGAAAAAATCAATCTGACAACCATGTCAGGGGAAGAAACTGTCTGTGACTCAGGATATGAAGCGAGTTAAACTGTTGTTAAAAGGAGAACTGGTTAATCCATTGGGCCCAACAACTTTATTTGGTTAGTCTCATCTCACGAGTTGGGTGGGGTTTTTTGTTTTTTTTTATGCTTTTGCTGTTTTCTGCTGCGATGTACAGGCCCCTTATTACAGAGGTCTCAGTTTCTCATCATGCCTCTCCCTTGTTTCTGCACCATATGGATTTGAACATATTGCTATGATTGAATCCTTCATTGTGAGGGGAGAGTGTGTGTTGTGTGGGAACTTTTGTCTCCTGTGAAAGAAGCTAAAGAAAATCATAGCGAGGCTTTTGCATCCAACAGTTTCATTTGCCATCCCAGAATGTGGTTCTGCATCAGCTAGTTGGAAAAGCTTCCCAAGTTCAAAAAGGGTTCAGGACTAGCTCTTCTGTTCTTGAAACAATATGGCACCACATGACTTGCTAAGAAACTACATGATCATTAAACTGGATTTTAGCAAACCTTATAAACTAGCAAACTGAGTGGAATGGGGCTTTTAAAAGATTTTGTTCTTGTGGGGCAGGGTCATCCTTTGAGCCTTTGATGTCTATTCTAAGGTAAACTAATTGCCATATTGTAGCTGCTGCTAAGGCAAGCTGGATAGAAAATTTTTTCAGCTGAACTTGTGAGTTAATAAGCACTATTTTTAGGGAAAATTATCAGGGAGTGAGCTTACCAAGATTATAGTAAACTGTAAAGCTTTTTATTTTTATTTTTTTTAAGTCTTATGTCAACTTTAATGTGTTTGTAAGATGTCCTTAGTGACCAGAGTGCTTCTCAGAGGCCAAGACAAAGTAAACAGTGTTATTGACTAAAATCACTTCAAAACACTTGGTATATCCTGTTTTCATGTTATGAGTCATCTTCTGCCATTATGTTTGAATCCTATAAAATACAATTTATAAATTGTGCTCCCTTGCAGAAGTCGCAAACTGCACCTAGAATCATTTAAAATGAAAAAGCAGCCTTTGTAGCACAAATTAACAAAGGCTGTGCTCTATGCCACAGTTAAAAATCAGCAAACAGAAGTGCCTAAAATGAGACATTTAATTAAAAATGGGCCTTGCTTTAGAGAGTCTGAGTAGTCACCTTGAAGTCACTTGGAAGCCAAGTGCTCGGTACTGCGGTCAGGCCAGCCTCCCAGGCAAGGACACATGAAAGGTGTAATTTTGTGCTGCAAACTGCTGATTAACAGATGGATTAGATGCCCCAAAAGTGGCATCCAATCCACCTGAGAGCAGGCTGCTCCCAAACATGCAAATGTTAGTATGAGCCCCTTGGCTGTTGCTGTGGTTCATATCTGTGCACAGGATGTAGAGTTGCATTTGTGTTGGTTCCCAGTGTTTGTTTTTTCTGCCCCTATCAACTACCTGTTGTTGACAGCCTGAGAGGGAAGTGAATCTGTGGTTTTGCATGGGTTGCAAGGCAGGCTGACATACTGGTAGTAGTCATGGAGAGACAGTTAGCATTTTGTGTGTGTGCCTGAGAATTTGATGGGTTTCCTCTTTGTTTACACACTGTCCTGATGTTCTGTAAATTTAATGGCTGTGTTGTAATTCATTCATATGCTACATGTTTTCATAGCCTTTTCTTTTATTACATTCTCACTGCAAACTCTTTCATGTGCATTCCTCCTCCATATAGCTTCACTTCATTCTTGCAACGCTTGCATGGAGATGATGTAAGGAATCCCTTCTGGCCCTCCTGGCCAGCCTCCCTCCCCCTGCTTTCCCCGGTTTGTTTGTTCGCCTTCCTAATTGCTCCCAGATTTTCTGGGTGGTCCATCTGTGAACTAGATAATGGTGGAGTGCCTCTGCCTGCTAGGAGCTACTGTGCCGTGCTTGTGATGTGGCCTCCCGAGTGCTCTTCAGAGTTGTTCTGCCTTTTATCTCTTTTGTTTGTCTCCTGGCTCCTTCACACCTGCTTGAAATCCTGCGCTTGTCCTAAGGGAAGGCTGGGGGTGGGAAAGAGGCAGACTGGGAATTTTGTGCAGTCACAGCCCCTCTGCTTCCCGTTTATTTTTTTCCAAGCTTCCTCGAAGCTGCTGGAAGTGGGGAGTGCTGAGAGGCATGTGCCTGCCTCCCTCCTGCGCAGAGCCCGTTGCTCTCGGGGCACGTCTGGCCGGTGTGACAGTGCGCGCGAGACTGCAGTCTCCTCGTTTGTAATGGAAAGCAGAGAGCTGCATTAAAACTGCCCGGGTCCATCTGTCACCTCTCGGTAACAGTGTTAGCTCGTGGTTGGAAGCGTTCCTGGAAACACATCCATTAGGTGTTGGTTTGTTCAGGCAGCTGCAGAAGATAAGCTGGCTGTCATCAGGGTCTGTTTTCCTGGCTCACGTAGAGGCCACTATTTTTGTCCAGTGTTTTTTCAGAAACAAAAAAAAATCACACCCAATTACAGATAAGAGAGGGATTTAGGGAGCTAATTGCTTTTATCATTGCCTAGACCTTAGAGGAAAAATGAGGTGCAAGATCTGGATGTTAAGGATTATTCTGCTAAACAAAAAGCAATTCACAAGCCCTGGAAGGCAGCGAGTGCATCTAGACTTGCACAACAGGGTGCCAACAGTCTGTTGCGGTTCAGCCAGGTTTCTGTAAAATGTGGGCAGGATGACATCTGGGTCCTCTCTGCAGTGTCAGTAGGAGCACGGGGAGAGCTACGTATTCCACTTGATACCAAAATACGCACGTCCTGCCTTAGGTGGTCTTCTCCTTAGCAACTGTTCTTGCTAGAGACATTTTTCAGGTTAATAAAAAAAAATGTCTTCGCTATCACTAGCTACATCCTTTAACCAGCTTCTAAAGCTGGATTTGCTTTTATTGATCTTAAAAAAAAAAAAAAAAAAAAAAAAAGCCGATGCAGATTTTTGCCCTTAACAATGTTGAGAGCAAACAGCAAGGCAAATGGTAGGTCAGGGAGTGTCTGGTCTGTGCAGGGAAGAAAGGCAGCGTAATCAACCTTGAGTGCTATAGCTGGCTCCCAAAAATCTGTGCAAATAACACTAGAATGATGCTTGAAGATATTAGTAATGCAAGTGTCTTGTTTTGAGCCTTAAAGGGTCATATTCTTGTATTTTTATGTTATCTTGACAGCTAAAAACTTGCTTTTATTTTTCCTGGAAGCTGAAATTGCAAAATCAGGTGATTCCAGGAGCAGGGGATTTAAGCAAGGGAGACAAGGATCTGGAGCACTGGCAACACCAGCAGTAGCTCGAGAAGCAAGTGCAGTAAGGGGTTAGCGTGGGCTCCCGGGCTGTGCTGGCCAGTAGCTGCCAGCTCGTAGCGGATGGGCATGGGCACTTGCCTGTGGTGGCCGGGCAGGCCTCCAGCCCAGCTGCAGGGCGAGCAGCCTCGGTGCCCGCTGGGAGGGGGCTCCCTGGCACTCTCACTAAAGTTGCGCACTAAACTTACGTGAATTTGGAGAGGTGAGAGGGGCAGTTCGTGTGCCAAAGCAAACATGGACATGTGGAGGCACCTGCCTGGCAGAGCTAATCATGTTAACATGCAAGGTTTACACAAAGAAAACAAACTGTTTTTCTACAGATTTGTGTTCAACTGTGGCATTGAGTTTCAACAGCAGAGAGATTTTTGTGACTTTAAATAAGTTTATAACTAAATCTTGGCTCATGAAGGGACAGATCTTGAAGTCTTCATTCGCTTTTCACTCCATCTAACCTTTCATTGAAGTCATCAGGAGTTAGTTGGAGTAAAGCCTGATTAGGGACCAAAGCAAACTTTACTTTGGAAACCCATGTCACTTTATTGCTAAAATGCCCAGCTAATAGACAGCAAGCAAAGCCATGCAGCACGCTCTCTTCGTTACAATAGATTTCCTGTTTCAGAGGGGTTTTCTGTCTCAGAATTGCCAGAAAGCTCCCTTTGAGAGTAGCTTTTTGGTTGGTTTTGTGCTTTGTTTTTTAATCGGTCGGTGGCTGGGGTGGGAAGATTATTCGATACTGAAGAACAATGGAGCTTTCACTGTTTACATCCTTTACAAGGAGCTGAGGGGTGGGTCTGGGGTACTGCTGAAGTGTCTGCATCATCCTTATAGTAGTGGGAACAATTTCTTCAAATTATTCAGAGATTTGGAAGGCTATGTCTTTATTAAAAAAAAAAAAAAAGAAAAAAGTGAAATGACTACTGAACTATTTTTTGTATAGCTGCAAACTGACAAGGGAGCACTGCACTGTGCTTCTGCGCAAGCATTTTTCAGTACACCTTTTTACTACTTTCAGGCACACTGACACAGCAGCTAGCCACCTCGTTTTATCTCCAGTTTGTAAAAACAAATGCTGTTTTTCAGTATACCTAAAATAGCAATTCCCCACGGTCTCTCCACTGTCTGTCTTCAACAAGGAGACCCACCATGGTGGAGGTTCTCTTTCATTTAAGTGCTTTTCCCCAAATCTACCTCACAGTGAAACGCGCGTGACCAAGTTTCCCCCGTAGAGCAAGCTGTCTTATTTATCTTTGCCTTGGTTTTCTTTGAGTGAATTCAGATGCCAGCTCCTTCCCGTAGCTGCGGGAGCCGGTCGGCAGTGAGGCGCTGATGTAGGTACTCCTGGGGACTTGCCCCCTCAGTAGGTCCCGTGAGAGGAGGGAGAGGAGAACGGGGGAGACCTGACTCAGGCTTGCAGCTGCGCCCCACAGCAGTGCTGCAGCCCCCTCAGCCTCACGCAGGCAAAGGCAGAAATGGTGAAATGGACTTAGCTTTTCTCTTTAAAAAAAAAAAAAAAGAAAAAAAAGAAAAAAAGAATGAACTGAGGACCTGATCTCCTCAGGGCTGAGGAAGAGGCGAGCTTTTCTCATTAGCATCAAGAGGGAACAAGGCTTGGGCTCATTATATTTCAAAGCACTTTGTCTCTTTATTGATGCATTTCAGATTACATCCCTTTGAATAGAGAGACCATGCCAGTAAGGCCCCTTCACATCGGCAGGTACAATGAATCGTATTTGAAACAAACTCGGTCCTGGTTTTCCAACTGGTTAAACTGCTTTGGAGGTGTGGAGCCAAATTCGAGTTTTGTGAATGTGTTGACTTGTGTTGTTTACTCAGGATACGCATGACTGTGATCTGAATCTGGCCCATCCAGTGCAGCTGAGCATAAAAATGAAGTTAAAGAGGGGAGAGGTGTATTTTGGTTTTGAGGTTTCAAGGTCTCTTTATCAATTTTTCCAGATGTTCTTCACACCATTTCTGGGAAGGAAAGGCGAGATTTCTCCACCAGCATACACAACAAAGTGACTGGCATATTTACGATTTTTCCTTGCAGCTTTTCTAGTAAAAAGATATTAGACTCCTTTTACTAGCAAAAGGCACATAAAATGATATCAGTGCTTTTTTTGTTAAATTCTTTGATTCCATATGGTAAGCGTCCATGTATGGTAGGTGGAAAATGCTTAATTTTGTTTTATTTTACACTTGTCCCGTTCTCTCTCCCTCCTGTCCCTTGTCAGTAAAGAATCGCAACATTATTTCCTTATTTTAGTATGTACTGTTAATTTCCGGTATTTCCAACCCCTGCATGTGAGGTGTTAAAATGGCTGGGTTTGGTTCTGCTCGGAGCTGAGCCGCAGGGAGGCAGTGGGAGGGAGCAGAGAGCAGAGAGGGCTTCAGGCGACAGCCAGGGCGACGAAGCTGCGCGTTACCGCGCTGCGCCTGGTAGCGCGGAGCCCAGCACGTGCCGGGCGGAGCTGAGGTGCCCCTTCCCCAGCACAATTAATTATTTTGCAGCCCGATTGTGCCTATCGCAACCGTGAGGGAGATCCAGTGCACAAAAAAGGTTAAAACCTGGTGACCTGGAGAAGGATTTAGAGCTGTGGTCAAATCTGCTAGCAAAGCCAGTTTGACGGAGGTACAGTATCAGCACAAAGGCCAAAATGAAGCTGTAAATTGAAAGGAAAGATTAGAAAAAAGGGGAACTTAAGAAGATGAGCGTTAAAACTGATTAAGGGGCCAACCTCTCTGATGCCTAATCCCGAGTTACTGGGTTGGGCACCAGGGATCTCCACAGGGGAGAGAAGAAGAAATCTTCCCTCCAGGCTGCACAGCAGGAGGACTGCTCCGTAAGGGCCATCCCAGCATGATGGCTTCAGCAGCTCCTCACCCAACCAAGCCCATCGCAGAGGAGAGGCAGCACAGGCCACGCTCCCTCCTCTAACCTACCATAAGAGTTGGGGAGGGCAAGAAAATAAAAAGTCACACTAAATATTAAATATTTAGTAGACAATTACAAAATACTTTAAAAATACTTAAAAGCTTAAAACCACCTTTGGTTTTTTTTGGGGGGAGGGGGGTCAAGTAAATGTTCTGAGCTTCACTCAGAATTGTGTCCAGACGTTTTCAAAATTCATCAGTCTTTATTGTTGCCCTGAGCTCATTTAGCTTTTTTTTTTTTTTTAAGAAAGAGAAGAAGAAAGAGGGTTTTTAGAGTTTTTAAACACAGACATCTTTAACTTCAGTGAACATATGTAAGTGGACTTTATCCAAACTTTCTGGTTTAAGGCAAAAAGTCACCTTTGTGTAGAGAGCAAGCATGGAAAACCTCAACCTTTAAGGTGACTATTTTTTTTAAAGAATATGAGTGAGTAGGAAAAGAATGTTGTAACTGCAACTGTATTGCCACCTTATCTGTAAAGGATATGACCAAGCACCCACTAGAGTAAGTGCAAAGTGAAGCACTTATGGAAGAGAAGTAAACAGCACTGATACCAAAGTGAGGGTAGCTGAAACACAGCAAGTCACACTTATTCTTTTCTGCTTTTCAGAGGTTTAAGCTGAGACAATTCCCACATTTTGGAAAGGCCTGAGGCAAAACTGGGCAGCTTCAGCTTTGTGTTAAGTTGGTTGGCTTTGGGATTTGGGACAGCGGACAATGATGTCTCTGCTCCCCCCCTCCCCCCCATCATGCAATACCCAAATACATGCCTGGTGTTTGCAGTGCTTACAAACGGAAGGCGCTCTAAGTAGAGAGATCCTGTTTGTTGTTTTCGTAGGCTCGTTGCTTTACAGGGAGGCAGGTGATGTTTGGTGTCTGTTTTTTCTAGACGGTATTTTAAAAATAGGTGCTTGGTGATACCCTTTTCTGTTTAAAGAAGTAGTCTTAGAAAGAAGTCTAGGAATAACACCCAGAAAAGTGAAAGGCTAGAATGGATTGTCCAAGTGATCTTTTTAGGAGCCAAAGGAGGAATCTGTTTGGCTTTTTTTGCCTGAAGACATCATTAGTGAGAAAAGAAAGAAGAGAAATTGAACTTGCGTGTTGGAAAAGCTTTGTCCTGCTTTTAGCCATACAGTTTTGAGGACCAACTTGAAGAGGATTTTGTGAGTTTAGAGTGGAGAATTTGGTCCCAGAGCTCTGCGTGCAATATGGTTGTTGCACGCAGGGCTGGCTGAAGGTCAGGAAGTGCCTTGGCCTCCATTTAATGTTGCACAGTGCCTTGGGCACAAGGTGATTTGGCTACGCAGGCAGACTGTGTACCTCCAGCGTGGCACCTACTGCATGCTGGCTCTGGGGTCTCTTTTGCAGTGGGGTCCTGTGGCCTGAGGTCCTGCCTTCAAACATGTGGGGGTAGGAATGCCACGTGTAAGGGGAAAGGGAAATTTGTACTTTGAACCAGCATGCTGCCAGGCGAAATCACAAGCTCTAACAGTGTATCTCTAGGGCATTGGGCAGTGTATCTCTAGGACCCATAGAAGTCTATAGGTCCACATGCCTATTTGCAGGCACATTACTGGCTTAAGTGTTTCCCAGACCATTCCCTATGAGCCATGGTCATGTGGTCCCACCTTTACCCCATCTCCTCAATTGGGTCAGCTCAACTGTTTGTGGGCCCACATGACGAATGAGCTCGGGGATCTGGGACAGCGTAGTGACCGTCATCAGGTTCTCAGATCCATCCACTGCATGCATCCACAAACAGTTGTAGCAAGATGGCTGCCAGGGGCAGGAACTGCTTAAAACATCTGCCACAACGAAGAATGACGTGGTGCTGCCACCAACATTGTGTGACACTCTTAACCTTTGCCATGCAGGCAGGATAAAGGCCTGCTGGAGCTGGCAGCGAGCAGAGCTAGGTCCCGCATGCTGTGGGCCCGGGGAGCTCACTGCTACAGGGCTGCCCTAAGTTGGTCTTGCAAGGCCGCACACCCAGACACATTTGATGTTTAACAGACAAACATTTGGCAAGAGCTTGTCAAATATAACTTAAAAATAAGAAATGTTCCTTAAATAGTTGCTTTCTGTCTAGGCTAAGGCTGTTTTTCCTCTGCAGCAGTGACGTACTGGGAGGCAGCTGAAGGAGAGCTGCTCCAGTGGCAATGCCTGGTGATGTTATACTGTGGCAGGGCATAATGCCTCCAGTTTTCCTCAAAAATTAACTGCTACCATGCCCTTGGGAAGGATTTGGTACTCCTTTGAGCATAGCTGTCTTGGTGCAGGAATGGTCTGTGATAGGCACCTCGGAGCCTGCGAATGGCATAGGCCGCACTCCCAGCTTCGCATCCCCTCAGTCTGTGCTTGGTAGCCCTTCGATGTTGCAGCCTTGGTCTGGACTTTGTTGATGGCTTGCTGAATATTTACAGGAAAATGCAAGGGTCTTGAATTTGGGTGTTTCTTTACTTTGGCTGCATCCCGAGTGATTAGGGAGCATGTGCGTGGATGCTGACTCCACAAAGAAAATGCTGATTTTTGTTTTACTGTTTAGATGCTTCAGACACTTCCTTGTGAAAGGCTCTCCTTTGATTACATTGCAGCTTCATTATCAGTAATGTCTGTTTGCCTTTTAAATTAAAAAGACCTCCTACCCTGATTGACCTCATAGTAAAACATTCCTGCAATTCGATGCTAGATAACCAAAAATAACATCTCCCCTTTATGGACAAAAACAGAGAAACCAGCAGACGCCTGTAGCTGCTGCTTTGACTGTGCTGTAAGAGGGTGATTTGTTGCTGCGCTGCCTCCGAAGCCCAGAGGATGAGGTGTATTTGCTTTCTCAGCTAGTAAGAGTGAAACTTCCACTTCAACAGGTCTTTCCTCCAAAGCCCTGGGTTGGGCTGGGTACTTCAGCATGTGCAGTTATGCTGAATCCTCAGCATTAGTGTGACGTGCACCTGAGATTATTTGTAGGCTTGTTTAATTTTGAGCTCCTGGTCTGCAAGAATGTTATTTTTCTGTTCTCCTTATGCCAAGTCTGCCTCAGTTGTCATCTCTTTGCCTGCTGCATCGCTCCATTTTAACAGCTCCCTTAGGCAAATTCAAGTAATGCATTTGAGTCTAAACTAAAAGAAAGCAAGTTAAAGCAAGGGCTGTTTTGGGGGAGTGCACTCAGGCAGCAGGGAGGATGGAGTGCATGACGGAGATGAATAGATCTCCTCCAGGCCGTTAAAATGTGGCCCCAGACTCTGCCTGGACCCCCTTACCCCTTCTGTGTCCGCCAGAACAACGCCTGGTGCAGTGTTTAAACAGCATTGTGATGCACGAAAGACGAGAGAGAGGAAACTAGTGAAAACTGAACAAGTCCTGAATGAATCCTCAGAAATAATTGGTACGTTCTCACAGCCGGGGAGGCATCTGCGAGTCCTCTGTGCTGGGTCACACTTAATGTAAAATTCATCATGCCTGAACCTCTGATTAACCTTTAGAGGAAACTTAATGGAGGTTGAAAACCAAGAGATGGAAATGAAAATCAACAATCTGCTTGTAAACGGTTTGATGATTATGGCTGATCAAAGCTGGAAAAGCCTGTTTCTGCTTCAGACCTTTTTTCTTTGTCTTAATATTTTATGTTGGTGTAACTTGCATGGACAGAAGCATACCAACAGAGAAACAGTAAGCTTTTGTGTAAGTTACTGTTTAGAAAGTATGGAAGAAAACCATTACTGGGTTTTAATTCAAAATTAAAAGAGGAGAAAAGAGTACCCTCTTCTCCCTCAAAATCTAATCCTCAGCCAAAGATTACAGCTACAGAAACTTCCTCATCTTTTAACTTCTGTTTAGCCACATCAGATGTTTTGCGACAATTGCTTCTCTTCTTCCCTACCTCGCTGGCTTTTTCCTAGTGCAACACCAACAGGGTCCGAGGCATCACGTATAAAAGCAGACGAATGCAAGCCGGACAGGGCATCTCAGACAACAAGGTGTTTAATGTGACAGTGGAGAGAAAGGTGCTAAATAAGGGTTTATCTGCTGCTCCATTTGAGCGTGGATTTGGGGGGGGGGGGGGGGGATGAACAACACACCTATGGAGTTAAAAGTCAGAATTTCAGCCTGAGCTTTAGAGTGTTTTCTGTTTTAAGCCATAGCTGTACAATGATTTAGCTGTTCCTCATGCTGCAGCAGTGGCATAGAAGAGAAGAAATTGTGATGCTGCACCTGCAGGCAGTAGGGCAAAGGGATTCATAGTTATCCAAATGACAGGAAAACCAGCTGTACGTTTCCTTGTCCTCTGGGCTTGTCCGTTAATGTATCTTGCACTGAACAGCCGTGCCGCTGCCACTTATTTGCTGTATATTCTTATGGTGGAGGGGTAGCGGCTGGGATACTCTTCTGTGTTTTACTTGTGTAGTTTTTACTAGCTGTAGTTACCGGTAGCATAATTCTTCATTCAAGAAAGTGGAAAGGCAGGAAACAAAACTAAATCATTTCCTGTGTGCATCTGATTGAGTTTTGAATAATCCAGAAGGGCAGCAGGCTAAAAACAATAGCAACAAAGTATCTTTGCCCATTATGTGTGTCTGTGTTCTGCATCTCCACTAATAAATCATAACCAAATATGAACTCATTTCACAACAGCTCAGTTCCTGTGCACAAAGGGGGACACTGAGGTTTTTTTTTTAATTGATCAGTGCATGCATTTTCTCAGGGAAGACCCTATTTTAAGAGAGACACCTGCATCCACTTTAACCTTCCCTTCTTTGTGAGCCCTGCTTTTGCCACCAGTCAATTAGTGAACTCAGGAGGACATTCTGGGTCAAGCTATACCAAGTACTGCAAATCCTCATTAACACTAATTAGTGCTCAGTAGGTTAATTGGTGGTGAAGCTCATCTTTTTTTAATTACTTGAGCAAATGAGCCAGCAGGACCTTGTGGTCAGCTTTGAATTATTCTGTTTGTTTTGATGCTCTTCATTTGAATGTGTAAAGCCAGATGTTTGTTGCCTAGATTTAAGGACTGTTTGCTTTTGTGAGGGGTGAGAAGAAGGGAACACAAAATTTAAAATTAGTGTCTCTGATGCTTTAGAGCAATTCAGATACAAAATGGAAGATTCATTTTATTCACAGAATGGAAAATATTGTTATGAAATAATATGTTGCCTTTACTTTACCCTTTGGTTTGTCATCCGCTTAATGAATTAGCGTCATGTTGTTAGCATAGATTTCCAGACAGGCTGGAATCATCTTGACCCTCTCAGGAAGCCGTCGCAGAGGTATTCCTTGCACAAGGTTTTCTTTTTTATTGATAGCAACTTAGTCTGGTGTTAGCGGACTTGAGTAATTACTACTTTTATCACTTCTTCATAATAACCCTTGTGGTTCACCCCTCCCCCGATTTTTTTTTTCTGAGCTATTATTTGTTTGGTTTAACTCAGTGTTTTGTCTGTCCTTTGTTCTTCATGTAATCATAGATAGAAGATGTCTCACCCCTTCCGAAGTCACTAACCAACCAACTTCAGCATACTTCACTGTCACTTTCTGGGTCACTGACTACTGTGAGGGTATCTGATTTTGTCATTTCCTCACTTTGATGTCATCTTTTAGGTCCTGAGTATAAGCACAAATATATCCAATATTCAGAGTATGGTTTCTTTTTTTTTCTTTTTTTTTTCTTTGCCCTGATGCGTTTTAACATGCCCACCTGTAGACCCTGCCTTGGCAAGACTCTGTGTGGGAGGGCTTAGGCACTGGCACTGAGTGACTGGAAAGCAGAATTAACAATAACAACCGTGGCTAATACTCAGGATTGATTTACCCACAACATTTCTGTGGGCAAGGCCTAACCTTGTTCACAGGAGTCAAAGATCATCGTTAGTTTTGCACCATAGTGTGAGGGAGGCTGATGAGATGTACAGTACTTTGTTCTGTTATCTCTTGGTAGCAGAAGAAAACCTCTCCTGCAAGCAGGGAATCTGTTGATATCAGTGCAAACACTGGGGTCTTGTTAAGAAATCCACTTAACTTGACCTTTCTTTCTTTTCAGGGTTTGTACTGGGAGATTAATTTCTGTTAAAAATCAAATACCTATCCATTTCAGAAGAGCTGCGTTGCATTTGCTCTGTGTATTAAGGGTTTGTTTTATACTACTTGACTGGTCTTGACTCTCAGTCTATTTAATCATCACTTGTACTTAAACCTCAAATGCTTTAATTCTACCATGAGCTTTTCTTTCTCTGCACAGATGAGATCAGTATAATTTCCCGAATGAGAAACTCAGATGTGACTTCAGTTATGAAATTGTTATTTATAATTAGCAATATCAAAGATATTGTAGCTTTGGCTTCCTCAGAGCAGCACTGTGTCACTCGTGTTCAGAAGTCCCTTGATAGCACACTTTCATCCACACTTCGCAAATAAAAGCTTGAAGAACTAACCATTAACGGCCTGTAGCAGATACCATCTTGCATTTTATCTGTTGCTATGTGGTAGACAGGCAGTTGAAGAATTTGTTCCTCATGCCTTTTGCTGCCTTGGTTAATAGCATTCTCAATATCAGAATTTTGTGGAAAATGTTGCATATTTCTCCCTTAGAACTAACTTTTTTGATCAGTTTAAGATTTTTTTTTTTAACAGTCTATCCAGACTGCCACCTGGTTCTCCTCCTACTGAGATGGCGATGACCCAACCTGCATGTTCTCCTTTACATGTAGAAGATGAACAAGCATTCCATAAACCCACAACCCCTTGCTTTTTCTTTCCTATCGCAATAATAGTTTGCCTTTGGAATATTTTGCTGCTCTTGCTTCTTTCATTCACAGGGTAATGGTAGTTTCAGACAGTGTTTGGCTACTCTTACGAGTCTTGCAAGTTCCCAGAAGTCTTCTGCAATCAGCCCGAGGTTGCACAACGCAGTATCAGTGGGTTGTGCACGCGCCGCTACTGATAGATTCTAGAGCCTGTCAACCCTGTCAGCCTGTTCATATCTGGAGAAATCTCATGTCTTGCTTTGTGCATGCCATCCCCCATCCACTGATCCTCTGTAGTATGTTCTTTCCATTCTTCTGCCTCCTTTACACTGTTGGAGGTTTCCTTGTGTGTGCACTTAATTATCTTACAACCAGCCAATCTTTCTTACCAGTTGGATCTTCCAAGCTTCAGAATCTTCCATGCTGAAACCCTGTTTTTAGTGGAAACTTCTAGTCCTTTCTTCTTTGAATGCATGCGGATCTAATGATACAAGAGCTCTTGGAGATTCTCTGATGCTCCCAGTTTGTATCTGTAGCTTTACTTCCAAATTTGTCATCAACTTGTGCTTTACACTGAGGAAATACCACTGACTGCAGGCAGGAAAAAGAACCTGGCATACCGGTTACAGGTGTAATTCTGCTGTGCCAAGGAAAAGAGAGGAAAAAAACAAAGTGGCCGGAAATGCTGACAGTTATAAGGATTTAACGAAGGGTGAACAGGCTGTACAATTTCCTTGTTCAGGTGGCCAGACTGGAGACCATAGGGGGAAAATAGAAGGATTCCTGCCTTTCTTTCATGGGCATCTCATTAGGCACTGAACAGAGGACTCCGAGTCTGGATATTAACTTAATGGAATATTAAGTGAAATATAAACCCACATAGATGGATTACATGCTATAGGCATCCTGGAGATTCTTATAGTTACTTTCTTGTTTGAAGTTAGCAAACTGCTTCAGTGAAAGGGAGTTGCCAGTTTAAAGCTGTTGTAAGCTTGTTGACAGCAGCAGCTGTGCTTACTGGGATTTCCATTTCATATACCAAATATATGTGAACTTGTAATCTAACCCAAGAAAGATATTGATGTTCATATTTCAGATATATATCCACATTTGCAGCATAACCAGTGGAATTACTGCTTGTGAAAAAAGATGTGAAAGAACAAGCAGATGGAAACAACCAGTGTAAACATGGTACAAATGGCATCAAGAAGTGGGAAAGAGCCGTATAAGCAAACAGATCTGTTCTATTCGTGGTCTCCATTCCAGTATTATGAACAAGTGTGAGACCAAAAAAAAAAAAAAAAGAGAGAGAGAGTGAGAGAAAAACACCCAATCCCATAGTAAATTTAACTAAAATAGAATATAATAGGTATTTCATAATATTCTGATATCTAACAGCTATTTGAAACCCCAGTTCAGCAAAATTTGGACATCTTTGTTAGACTTATATGCCTAGATAAGTGCTTTGAAACCTGGATCTTAGACAGCATTTGCCTATTCTGGGCATAAAGTTCTCAAAGTAGTGAGTGGTGTGGTGGGTTTTTTGCCTTTTTTTTTTAAATAAGAATCAGGGTAGGTAGTAGCTGTAATGATTTATACATGTGTGTTAAATCTAGTCAGTTTTGTCTCTTTCAACTGATTGAGAAGAATATTGTATTTTTCACCTTACATTTGTGTATTCACTTTCTGTAAATTTAATACTAATTTTTCAGGCCTTTGAAATGAATTAAACAAACCAAAGGGAGTTTTAACTAAAAACTGGGTAGAATGTGTTTTTTTCAGTATAGGTGGAAATGAGAGTATTCTGTAGAAGACAAAATTAGTGATGGGTGCCACTTTTGGTTGTTTTGGGTCATTTTGCAGGTATGATAGAAGCCTTTTGCCATGTGCTAAGCAACAGTACATCGCTCCTCTCTAAGGCAGTTTGTGGGTGTCATGACTTGTGTGCATAATAGTAAAAAGAAATCTCCTTTTTTATGCTCTATATCACTTGAGATGTCAAATTTGGTACAGATCATATCAAAGGCCTATAGACATCGCCATCATGATGATGGTGATATGAGGGATAGATCAACTAAATGTGTACTTAGGCAAAATGACCTTAAAAAGGAGGGATTTGCATTATTATAGAGTGCTCTTGATTTGTATGCAGTTTAAAGACAGATGAGATTCTTTTTTGTGCTACAACCATTGTAACAAATACCAACAAAACCAAAGCTGCCAAGTACTTTAAATATAGTTGACTTTTATCTTGAAATTATCTGCCTACTCACTGATATATGTATCTTTTTTTTTCTTCCCTTAGTGTGAACGAACGTGATCATTTGTTAAAAAGGCTTGGCAGGAAAACTCCTCCAAGCCTTTTCCGAGCTCATTCTGTCCAGCAAAGTGTATCACGTAAGTAATGGATCACGTATGCGTGTGTGTTTCACAGCAGTCAGTCCCAGATGAGTGAGGCGAAGGGTGATTATTTTTTAATTAAATTGTAGGTAGAGATAATCTAGTGCAGAGGCTGAGCTGCCAACCAAGAGACATACATTTGGAAGTGGAATTAGTGTATTTGGCCCTAGGCAAGTGGAGCTCAAATGTGGATAATTCCCTAGGATCCAATCAACAGGCCCAAATGACAAAATCCCAATGCACAAATTCTCTAAATGTAAAATCCTGATAGTCTCAAGAATACTGTAAAATCAAAAACTCTGCAGGATAAAATCAGTGTTGTGATAGAGCCTTGCTTAAATAGAAATGGTTCCTTTTTGAAAAGTCTTATTAGCTGTGGTTTTGAGAATACAGTAATATTTCAGTGACGCAATTTGTTTTATACTCCTCTGATGAAGCAAGCCATGGTGTGCAGAACCGCTTCACTCATCTCCTTTTTGTCCTCTGCTGGGAGAAGAGATGCAACCTCACACCTTGCTACTAGTGCTATTTAGAATAAACTGCCTCTCTCGCTGGTGTTGAGGTCTTCCATTTATTCTCCTTCATAGAGGAGCGTGTGACAGGCCTGCATCTGCTGCACCCATGTGTGTTGTCAGGGCTTCCACAGTGTTAAAAATAGTGTAAAAACTCTGTAGGCCAGATGCACCGAAGGACCAGGATGTCAGGGGAGTAGGGAGTCCAGTCACCCATTCGGGTGATGAAGTGCAGTCTTTCTTGTGCCTAGGCAGTTGGTCAAAATATGCTCATCTTACTTAAGAAAATAGCCCCCCTGCATGCTGTGCTGCTTCTCACAGGGCAAGGGGCAGGCACTCAGGATTTGGGGGTTGTATCTTCGTTGCAATGAGAAATGACATCTTTGTCTGCCTAAGAATCCCAGGAAGCTAATTGGAGTCAAACCTCATTTGCTAACTGCATCCTTTTCTTTAGCAGGCTCTTGTGGTCCAGGCCACGGAGGTGGGGATGGGATGTGAGCGCTCAAATGCCAGAGTATTCCTATATTCCAGGCAGGATTTGACCAGAATGGGAGGGAGGGTGCTGGTTCTGCTGGATGTTGCCCCCTGCAGGGGACAGCAGGTGCCCTGGGTGCTGAGGCCAGAGCAGCCATGGGACTGTTGCTGTCTGAGGGATACGGGGTCTTCTGCCACCAGCCTGCTGCTCCGGGCTCAGGGCAGCCCCAGGGCCATGGGCTCCCTCCAGGATTTACCCCTCGTGTTAAGGAGCCAGGGATGCTCCTTGCGGCTCTCCTCCAGGCCCACAAACACACCGTCTGAGGAAACGGCAGAGGAGATGATTGGCAGACCAAAACCATAAAATACATAAATGAATTGTTGTCAAGGAAATCTGCTGTAGAGACTTAGCACAGTGCAGAAAGGAGATACATTGGTGGTGACTCGTCAGACTTGATCCATGCTTTGAGTTTTGTAGAACACATCATCAGGTTGTTAATAGGTGAATGGTTTTTAGGAAAGAAAAATGAGATCTCAAATAAACCCTAATTTGGATAACCAGCCCCCTAAAAATGCAAATGATTAAGTGCTAAATGAGTCTGTCTAGTCAAGACAGGTTACAATCAATTGTCTGTTTTTCCCATGAATGTAAATTTTCATTGTGAAGCTGCTAGGACTGAAAAGGCTTTTTATGGCATATCCATGATTCTTTAAAACTTCTGTCATCTCTTGTCAAATGTTATTTTCAAAAGTTGCGTAGCTGCTATATGTACAAGGCCATGTGAAATCCTGGGAACATATGTGCTGTTTTCACAACCCTAAATTGTACAACTGTTTACTAAATGCTGGAAATCTTCAAAGCAAAGAACTGATGAACAGGGCAGTAGCCTTGACATGCTGGGCCAATATCTTAAATCACACTACATGCACTCTGTTTGAAGTCTTGAACTGTTCATGTGTTTTCACCAGGCTCCAAGTTCCCAGCCTGTGAAGGCCACTTTTTCCAAAAATTGCTTGTGTGACTTCAACTCAGAATCTGACACTTGCACATAAAGCAGGAGAAGGGTTTGTTTAGTTAGAGCTGACAAAGGCTTAGGCAAATCAATTGCTCTGACCACAGCAAGAAAGGAAAATACGCTTCAGTTTCCTCCCACAGGTTGTAAAGTAAATCTCAAATCAATACTGTATCTTTATTTTACTTTTGACAACAACTGTTTCTTACTTAGTGGTGAAGAAACAATACCTAAATCCCTTTTTGTTTCCAATCACTTGGGAATGCGGCAAATGCTAGAAAAATCACACAAGGACTTTCTGGGCTGCTGCTAGTGGTCTACAGGGCAAAAAAAGATGGCTTAAGGCAAGTCTGCACAGTCCTTTACTGCAAGATAGACACTCGGTCTGCTTGTTTCCTTAGCTATCTGTTGGCGAGCTGTCTCCTATCCAAAAACATTAGCACAGCATTTGCCTTAAGGCAGAATGCAGGGCTGGTGTGCTCACATTAAGCACTGTGGTCTGGCAGATCTGGCCCCCAAACTCCCTAAAGGGAGGCGCACAGCCACACGGCCGGTACTGTGCCAGCCATACATGAACACTAGCCAGGATCAATTGCTTCAGGTTGTTCTCCCAGGAGTGGAACTGGCTCAGAGTGGCTGCCCGGAAGACTAGTTCATGCCCATCTGGAAGGGACCTCAGAGGTGTACTCTTAAGCATGTTAGACCTTTGTGGTTGTTTTTTCTTGCTCTGGCTTTGTTTCTGTGTTCCTGCATCATGTAGAACTGCCAGAAACATAAAGGAAATTTATCTACACACTGTAACATCAAAGTTCATGCTGTTCCTTCCCATCAGTATAACAGTTGGGAAGATTTATTAAAAAATTAGGGGAAAAAAACCCTATCTGGGGAAGTCCCATTAGATGGTATTGTCATGAGGCTTTTAGTGGCAGAGTTTTATACAGGTGACAAGCTCGTGTGCTGATGTCTCAGTGAAATCTTGTAGGCAGTGGCACGCACCTCCAGGACTTGGTGCTGCTCCTGTTGGAGGTGCCCGTGTGAAATTGTGGATTCCCTATTCCCATCTGCTTTCTAAAGCCCCTTAAGAGCAAGCAGGAAATGCCACCAGGTTGCTCTCAGAGGCGTTTCTTTGCACTCTTCCCTTGGGTGCAGTGGGGCCACCGTTCCAGGGAAGGAGCAGTTTTAGTCTGACTCCTAAATGCCCTTAGTCTCAAAGGATTTGCTGGCAATGAGGTCTTCCCCACGTGAGCTCTCCAAGGCTCCATCCATTTTAGTGTCGCTGCTTGCTCTGAGCCTGTGAAAGTACAGCTGTCGTTTCAGTTCGGTGTCAGTTTAGTGTTCTCTATCCCGTGGAGAAAGGAAAGCTGTTTGTGTTCCCTCTCCTCCTGCATGACCGACCCCTCTCACCTGTGCCCCCAGAGCAGCAGGATGAGGACAGTGATGTTCCCCCCTTACTCAGGTACCCTCCACCCTGGCCATCCGTGCAGAAAGTCCCTGGGGAGCCCTGTTGTGCCTTCCTTCTTGTAATTTGGAATATCTCCTATCACTGGCTAGTTGTGATTTGTCCCAGCATATTCTTGAAAACAGAGCTGAGCATTCCTCCTGAAACGTGGAGAGCTGTGCCTGCATGAGGATTACTGCGCTTGGCCCAGATTTCCTATGCTAGCAAAGAAAATCCCTCTTCCTTTGACAGAGTATGGTGACTGTGTGGAGTAAATCTGAACACAGAGAGTATGCTTTGCACCTTATTAATCAATGGAGAAAAAGCACCTGTCATCTGAGGTTCATTTCACAGCATGGGGGCTGGCGAATAATAAATAATAATAATGTGTTCATGCTGAGGGCTCTAATCCCACCATTTATTTTCCACTAGCAGACACCTTCTTCCTCTCACTTTTCTGCTGGTGCATTTTGATTTGAAAAACAACAGGGTAGCTATTTGAGATGCTTTTTAAACTCCATTTCCTCTTATGCTGGATGCATTTGAAATAATATATATTTGGTATTTTTTAAAAGACAACTAGATATTTGTTGACTGTCAAGGTGAGTTGCAATCTTCTAAAATCAATTTTTTTAAGAAAAAGAAATAGGAATAATTAGTTTAGAAGTGATGCTGTGGCATCTGGCTCCATGTTTTCTACATGCAAATACCAGTAGTTTAATTTCCGGGAAGACAGTTATGGGACCATTTGTCAGGAATTTCTCTTGGGTCCTTTAGAAAACACAGGCATAGTTTATCAGTAGAGAAATGAATGATTTCTGTAAGTATTAGTCAAAATGTCCAAGACAAAGCAGCTCTCACTTTCCCAGGGCAAGCTGAGGAGAGGGTTCCCTGAGAAGGCATGCTGAGTTAGCATTTACTGTTTAATTGGTAAATATGAACTATGACATCTCATCAACTCTCCTTAAAAGCTATGCAGAACCAAACTTTTGGCCTGAGACAGAATCTGGCTGTACAAGCAATATTTTAACATTGTTTTTTATTTTGTCAGAGGTATTTTGATATCTAAGAAGCAATACTTCCTAAAAAAGCAGATGATAAAAAACAAATCCCCCCCACACCCCCCAAAAATGTCACTTTAGTGTATTTGAATCTGGGCTTTTTTTTTTTCTGAAGGCAAACAGCATCATGGTAAAATGCATGTTATACTTGAGACTGTACTAAACTGTAATAACACTGCATGTATGAAATAGTAAAATGTTCGTTAGAGAGGCTTAAAGTAAGGAGGGAACCAATTCTGGAGCTAACCGGCTTCCAGTGAGAGCTGGCCTCGCTCATGCTGGTTGGGCTTATAAACAAGCCATGGACTGTCAGCTCGGCTGTCTCAGGTGAGAGTGCGAGGAGTAGGAGGCCTCCAGAGCAAGTCTGTGAAGTACTTAGCACTGCACGCAGTCCTTCCCAGAGCGGATTTCCTGGAGTAGAGAGCCCCCTGGACCCTCTCCGGTCCTGATCTCGCAAGCTGCTGGGATCATGCAGTGTCCTTTGCATGTTCAGGACATATGTATGCAGACCATTTCTCTAATCCAGGATTGGATTGACCAGAATAGTCATTGCAGTGAACAGAGAAAAGTTCTGTTAACTTAGAAACCTAATGGGAGGCTAGATTCTGATCTACTAATAGAATATCAAAGCTAAAAAAAAACAAGGTGCTTTTAAAATTGAATAGGTTGCCTGATAATATCTGGTACTGGTGAAACCTTAGATTTGAAGAGAATGCGAATCTCTCCTTAACAAATGAGCTGGACTGTCAGATATTCAAAAGTCTTCCTTATTTAGCTGCCTTAATTGAAAGGCTGCGAGTACAAAGGCTCTTCCTTCCGCCACGGCCGGGAGCGGGTTGTGCCCAGAAAGCCCCAAAGAAGCGCTCCTTCAGGGACTGCTGCGGCGCCGCACCACAATGAGCGCCTTGTTCCCCGCGCGGGACGGTAGCTGTGGTCTTAAAACCCGAGTTGGGGGAAAAGTTCATACTTCCAAAAAGATCCCTAGTCACTGGCAGATGGAAACTTTCATTGTTTTTGGATGGGGTCTGAGAATAGTGGAAAGGCAGAGCTGCTTGGGGAGCATGGACAGGACTCAAGCGCGCTCTGATTCAGTGAGGCACAGTCAGCTGCCTGAACAGCTTGAAGCTCAATTTAAAAAAAAAAAAACCCAACTGCGTAATGTGAAATCACCTTCCTGTAGCGAGATCAACAAGAAAAGTTAAATAAACGGCCAAATGTTGAGCTTTGACTGAATGGAGAGAATATGCAAGTGCTGGGGTTGTAGCCTTTCCCATCATGTATGCAAAGCACCCTGGTGGCTGCTGTGTCAGGATGGATCAAGGACACTAGGGTGTAGGAATACCGTTGGTCCTCTTAAAGCAGCAAAAATTTGCAGCCCAGCAGGTTTTCTACTGGTGTGAGAGTTAAACACAGATTTCTTTGATTGCATTTTGCATTGGCTTTGAGGAGGGATTGGGCCAACTAGCTGTTTATAGGCTTTTGCTAACACTGGAAACAAGCAGGTAATGGAAAGAGAGCTAGGGCTGACAGACTTTGCATGCTTGTGCGATGAGTACTGGTTTTGCAATAGTTATGGCGGCTGAAGAATCTACTGCGCTGAGTGATGTTATTGGGTAAGTAAATATCAAAGCTGTCTTAATGCCTGCCAGGTTATGGGGCACTGCCTTCAGTCCTTTGGGGCTTAATCTTGTGGTCTTTGACCGAATTGACTTTCCACTGAGATTTTTGCCAAAAAAATTAACAGTATACTGGCCCTTAGAGTGGAACAAACCCACTGAGGATATTTGTTTAAGTGTGAATCCACTCTTTTTTAACTTAAAGTCTGTTTTTGTAAATCATATTTCCTTTGCAATTATCCGGTATGCATATACTTTTTCCAAAAGAGAATTTGAATTTTGTGAACCTTCAGCTAGAGGCAGCAAAAACCAACCTGTACCTCTGTAGTTGTATGGGTATTAGCATGGAGTGCTCAGGGAGAATAAAAAGGGAAACTGAGATTAGTCATGTAATCAAATCAGAGTTCATGTGATCCTTCAATCACCCCACTAGGGAAATGTACCTGGAGTTAGCTCTGGATGACGTCTTTCTGTTTGAATCTCCTCTGTCTACTGGCAGAGGTTTCCTTCACAGTTCAGTGGAGATCTAATGGACCAAGCTCAATAGGGACATGCCCCCCCCCACACCCCCACACACCTTAAGCAGGCGATCAGTCCCATGTGCCGTTCTGTCGCAAGGTCCTCTCTGTGCCATGCTGCAGCCATATCTCACCCCGCTACCTGGGCTGGGGAAAGAAGGCCTTGAGACTGTTAAGGGGAGGACACCTGAAAGGCAATTGCAAGGACTCTGGGTAATCCTTGAGATTTCTGTCCTGCCTTATCAGATGCTCCATCCTTCAGCCTGGATAGACCTGGAATAGGATTTCAGAATTCACTGAAAGTGACTGAAAGTTCCCACTTCCAGAGCTACACTGAGGGAGAAGGCGACCTTCCCAGATATGAGCCATGGTGTCATTCTTGGGTTCCTCCAGGCAGAAATCACATCTGCTAACCCTTGGCTTACTTTCTTAGTGCAAAGCCTTATCTGGTTCTGTATATGCTGTGACTTTCCTATTTCTCCATATTTTATGGCTATCTTAATCTCTCTGTCTTCCTCTTTTCCCTTGTGATTGCCCATTTTCAGTGAAAATCACTGTTCCCTTGTGTCAAGAGACTGCTGTCCTTTGCCTTAGTTTTCCATTCAACAATTTTTGCAGGGTCATGTCTGTTTTAAATATTGTTCAGTATTTCACCACATTGGCCCTTTAGTTGTTGGGATTGCTTTACTGGTAATTCGTTTTCCAGATGACGTTGGACACCTCACTTGCTTTGTCCACATAACTTAGAAGAAGAATATGTCTGATTTTCTTTCATTTGAAAAATTTCAAGGAAGGTCAGAGGATTGTGTTAGCCAAAGGGACAGATTTGTGCAAAATTGAGGCAAAGATACTCCAGAGTATGTTGATGTTTTTTCTATTCAAGGAATGGGAGAATAGCTAAGAGAATCAAGAGTTTCTTAGTGTCATTTGCCAGATGCCACCTGGAAATTTGTACAAAAAAATTCCTGAATGGTGGTACAAGGAAGATGTGACTCAGGTGGCAGCTGTGGTCTAGACATTTTCATGTTCCTCCAGGGAAACTGCAGATCTCATCAAGCAGACTATAGAGGAGTCAAGCAAAAATGCAGGTCTCTATCTGTTAATTTTTTAAAGATCCTCTGCCCCTGTGGGAGCTAACCTGGTGTCCAAGTCCATCTGTAGTTTTTTTGGTCAGGGTAACTCGGGGAAGTGTTGACCATGTACACTAAACCAGCCTGATGAGGGGAGCAGTAAGACAGAATTGGCAGCACACCATCCTTTCTGTGCCACATGGGCGATGTCACACACAGCTCTAAATAATAGAAACATGTTATAGCAATGATGATTGTTGCAGCCTTGGTCGTGTAGCTTCACCAATGCCTAAAACTGTTTCTAAAAGCAGGCTGCACCCTTGAGCTGAAGCCTAGTGATTTTTTTTTCCTTCCTTTCCTTTTTCAGATGGCTATGCATTTTCTCAAGAAGAACACGGTGTTGTTTCCCAGTCGGAAGTTGTTCGATCCTATGATACAACCAAAAGGAGAGCAGAAGTGCAATAACATGATTCTTTCCTTGATTAATGGTGGGAATAATGGGATTTGGATCAATACGTCCACTGTTAACACATCTGCGACTAAGGTTGGCAGCAGCAGCCAAAACACCAGAGAACTCATTTCTGTGGCCTTAGCCAACAAGTTTCTGTATTCTCCCTGCAAACCTTGAGTACGTGTATGGGGGAGGGGGAAATCATTGTTTGAATTCAGTTGCAAAGCTCTGCCTAAACTTTTGTTTATGTTGTTATGTTGTTATGAAGCATTTGACTGTGCTATGTGAGGTGTGAAATTAAAAACAATCTTTTACCACTATTTAAAACATCAGCATAAGGTTGTTCTGGGAGAAAAGTAGAAAATTTATGTTCCATGAGAAATCAGCCTTCACTTAATTGGAACAGGGGTGCTGAGATTTCCTGTTTTGTTACACACAGACCAAGTGCACATGGCTGCATGCAAACCTTACTCTCTCTAATATTCACTGTTTACGAGATTTGACTGAAATTTTTAACAATTTGGCGTGAAACTCTTGCAATGAAAACACAATCTGTAGCAAAGAATGCTTATTTGCCTTCTCATGATAGAATAACATGATAGCAATTAATTATATAGAATATTTCTTGTCCTCTTACAGGATTTATTATGGCTCTTTCTTAGCTTTCTAAAAACCAGTTAATAGCTTACTCTCAAAGCGAGGATGTGGAACTTGGACGGCTTGGTAGGGCAGCTGTGTGGGTTGCATGGCATTCTGCACAGAGAAGATTTGAAATAGGTGCCCCCATTCTGGTAACTCTGCAGGTTGCAATTGAATGTGCACTTCAAATTTGGCCTGGGATTTCCCTCCCTTATCCCATTCCCCTTTTAACAGTACAAAAAAATAGTGAGAACTTAAAAGGCCAGTGGTTATTCTGCTGTAAAGAGATCTCCGGCAGTTGGGGTGGGGGTAGTGCGAAGAAACTGGTCAGGTCTTTTTGGACCTGGTCAAAGAAGAATGTTTCTTCAGTATTGCTCACCTCCTCCTCCAATGCACACATTTTCTTTTCTAAACATCTGAAAAGCTGGTGCCTTTATCTCCTCTGCTGTTAGAGCTAAAGTGAATGCATGGGGGAGAAGTTTAGTTTGACTTTCACATGTGAAGGGATAAAATCTCTGCAGGAAGAGGAGGAGAGATCAGGAAACATCCTCAACTCAGTGCAGGGATGAAAGCTGAGGAATTACTACCGGAAGAGAATAGGGCCAGAAATGTGCTCCTTCTCCTTGAGAAGCTTGAACAAGAGCTGATTCACTGGTGCTGGAGGAAAGCTATGCTGTGTAGATACACTTTAGGAACGTTCGGTCCAGAGGAAAGTCCTGATCCATCCATACAGTTCATTGCCACAGCTTCATTAGTTGTTTACTACAGTGAGGAATAGGGTTCCAAAGGAAAGTTAGGAAGGGTTTATGCACGTGTGTGTACATACACACACATGCACATGGTCACTGTGAAGAGAAGAGCTACAGTTTGCTCAGCCAAACAGTCCCTTTTCCAGATCTGATCCATCAGCAGGTTTTCTGATGCACTCCACCTCTTGAGCTCTGGAAGGAAGGCTGGTTTCACTGCCTTTCTGTGTGAATGGGATGAGCGTGCTGCTGCATATATTGGAACTATGAAGAAAAAAAACTGGGGCATAAGTTAAAGCTGAAAGAGCTCATAGAAAGTCTATGCTGTTTTTCAGACAAGTTCTATTAATTTTGGTTGCCAAACCACGTTTCTGAATAGCATAAAGTAAGTATTGCTGTGTTTTAGCCAGATTTTGTGGTTAATGTATATGCTACATGTGTGCATTTAAAAAGTTGGCGCTGTTTTTTGCCCTACTGTCTGTCATCCAGAACTTTTATTGATTTTAAACATATCCGAAAGCAATTTGAATATGAATATTTATGCTCAGCAAGGAAAAGAAAATCACCAGCCTGTCCCACTGGCTTAATACTTCTGAAGGGTTGTGAGTAAATGCTGGCATGCAAGTGCCACAGTGCAATTCGCAGAGCCACCTCGGGGGCCTGGAGTCCCCATCTATGTTAAAAAGAAAGTTTTTGCTTCTGCAGCACCAGGCAGGGTTGTTCTTGGGTTGGGTTGGTGGCACAGAGAGAAAAGCCATCACCCTCTTTCTGCAGCGCTAATGAGATAATTATGCAATAAGGGAAGCTTACAAATAATTTTGCCATAGGCTTGAATGTCAAGGGGCCAAGTGTATGTGTGTGTATGTTTTCTGGGAGATTAACTGTGTATAAAGGCAGGAATACTGGGGGAGAGAATAAATAAGAGGAGGCTAAACCTGATCGCGGGCGCTTTTAAATCTTAGTGCTGATCTAACTGATTAAGTGCTTTCTTTTATTTAGAAAAAAAATCTATTTAGGAAATGTGTGGGACAAGTCTGACCTCAAAACTGCTAACTGTTTCTTCCTTTTGTAACCCCACAAGTAAAATTAACTTCCTATGGAGACAAAGCAAAATCAATTTAGTCTTTGTACTCTAAGCCACACACTACACACTGACAGGTAAACAATTCGGAGAGAATACTGGAAAAAAACTTATAAAAAAAACCTCTAAATAGTGAAGAAGGGCAAATAAATAAGTTAGGCAGAGAATAGAAAGGATCCTGGAGTCTTCCATTCTTAACTTAGTGCAACAAAGTTTTACACGGCGTAATGAGAGAAGCTGGGGAGGAGCAGCTGTCATCTAGTGTGATTTATTTTATTAGTGCGGACCATGGGCTGTATCATTCTGACCTCGCTCTAAGTTGAGGTCAGTGTGTGTCACAAACACAAACTCTCCCTAGAGTGAATAGGGGCTTAGTTTGGGGTGCCTGTATTGGATGCCAGTTCAATGGAAATTGCACATGGGGTTTGTCATGTGGCTATACAGTACGTGACACTGGGGCTAGCAGGTCAGACTTTATCTTCACTGTAAGGCCTTAATCTCTATCTGAGTTAATCCTGTAGAGCCCACCCAGGTCAAGACCTGGCATTCTTCTGGTTCTTTGGAGTCATTACGGGAATTAATCTATTGTCATATGCTATAGCCTGGCTGGTGGAGTTCCTTGTCTTTGTGAACAATGATTAGGTGTATTCCAGTGTTGTGTTAGCAAAAGGAGAAGGGCAGCTGTTCTGTATAAACAAAATTCCTTGTTCATTAACACAAATGCATATAGCAATAGGAGCGACCTTTGAAAGCACTATTTGAAAACGCTATCAACCAGACAGGGTATCAGAGCAGAAGGGATGGAAGATTTCTGCCTGACCATCCACGTTAACCACCTAGGGTTGGTCAGGAAAGGGATTCTCTGGCAGCTCTCTGCACTGGCTAACGTGGTGGCTTTTTTTTGAGTGTTCAGGAAGAAGTGATTTTCCTGAGTTAAACCTGGATCTGGTTGCTCCTTTTTGTAACAGTGCAATCACTGTTTGCGTAGAAGCTACTGTTGCTTTAACGATTGCCTGGTAAGAAATTAAAGGCAGTGAGCAGGAGTCTAAGCTGAGCACCGCTGAGAAGTCTGTTGACATTTTCTTTTCCTTGACAGGGCTTCAGGCCTTGCTGTAGGGAGCTAACATGCGAAGTCAGTAATAACTTGTCAAGAAGAAATGGCGAATAACCAGTGAAAGTATCTGAGACAAACTAAGCTGCTAATGTATCTAAAAATGTGTGTAGAGTTAACATGAATTATATGGGCTGTAAATTAAGATAACAGTCAAGCCTCACTAATCTGCACTTCACTAGACCACATGCTTCTTAGTGCACACCAAAAATATGCAGTCTCTTTCCCTGCCTCAGCCAACAGCTAATAGCAGATGCTGCAGGGAAGTTTCCTGTTACTAAGATTACATTATTTTTACAGCATCTGCTCAAGTGTGTTTGCTGGGAGACAATCAATGCTCTTAAATAACGGAGAGCTCAGGTGGACCAGAAGTGAAATGTGGGTCACCGCCAGTGGGCAGTGGTCACACTGGGTGCAACTTGGCACTCTGTGGATAACCCCCACCACCACCACCACCAAGGCTGGGAGGGCTTTGGAAAGGAGCGTGGGCCTTAGGTTGTCCCTGTCCTGTAGGCTGATTTTGCCCTTTTGGTCTAACTTGCTAAATCTGCTGTTTTGCATTGCCTTCAGTCATCAGTGCAAACTAATGATGCCCTATTTACATTCTCCCTTAGTTTTATAAATAATGACTTAATTTCATTTTTAAATACTCTGAGGACTGTACTGCTGCCTTTTTGCCTCAGAGCTCGAGTTTGAAGTGGGGCAGCCCTTGAGTGAGTGTTCGCCCTCAAGAAACACTTTGGATTTGTCAGATTTCTCCCTAATTTTAAGGCACTGAGGATATTTTACCCTAGTTTGGGATCATCACACAGTGTCAGTGTTTTCAACTTCAGTTGGTTTGCAGGGTGAGCTCTTCATCTCTTGTTGACCTGAAGAATATGCTGTGATGATATGAAATACCTAATGGGCTGGAGAAGAATATGGCTGTGTCTACACTGTATTTGATACATCTGGTTTCAGGAGAGCTCTGAGACCAGTTTACTTCTGAAACATGGCACTGACCATGCATATTGCTCAGTCTCCGGACAGACAGGGTCAGACTACCTACAAGTCCTTCTGCCCTTCCAGGAGGGACCCTTGTACTTGCCTCTGTCGGGAGGTCTGTCTACGTTGCAGGTCAGCACTGTCTTGAGGATGCTGGGCACTGAGCAGATGCAGACCCTCCACCCCTACCTTGTACCTGCAGGTCCCCTCAGGCACAGCCCTGGGGCTCTCCTGCAAGCAGGTGCAGGCACAGCCAAAGCGTCTATCAAATAAGAAGTGTTTTGAATTTAGGTCCAGGTAATATCCCTAGTCATAGCTAGTAATTGTCACTGTGGACAGTGTAATGAGGTACTTTAAGAGATGAGGAAGACTCAGCAGGTTACAAAGGTGATGACTGGACTTGCACACAGCCCACTAGACAGGCCCTGCATGAGCAACTGTCACTTGCCAAGTGAGTGGACTGACAGTGACACATTTACTTAGCATGTTGCTTATCTGCAGCAACATGACTTCTCCTTCAAAGCCCTCTGTATGGGAGCTCCGTCCCAAGTCTCTCTCTGAAGGGCAGCTTTCCAGCCAGGCTCAGAGAGGGTCAGCCCTGCGGAGCTGCCCGTTCTGTAACGCGATGGCATGGTTGCCTGTGTCTCTTAGGCCACGATCACTTGGACTTTCCCAGCAGCAGCAAAGGTAGAGCAACCTGCTCCAGACACAGAGCCCCTGCTGCTTTTAAAGGGATCTTTTAGCGCTGTCCAGGTTGGGCCTTTGACATGACCTGAGTTTTCAGATGTGCTGTACAGAGAGGAAGGGTGATTTCTAGAGCTTAATCTTGCCAGTGCTGAGCCTTCTGGGTTGACTGCAAGCAATTCCAGTTGGGATAGAGTTAAATGTATGCTTACATATTTTCTGGATCATACATGAAAGGCTTAATGCTTTGCTTGGTGAAACTATAGGCATTGACTAGTTTCTTCTTAGAGTTTTCCCTTTCTTTGTGGGATTGGGTCAGGTTTTCTCAGTTTGACTTCACAGTTACACAGCTCTGTTGCTATTTGATTTTTAGTATTCTCATAATATTGCTCACAGTGATCTCTCAGAACTGCATAGCTCTAGCAGGGTAAGAGCTCAGGTCCTCTTACTTGAAAGTGTCATTATCCTCCAAACACCAAAAAAGCCCCCACTACACTTAAATGCTTGTGACCAGATCTGTTTACCTGGAGAAGGCCACAGGACAGGTCAGCACAACAGATGTGGACAAAAGAAACCCAGTGGGAGCAAAAAATAATTTTCCATACTTTCACCTAGCAGCAAGATTAATGGAGGCTTTCAACCTTGTTTACAAGTAGAAATCAGAAAGTGTCCTGTGCTGCTTGGCCACATAAGTGACTCCCAAAAGTAATTGCTTCTGTGACCTGCAGAAAGCCCAGACAACCTGGGCTGGTTTATCTTGGCCCTGGAATGTGCTCTTGGATGGGCTGTCTGGAAGGGTGAGTGGACTAAGAAGTGAAATAGCTTGGCAGAGACAACTGCTGTTGTTGGAAGAGAGGGAGGGGAGAGATTCCTCTGTCTTCCCTGAAGAGCTGTGATAAAGCTTTCTCCTCTGGTTCCTTCCTGCGATTCTGGGAAGGGAGGAAGAGAGCTGGGTTGCAAGTTTGTGAAGCTTTGTTATCTCCTTAAGCAGAGCCTTTTCTGGCGCCAAGCTGAGTCCTGTCTTCTGAGAGAGGGAACATTTCCCTACCAGCAGCCCCCACAGCTTGGTGTCGCTAGGCACCAACTATCCCATGCTCAACCTACACCAAATCCTGTTCTTGTTGCTGTCTGGTACCCTAATCCTGCCATTTTCTGGGTTATAGCAGGCCACTAGATTGTTGTCTGGCCTCTTTTTGCCTCATGGACCCACAGGAATTGAGCAGTGAAATGATTTCAGTCCTGACAAGGAAAGTCTTTCATGGAGAGTTAATGGAGACTTCTCCTTGAGTGTGGCTCCTGGGTTTGTTCCCACCCACCCAGGTGGATGGGTGGGACTTGTTAATCCAGGGGACCTCAGCCTTTCTGTGATAGTTTGAAGTCTAGGAGTTGTTTCATATGGATTTATAGCCCATTCATTTGCAGTGTAGAAAGAAAGTAAAATAGCTGAGTGGTGATGTTGCTCCAAAGCTTTTCTTTATGTATCAAGAAGGTCAGATGAGCTCTTCCAAAGTCTGCCAGGATTGAGTCCCAAAGCAGCTCTATGGGCAATGGTTACACCCCCGTGTGCCCGAAGCTGAACTTGGGTAATGGCAGTAGCTGTGTGTATATGACCTGGAGAGGCTTCACAGTCACGAGAGCTATGCCCAGTGTTCCCCTCTCTGCTGAAATCTAGTCAGCCTAGCTGAAAGTAGCTGAATGTAGTTCATGCAAAGATTTATATGGTCTCCTCTGAGGCATGGGGATTTCTTATTTTTTTTGTTTTTCCTCAGCATCTCTGTAGACACTGAAGAAAAATAAAAGTGGGTAAATGACAAATTCTTTGTGGACAAGCCCAGCCCTAGGCAGTCATGCAAAACTCTAACAATGAAGAAAAGGCTAATATATTGCTAAAATGTCACTGCGTATAGCCAGAAGGTCAGGACTCTTGTAATTATGGAGTGATGAAGCCAAGGGAAAAAGCCAACATTAACAGAAAGACGTGATTGTTTTAAATTCTGACCACCTTACTGGGTGGTTTCCCTGAGAAGATGTTCCAGATGTAATCTTGGCATAAATTAATCAATTGCAAAACATCTGCAGTGTTTCTTAGTAAATGTGGAATTTAGCAGACACTGTATATATTTTGATTCAGGAAACAAATGCAAGCACTTGCTCTTCTAACCATCAACAGCTCATAGACTGGAAAGTTGTTCAATGTTGGTTTCTCAACTCTTTGTAAAAAGGGCTCCAGATGAGATAAAACAATTAGGCAGTCGAGCCCCCTGGGACTGTGTGTGCATGTGTGTGTTGGAATAGTCTGTTCAACTTGAAAACCTCCCCCTGCACCTCCTTCTGCACCCGAAGTGTAGCCCGTTGTTCCTGGAGGTCAAATATTCAGCTGTTTGAGTGACAGGATCTTTAACAGCATCTTTTTCATCAGTGAGCCAAGTCATGTGCCCACTTGTCTGTCATATCCGTACTCGAATTGCTTAAATATTGTTTCAGATGGGGAGGTTTTAATCTGGATATGCAGAGCGGAGTAATGCTGTGGGGGAATGTTTAATTGGCTCCCAGCAGAGCAGCAAGAGCCATGGTGGTGTGGGGGTTTTTTCCTCCAGAAGTGTTACCATTTTCACGTTCTATTAATGTCCTCTGGTAGTTTAAATACAGCATCACATTACAGTGGAGTTTGTTTCCCTCCCAAACTGCATACAAATGAAGGTCATTTACTTGTATTTTTAGAAGGTTGAGAAAACTTAACAAATTTGTAGCTTTGAACAGCATTGTTGACTGTTGTATGTCTGCACAAAAGTATTTCCAATAAACCTTTTATTAAAGCAACTCAATGGACCAACACTTGTTTATTTTATATACCCCCTGCCTCAAGTTTTACAGCAAAAGAGTTCAATGTTAAGTGTAATCGAGTTTTAGCCTTCAGAGCCAGTGTGTGTTTTTTTCATTACCTTTTGGGTGTAGTTTAAGGGCCTGCTTCCGTTAGTGCTGTGAACAGAACTCAGGTTCTTTCCAATGGGACTTGAATCAGACCCCGAACATAAGACTAGCATATCAAAATAAGAGTGATACTGGCTGGCTTATGGCATGCACCTTGTACTCATGTGGTGCAGCCAAAGGGGAAAACCTTTTTAATACAAACTAGGTGGAGCCTAGGTATTTCTCCTAGGAATAACATGTTTGATTTCACCAAGATTTCACTAAAATAAACCTCGAAGGTTTTTTGTCCTGTCTATACTCAAGTAGACATAATAAGGGGAAATTAAGCCCTAAAATCTTCTTTGGACCCTCCTCATTGCTAGAAGGCAAGAGGCTTTTCTAACTGGGCATGTGTGCTCTCATGTTGTTGCTGGGGGAGAAGGGTCTGATATTGCATCAGGAAGATCAGAGATGCCTTTCTCCAGACTATCCTGTGAACAGGAGAAGGGTGGATCTCTCCAATTTCTACTGAGCAGGGATATCAGGTTGAGTCTTGCTGGTGATGTTCAGCTAACACTGCCCCACGCACTCAAGTTACCTCATCCTGAGAAGTTCCTCTCAGGTTCGCTTGCCTCCAGTGAGACAGCCCGTGGGAAGCACCACTCAAAGGCTTTCATGTCCCTGGCAACTCTGTGTCCACGGACCCCAGGAGTCACAAGCTGTGATCCTCTGCGCTGCAACGTGTTCCTTCCATTGAACAAATGTCCTTTTGTAGTCAACCACAGACCACCGTGTCCCTCTTCCTCCTGAGCCTGTGGAAGGCTGGGAGATGCCACACCATGGCATGTCTGCAGCTGAGCTGTGCTAACTGGGACTGTAAGACCCAAGGGCTCTGCCAATTCAATGCAACAGCCTCATCCTCCCCAAACAAAAACACTGTGCGTACACCGAGTAAGGAGTGATACTTATTATGGCTGAAGTTAACTTTTCAGTAAAGATTGGCCTTACTAGGTATTTGGTGGCCTCAAGGAATGTACATTGTAAGGTCCCTATAGAAGGTAGAAGTGTATTAGTTTTAATATAGAGATCTTTTCTTCCACATGTTATTAGATATTGGAATTCAATAGATTTTTACTGGGAACGAAATGTATATTTGTATATAGTCTGGCTAAAAACTTTTCCTCCTTGGGGTGCTATAACTAAATGAATGTTTTTTCCTTATAGATCATCACATTGCTGATAGAACTATTTTTTAAAGCATAGAGAAACTTTTTAAAAACAATAAATTACTTCTGGGTTTTTTTAAATTAAACGTAAAGGAAGAGGGGAAATTTGGCTTACAGTTCCTTTTTAAGTCATTGCTTGAGCATATTTCAAAGCACTTTTATCACAGAAGCCAAACCTAGTATCTGTTTTTCCTTTGCAAAGAAATAAAAATCCTCTGATGAACTCCTTGTGTATCCCTGTTGTACAGTAGTATATGCCTGCTCATGTCCTTGCCTCCACAGCATCAGTTCAGGCTGTCAGCTTGTAGCTGTAGGGACTTCACTGTACATAAAGACTTCTCACACATCTGGGCAATCAATTATTCCTAAGTAAAATTGATGATAAAACTTGAATAAGTTTTATTCAGTCAGTCGAGGGAGAACTTGATGCTTAGCTGACTGCTCCCTACATTGTTGTCTCTTGCACAGTGTGCTAAAAGTGAAATAATTCTGAGAACTGTTAAATATAATGAATTGCTACCTAAACCCCTTATTAGACATATTAGTCGAATAATCACCTCTGAGACTTTCTCTCTAGCAGTTTGACAGGGAAGGCTGTGAAAGTGTCTAGTGCTCATGTCCCAGAGCCAAATATTTGCTGGAGCAGCTGCTAAGGCTGTTGCTGGCGGTCTTCGGTGCCTCATACCAGACCAAAATGGAATCAAAGACTCTAAACCCTTAGATTAATGCTCAAGTCTGAAATGGGAGCATTAAAAAATAAAAGTCTAACTGAGAAAGGTCCAGTTAAGGAATGTTAAGCAAGAAGATTTTGGAAACATAATCCCTTTCTGTGAGCACTGCTCCAGCAGTACCCAGCCACCTAGACTGTTCCCTCCCTGATATGTCCCTCCAAATATAGCTTTGAGCCTCTGTTAACACTCCCAGCTTCTGCAGCACCGTGAGCCCTCAGAAACTTGGAAGGAGCTGTGGGTTTCCTGCTGCTTCCTCCTTAGCAGAAATATGGGGCTGTAGGGAAATGCACGGAAATGTCATGAAAAAACAGTGGGGTTTCTTGGCTGGCTGTGCTGCATGGCGAGGGCTGCGGAGGGGCTCTCAGGTGGGTGCTGAGGAGCCAGAGCTGAAGCGGGGAATGGTGGAGCCCCCAGCATGGCTCTGCCCCAGGGGCAGCACTTAGCTGGGGCATGTGGCGTGAGGAAGTTTGGTCAAAGGGAGCCAGCTCCAAGGCGCTGGCCCAGCCCTGTGCTCCTGGTGCATCTTCATGCAGTGACATGTGATTGACCATGGGGTGATGTTGGAGGACATCACCTGGTGATGGTGGACCATCATTCTGGTTCCCCCTCTGCATTTCCTGTGGGATCAGGTGTCAGGTGCTGGCCTAGATGGTGTCATGTCATGGAGGGACTGTGTTAGCTTGCCACGGTAAGTGGTCACGCAAAGCTGCCCCATGAGTGATGAAGACATGCTGTGAAAAATGCAAGTTCAAGGCACTTGGACACCTAAATGCCTCCAGTGAAGTGCCTGGGAGCCTCAGCACTCACACCGTCATGGATTTGATGGGTCAACTGGGGCTGACCTACAGACCGGCCACTTGGCAATGGTTGTCACGGCCAAGCAAGTGAGACTGTCCCATGGTCTTGACCGAAGCTGTGGAGTTGGCTGTTCTTGCTCGTGACTGATAGAGGTAGCTGTAGCACCTGAAAGTCTTTCAGGAGACAGAAGACTGGAAGAAAAGGGAATCTTGGGTTTGTTTTTGTCTTTTTTATATGATATATTGGATTTATAGCTATTTACAACTGTGCTGATCCTTCTCCCTCTTCCCCTTCACCACAGTGCGGGTTGTGGAAGCAGCTGCCTCCAAGCACATTAATGTAGGATTTTTAACTGGAAAAATATATAACGTGAGCCTACTTACAGTTCATTTGGGTGTGAAGCCTGGTGTCAGAGCTTGAACTCCATGGTACATGCATTAATTAAAATGAACCCTGTATAATGACTATCAAGATTTACTTTTACCTAGTGAAGATGGCAGTTTAGCTTTAAACTGAGAGCCTGATTCTGGGAGTGCACTAATGCTCCAGCCATTGCTGTTGCTTTGTAGTCATGTAATCACACACACACACACACACACACGCGCGCGCGCGCGCACACCCCAGTGGGACGTTTACAGTAATGCACAGATTGTCTGACATGTGCAATCAGTAAGATTCTTTCTCCCAGAAGCGAATATTGAGGGAAATAGCAGCTGCACAAGCCAATATTTACCTCTAGGGCAATAAATCATAACAGAGACTGCACAACAGGTTGGTACCCTCTTCTTGGAGGCCGGCAGCCCACAGCCAGGCTTGACGCTGGTGCCACGGGCACAGCTCCCGTGAGCGCTGGCAGCTTTGTGACCCAGCTACACCTGGCTCAGTGGCCAACAGTATCAAATGTTTTGCTAGCCGAGCCCAAAAAGCTTTCAAAAGGTTTTCCAAACACGTTTGAATGAAGATGCTCAATATTGTGGAAGGGAGATAAGTAAGTGTTTTTACTTTATTGTTGCGTTTTTACTGCTTTCTGAATTCATGTTAACTTGCCCTGGCTTAATGACAGAGCTGGGGTTGAATCCAAAGTGGTGCCTTCCTATTTTTTTGTTTTCAGGTTAACCTACAAATGCAAACTAATTTGGGCTGTGCCCTGATGTGCTTCGGTATTAAATATGAGAAAGGCTTGACAGAAAGTGACTCTCACATTTTGAATTACAAAACATTTTTTAGCTTGATGCATAACTTGATCTCCTTGATTTTTGCTGGAGGTTTTCTGGTGAACTGTAAATATAGCAAATAAGTGTTTACTTATTTGAAAGTGAAGGATTATCAGGTTTAGGAAAAAGGATATTATTTGTACTCTTTGTTGAACAGCTGAATCATACTTTTGCTGTTATAAGCCTACTGATTGAGTGAAAAGAGCCTGCAATAGTAGACAAGATTTTGTCTTCAACATTTAAGAAGGTAAAAGTTTTCTTTCCAGATTTCCTAAGATACCGTGGATTACTCAAACGCCAAAAGGAAGCCACGTCTCCCCTTAGCGCGTGGCATGTGCTCACCAGGCCTGGCGGACTATAGAAAATGGCTGTTTGACTTATCTGATTGGTTTTACCTTGTCAAAAATTGCCACCAAAATGGAAAAATATTATAGAAAAATAAATGAAGTTAAGTGACTTCTGCCCAAGCCACCGGCCACTTCAGTGCGCTGCTGCAGGCCCTTTATGTCACTCAGCAATCTGAGCGCTGGGCATGATTTGCCTTGTCCTCAGCGAGGCTTCTCTGCCATATGGTGATGAAAATTAGGGAGTAACAGGATGCTCAGTCTCTGCCGCACCTAGCAAGTGTTCTGCTGGTCCTAGTGACACAGTATTTGGAAAACCAGGAAGGTGTCACCATCTGTGTTAAATGAGTGCGTATTCTGCTAACACCGCCACAGCTCCGCACAGTACCGTGGTTCGCCGCACGCTGTGGCTGGGAAGCAGCAGCACTTGCCGGGGCTGCTGCGGGCCAGGGGCTCAGGCCGTGCCAGGAGCTCAGGTGGTGCCGGGGTCTCAGGCCATGCCGGGAGCTCAGGCGGTGCCGGGGGCTCAGGCCGTGCCAGGAGCTCAGGCGATGCCGGGGGCTCAGGCGATGCCGGGGGCTCAGGCCGTGCCAGGAGCTCAGGTGATGCCGGGGGCTCAGGCCATGCCAGGGGCTCAGGCCATGCCGGGAGCTCAGGCCGTGCCGGGAGCTCAGGCTGTGCCAGGAGCTCAGGCCATGCCAGGAGCTCAGGCGATGCCAGGAGCTCCGGTGATGCCGGGAGCTCAGGCTGTGCCAGGAGCTCAGGCCATGCCAGGAGCTCAGGCGATGCCGGGAGCTCAGGCCGTGCCGGGGGCTCAGGCCATGCTGGGGGCTCCCAGCCGACAGGCCCGGCAAGGCCATGTAATGCAAAGCAGAGCAGCGTCCAGTTCCCCGTGGGAGCCAGTGGCTAGTCAGCGGGGAAGCAGGAGCCGAAGGAGAAATGAGGCCCAAAAGACATTACAGAGAAGCTGGGGCGGAGGAGCCGGGCGGGTGTGAGCCCTGAATGGCACTAATGAGAGGCTTGCAAAGAACCCCAGGATCGGCGCCGTGACCTTTTCCAGGCATAAAGACCAAACTGAGTCAAGCAAATCTGATGGCATTTCTGTGATCAAATTAAGTGATCGGTAAGTGTCAGGATGGTGTATGCATGGGGGGGGGGGGGGGGGGTGCATTAACACCTGGCAAATTGCTGCAGGCAGAGGCCAGGCAGGGTCCCGCTCTGCTGGCTCCATTCGGAGGAAGGAAGGGGAAAACAGCTGGCATGGGCTTAAGTAAGTGGCATATTCAGTCCATTCGCAAGGGCTCCTGAGCAGAGATGTGGTGCAAATCCTGCGAGCAATAATACAAAGGGACCTACAGAGAAGCAAGGAATACAAGCAGGAAACAATAAAAATGAGATGCAGCTTGGAAAAATACAAGGGAATACATGTGGGGAATAATATTTAGTAACAGCTTCAGTGGGAGGAAAAGAACTGGAAAACAGAAAATCTGGAGGGAGGGAAAAACCCAGCTCTGGTAAGACGAACGTGAACAGCAATTAGGTATTTTGAAAGGAAGGTGCTAAGGTTAACGTGCTGATCTGGGGTTCAGAAATCTGCCTCGCTTCCTGTGGGCATTACGCAACCAATTCAAGCAATGGACTGTGGCTGCAGCAAGCACCACTTTCCTCTGATAAATATGGGCATTCCTGGTAATGGCTGAATGGAGGCATTCAAATGCGGCATTATTATGGGGGGAAAGGTCTTTTTCCTCTGACAGTGCCTGGCACTTAGGTACGGCACTTTGAAGCTGCGTCGTCCTTACTTAGTTTTGCAGAGATCCCTTGGGCAGAGCTGTGGCTTCGCCTCGAGGCTGGCACGATGCGACACAGTGCAGCCGCCCCGCAGCTCGCACGCAGTGGTCACGAGCAGTGCAAAGCACGAGCCAGCGGTGGCTGCTGGCTGCAGGAGGGTTTGTACTGGATGTAGGTGAGGATTTAGCAGTCATTTACATGCTGGAGGGGAGTCGATCCCTTGTGCCTGACCAGTGGCGGCTTCACTGTTGGGGTTGGTGCATGCAGTGCCCCGGAGATGCGTTTTCCATCAGCCCTTTCTGACAGTGCAGGGATTACGTACAGCTGCTTAGGGCTCACCGCCATACCCACATTTTCCCTCCTGAAAAGCACCAAGTGTGCATAAAAGCCAAGCCCAAGGAAGGTGCAGGCACTTCCTCCGCACCCCCCGGTGCAGGCATGGCCGCCTCATGCCCCGATAACGCCCCGGCCCCAGCCCTCGCCCCAGCACTGCCACGAGCACTGGTGGTGCCCCCAGCAAGCCAGGTGCTGCAGCACTGCGGAGCACAGCAGTGCACAGCTGCGCCTGCTGTGGCTGCGAAACTCGGCGTCCAGCGCTTGCAGGGTGCTGCAAAAGCTGAAGGAAGGGCTGATCTACCAGGGGAGCAGCACGATTCCCTCACGTACTATGACGGCCAGAAGAGCTAATTAATACAATTTGAGGCCTTTTGGATGAAAGAAAGAGCTGTGCTGTGGGCCGAGTCAGTGCCAGTGCCTCCTGCGTGCATTCCGTGTGCCACCCCCCCCCACCCCCTGCCAATACTGCTTACAGCGCGCGTTCTCTGCTCTCTGGCATGGCAAACCACTGCCTGACTCTCAGAGGGACGAGCCACAAACAGGTAGCCATGCATTTTTCAGAAAACGGGCATTAAAAAAGTAATCTATGCACTTTAAATTGCAAGTAAGTGAGGACATAAATTTAAGGGGCATAAACAGCAGGAAAAGCAAGGGCTTGTTTAGGATGGGCTGGGAAGACAAAATAATGATGGGCTGAACCTGAGCAAAGGAAAGCGCAGGGGCCTTTCAGGGCAGGTTTCCCGAGCAGCACGTGGCTGCGCTGAGCTGGCCGAGCCGCCGCAGACGGCACCGCAGGGTGCTCTGCAGCCGGCCTGCAGGGCGGCCGAAATGCCTTCAGAAGAGTTTGTATAGACATGCAAAGCTAAAAATGTATTTACATGCCATACGGCAGGTTTAGAAGGGTGGCTGCATTTTTAAGCCTTAGAAATTAGCCTCTTTCTTTGAAGGAGGAAAGGAAAAGAAAAAAAAAAAAAAAAAGGCACCGAAAGAAAGGGTACCCAGCCTAACAGTGACACTGCTTTTGGCAGCCCATGACAGCAAAGGCCATTTTAGCTGTTTTAGGCGGCTGTGCCCCATTTAGCTTTACTTCTGGCCCAGCCCAGCACAGCTGGTCCGTGGGCTGCCACAACACACACGTGGCACAGCAAGAGCAGCACGCTCACCATCAGCAAGCCTCAAGGTTTTTATATCACATGCCTTCATGTATTTTATATTACCATATTACGTGTGGTTCCTGCTGATTTGCAGCTAGACAGGCCACAGCCCCAACTACAAAATAGCCTAAAAAAACTAAATAAAAAGCACTTTGTCTCACTTGAGAGAACGACCATCAGCAACAGCTCTTTCCCCAGGCTGTTCCCCATCAGCAAGCAGAGCAGAAGAAAACCTACCCATCCTCGTAACCCCCAAGGAAAATAAATTCTCCCCATAATACAACAGGAAGAGTCTTGACACAAGAATATTGGCCTGTCCTATTGAGGGTTCATCAAGGCAGCAGGTCTTGCGCTGCCCTGCAAGCAAGGCCCCTGTCTGCTGGTGCTTGAAGCACCCGGCCGCCCTTCCAGCCCTGCCCTTACATGTGCACTAAGACCAGCCAACACTACGTTTTCCCAGACTGTTCCTATTTCTGGGTCACAAACACATATAGCTGATGAGGACCAATTTCCCACCCACACCTTTTTTAGCCCCCTCCCCTCCCCAGGCCATGTGTCTGCCTTGCGGCTCAGCACAGCGCTGGTAAATCCCTGCCAGTGTAACCGTGGCCAGGAGCCGAGGGCCTCTGCGAACAGCAGGCTTTGGGCTCTGCCGCCCGAGCTGCAGGCGCCGGCACGCGCCGGCCTGCTGAGTTGTGCCACCGGCACACCCAGGTTTTGTGTCGCTTACAAGAACTGATTTTGCTCGCGTGAAAAGCGTCTCGGTGGAGAAGGAAGCGGGAGCAGCACAGCAGCTCACCACGAATCATTAGCTAGAAACACTTAGCGTTTTCTAAAAGCAAAATCCTCCGAAAATCATCTGCTCCTGCACCATTGGGGTTACCAGGAAAGGGGGCTGCTGACGCCCCGGCCGGGCAGGCCACCACCAGCAGTTGCTGTTAGTGCAAGGCCTGGCCCCCACTAGCCCCCCGGCCCCCAGCCGCCTTTCCCATGCGTCCCATCTCTTGGTGCCTGGGGCAGAGCCTGGGCCTGGGCCGTGTCCCAGCCACGGGACCCCGCTCGACCGGCACTCCCAGTCCCTGCCCTGCTCCCCCTGGGAAACCCCTGGGGTGGCAAGGCACCAACTGAAGGAAAAATTACTATGGCAGAGCAAACCGAAAAAAGGTCACATCATAAAGTATTTATTAAGAAACAAAGGGGGTTTTTTTCTTCATTTGTAAGAAACACTTTAAAATCAAGTGCCCTTTCAGAGATTTAAAGGCTATATCAAATGTTAACATTGGTTTTACATTATTATACATGACATTAAAAAAAACACCACATCTCACCAACTTTCTTTTATTACAGCTCAAGTTTCTTTTCCTTCAATTGTAAATCAATTTCTACAGACTTAAATTTAACTTATTCATATTTTTTTGAACAAGTAAACAATATACAAAGAGAATCACCTGGATTTTGTAAGTCAGAGCAGGTGTCCATATCAGGGCATGTGCAATGAATGCAGAGTGTGCCTGGAGGCAGCAAGAGAGCAGACTTCAGTTGCAGTTGGAAAGGTGACATCCTTTACAGGCTTGTCTTCTGGCAAAGAAATAATAGGCATTTGGGGCTGAGCATCTCCAACTCCTGTCGAAAATACCAGCAATCAATCAGAGGCCTCCAGGCCCCCGTTTTTAATGCAAAACTCAACTTTGCAGGGTCAGAGTAACTGAGCCAGTTCAGTTCCACTTTCAAATGCAATTTAAGCACTAAGATACCTAAGTCTCCATGAGACCTGAGTGTGTATTAAGTCCTTCAAAAGCATGGGAGCACCCAATTCTGATACACCTACTGAATTTTAATATCCCATGAGGCGCCTAGCTATATTGTCAGGCATTTAACCAATTCGAACTATCTAGCCCTTGGCCCCTGTAGCACAGAGCAGGCCAGTAACTAAATACTGCCAGCGAGCTGTCTCGCTGCTTTGCAGAAGATGCCTGGCCTGTCTGGAGACCAAGCCCAGCTTTTTTTCCCAGCCAAACGTAAGCCAATCTTTTTGTAAAGGTCATACACACTGAATGGTGAGATGGCAGCCAGTAACAGCAGCTCTGGTATAAATTACCTATTCATTTTCCCATTTCAGTGGTCAAAAGCATTTCTTCCTTCTGTAGGCTGCTTGTGTGTGTGTGGCATGTTTACAAGTAAACCATCAGATCTGGCAAAGATTCCACAACTATGTGTAATTTTAAAACAAACGTACAAAAAATAGTAGTATCACAGTTATTGCTACATACTGATACAGTATCAGACAATAAGAAACCTTTTATCAGCTCTGGTCTGGTTACAGTAATTGCCTGGTTTTGGTCTGCCCTTATTCTTCTGTCGTAGTATTTAATCAGAAGAACAAATGGACTGAAACGCAGAGAGTAAAAATTTTTTTAAAAGACAGAAACAGGCTTAGAGAGTGTTAGGTTTGATTTAAAAAGTCTGGAGTGATATATTACAAATAGCACAATCTGATTATTTGCAGTACACTGTTGCCTCTTTAAACTCGAGAGAAACTTTTCCCCAAATAAAGCAAAAAAATGGAGCCAGCAGCTTTAGAGCGAAGTCGCTCTCTGCAACATGCCATGTGCTCGCAACTCAGCACTGCACAGAAACACCGCGTTTCGGGAACAACCGCGCAAAACGAAAAGTTCTAGGAACTTTAATTTTTTGGTTGGGCCTCTTTTGTTATTCTCAATGCAGATTTTTTTTTTTTTTAATGTTAAGTCTTTCTACCCCAAGAAAAAAAGAAAATAATGGGAAGGATACAGAATCTCTGCAAGCCCCTCCAAGTTCAATGTGGGGGCGGCATTTTCTTACCATCCCAACTGCCCTGTGGGATCAGGGTTGGGAATTCAGAAGGGGCCCACGGAGGAACGAATCCCATCTTCCTATGGTCAGACTCAATTACGAACCAGTGATGAGGTGTGGGTCTAACACGTTTGGGCATATTCACACAGGTTTACTATTTCATGGGAAATGGGGTTAAATTAGGCATATTTGAAGTCACTATATGACCCTTCTCTGCAAACTTAGTTCCAGCTCAAACATGGTGATATCTGAATCAAAAGTTTTGGCTGAATGCCAATAAGACCAAGTACCTCGTACCCTGTTTTTATTAAAATGTTCACAAAGATAAACAAAGGCTGTGCAAACCACTACTAGTTCCTGATCTTGAGGCAAAAATCAAATCAAGAAGGGTTTCAAGTGCACCAAAAGCAGAGCTGAATAATTCATACTCTGCTAATTCCTACATAAATACAAGGGACAAGGAAAATTGTTCTTTGCAAGGCTAAGTATAATATGGCATTTCGCCCAAACCTAGGGTGCCTAAGAAACCATAGGAGTCGATACCGAGAATCTGGCATATAATGATTGCACTGTTCAGTTTTCAGCTGTGATTGTCTGTAAAGCAATGTGAAATGTCATTAAGGAACTGGAAGAGAAGAAGAGAAGAGAGGTTTCTTAAGTACTGCAGTCTCGTACAGTGAAACAAAACTCTTTCTATGAATTAATTAGGCAAATACTTCTGACCATGTCACACCTGAAGGGCACTTAATGGCTCCGGCATTTATCTCACAGATACAGTCATCTGAAATGCATATGCATTTTCAGTGTAATCCTTTGCCACTGTAAATCATGCACTGGAATGAAAGCGTATCTGGAAATGTTAATTCAGAGATACCATCCTACAGTTTCTGGCAGCGGACCCCGACGAAAATAAATGGTTTATAAACAGTCTGACATGCATGAGCCTTTCAAAATTATTTACAAATGATGTCCCGGGAGCGTCATTCCAAGGAAGTATTTCTCCTCCGTCCAGTTTCGATGTTAAAATCTGTTGGGTGGAGCGGGGGTGAAGGAAGGCCTTCGAGGTTACACAGTCACAGCTGGATACATCTTCTGCTCGCCGCCGGCATGCGGGTAGGGGGCCTGGACCTGCCGGTAGCCGCTCTGCAACCCATCCAGGAAAGGTGGCACAGGAGTCAGGGGCAGGGCGTCGTGCTGGACCGCGTAGCCCACGTAGGGCGGGTGCAGGTACTGCCCCTGGTGCGGCACGATCTGGGTGGCCTGCTGGCAGTTCAGCACCGAGAAGTTCGTCGGCATGTTGACGTACACGTTGTTCATGGTCCCTTCCGGCAGGCAGCAGTTGGTCTGCGACCTGGTGGGGGGCGCCCGGGCCCCCGAGTTGGCGCTGGAGCTGGAGCTGGCGGCGGTGCTCGACTGGCGGGAGGAGGAGCCGCGGGAGGTGCTGGCGCTGGGGATCATTGGGATGGTCTCCATGAGGCGGCTGCCCCCCGGCGCGCGGCTCTGCTGCGGCTCCTGCTTGGGCCGCAGGCACCGGCAGCAGCACGCTGCCACTAGCGACCCCAGGATGATGAAGGCGACGAACACGGAGCCGACGATCAGGAACGGCACATAGATGGGCACTGCAACGGGAACGAAAGCGTCGGCACCGGGCGCCCAGGACCAACCCGCGCAGCCGCGGCAGCGGGTCCCACCGTCCCCGCGCCAGCCCCACGGCATGCATAAGCTCTCCAAGGGGGATGCTCAAAGCTGCACGTTCAGCCCAGCGTTTTACACCCCGAGGATGAAGTGGGCTGCTAAAAAACCCACAGCTGCAGTTTCCAAAGCATCTTAGAAGTTATCAGTGGCTACTGGGCCTGCGCTGATCCTAGCGCCCGCTTCCTTGCCAGCGGGGCAGCTCTTCGCCTGGGGTTAGCGGATCCACCAAACCTGGAGCTGGGAAACCGGCCTTCCTCTGGCACAGGGGCAAGGCGCCAGCGCTGCCCCAGCCACCTCCTCCTCCTCCTGCGCCCGCAGCTGGGGAGGACCAAGAGCCAGGGCTGAGCCGGGGGGCGCGGAGCGGTCGAAGCCGGGCGCCCGCATCCCCCCGCTGGCCGTGGCCCCGCGGCAGGGTGAGGACCCCGCGCCCCAGAGCTGCCCGGCAGGCAGCAGCTCTCCTTAGGGAGGGGAGCGGGGCAGGAGGCGCCAGCGCGGGAGTGGAAAGCCTTGGCAACGGAGAGCAGCGGGTTTGGGACAGTAACGAGGCAGATGGCGAGCGCGGCCCTCCGATGGATACCGGCCCTGGTCGCTCTGTGCTCCAGGGGAAAAAAAAAAAAAAAAAAAAGAGATGTTTCCTCTGCCTCGGTCAGAAACGCGTGGAGGGTATTTCCAGGAATAATGAGGGGGAAGCGCCTGCCCTCAGTTCTTTTGACTGCGCCAGAGAGCACGCCTGGGCTTCATCATTTCCACTGAAACCCGCCAGCCCCAAGGCTCAGAAAGCGCTACAAACCCTCGTGCAGCTCCCCTGACCACGGCCGGCCCACGCTGGGCGCAGCTGCACCTCCCGCGAGGCAGCGAGCACCAGCACGAGCAGCAGCCTCTCACCAAGCGCCCAGAGCAGCTGGTAAAGCTGCAATTAGTTATTAAGCAAAACGCCTTATTCTACAAACCATAATCAGGGGCTAGATGTGCACCCAAGTCAGGATGCCTACTGGCACAGTTGATTTAAGTGCCTTGGTTACTGACCAGAAGGCCACGGCTCACCCCCACTTCTGTCATTTTAGCACCTTTTAAGCAACAGCGTTTGCAAAAAATTGTGTTTACTGCTATACTTGGCAATACAGTAGCGCTTTAGCAGGTGCACGCGCTTGCTGCAGATTGTAACACAAGTTTTGCAAGAATAAATCTGTCCTAATTATAACATCACTTCAGGCTACTTCTAGTGTTCAGCATGTGTGGATGGCAGCAAGTGTGCTGGAAAGCCACAGAGGTTTTTTTTAAACAGCAGTAGAAAGACTCAGGTTTATCCTTGAAATTCAATCTTGTAAAAAACAGTCTTAAGTGGTGGTATCTGAGCTCGAAGAATGTATACAATTAGAGCGGGACTGGCTGGAAGTCATTTCAAAATGTCATGTTACTTTTTTTTTTTCCTCCGCACGGGTTGTTTCCTTTCATTTTTTTTCCTTCCTTTTTTAATTGGGAGTAAAAACAAGGCTGGAGAGCCAATTAAGAGCAGCGGCAGCGCGCTCCAGACAGCGCGTCGAGGCTCTGTGGGAAGAGGCGACAGCCACTTTTAAAGGAAAGCGGTTGGGCTTCCAGGTAACAGCGGGACAAAAGCGGAGCCTGGGCACTTCTCTCCTTTGTAATAGCTGCAGCGCTCCTCGGTCTAGACCGCACCTGTATCGATTTCGCCTCGCGAGTTGTGCCGGGGGGACTCAGTGACAACGACCCGGTGGTTCAGCGGCCCCGCAGCAGCCCCGCGCGTCCCCACCCGTCCCGGGCAGGTTGGTTTGTTTTGGGTTTAAAAAAAAAAAAAAAAAAGAGTTTGCCGCAGACCCTACGCGGCTTCTCCCCGGGGCTGCCGGGAGCGGAGCCTCGCCGGTCACGGACGAACCCCTCTCCCCACTGCTCCGGCCAGGAGCTGCGCCAGGGCGGCCGGGCGCCCCGTCGGGGCAGGGGCCGGGGCCGCGCAGGCGCCGGGCGGCTCCGAGCCGCGGGCGCGCCAGTGGCCGGGGCCGTCGCCGCCTCACCTGCCGCGCCGTCGGGGCCGTCCTTGCCGGGCCGGCCCTGCTCGCCGCCGCCGCCGCCGAGCCGCCGGTCGTTGTCGCAGGCGCCCTGGTCGAGGCGCGCCTCGGCGCTGGAGCAGCAGTAGCGCAGCGCGCAGCTGCCGCAGCAGATGGTGGCGTCGCCGCCGTCGAAGCGCTCGGGGCACTGGAAGCCGTCGCGCCAGCCGCCCTGCCCGTCCAGCCAGCCGTGGCAGTACTCGCCGCTGGCCGCGGCGCCCGCCGGCAGCAGCCAGCCCAGCGCCGCCAGCAGCAGCGAGCACCGCCCGCCCCACATGGCGCCGGCGAGGGGCTGGGGCGGCCGTCAGGGCCCCCCCGGGCCGGGGCAGCGGCGCCCGGCCCCCCGGGGCTCGCAGCCGCGCCGCGGCTCCCGGCGCCGCATGCCCGGGCCCGGCTCGCGGGTGCGCGGCGGCCGGCGCTACGCGCTACTCGCTGCCCGCCGCCCCCCGCGCCGCCGCGACGGCCCGGCCCCCGCGCCGCGCCGCCCCCATGGGCGAAGCCGTGCGGCGCCGCCCGCGAGCCCGCTCCCGCCGCCGCCCGCCCAGCGGCGCAGAGCCGCCGCCGCCGCCCCGGTGCGCCCCGTCCGGCGCCGCCGCCGCCGCCGCCCGGCAGAGCGCGCTGCCCCCGCGCCCCGCCTCTTATGGGCACCGGCGCCGCGCGGCGCATGCGCGCGCCCGCCCCGCCCCGCCCCGCCCCGACGGGGCGCCCCTTCCCCCCCCCATGAGCGCGTTCCCCGGCGCCCCCGCGGAACAGTGTCCGGGAACGGCGCTTGCCGGCCTCCCCCCGCCCCCCCCCCCCAAAGCAAAATCCACCTTTTCCAACGCTGTCCTGCGCTGGGGTGTTCACGCCGTGCCACCCCTAAGTTAACCGCCCCGAGGCTCAGGTTTCCTAGGTGTTAGACCTTGACTGAATGTTAAAGCAAAGCAGCCATTAAGCTGCTATAACACCTGCCCCCCCACCCCAAGTAAAGCAGTACATGTAGCATATGTAATCTTAAAGCTCTATAGCTAGGCCGTGCTTCTGCTCTGCCTCCCCGCCCACGCCCCTGCTCCTGCTGCGGCAGTGAATGCACTCGCTCCTCTGCTTTCCCTTTCGAACTTCTCAGAAGTCAGAGGCAGCTCTGAGGAAGTTGTAGAGCTGCTCTTTCAAGCACCTCAGAGTTGCCAGAGTATCAAGGAACGGTTCTCCCTGGAGTTGTTTCTTTTTTCATACCAGGGGAGACTTCTGTCTATGAGATACTAGAGCAAGTAAAAATGCTTCTTTTAAGAAAGAGACAGAAAAAAAGCAGCTTAAAGACTGTCATTGTTTTTGAACTCTTTCTGCTACTAAGTTGTTTCACTGCAATGAAGATGATTGCAAAATTACACTTCTCTCTTTCAAGCTTTTCTTTTTTTCCCCACTTAAATTATCATCTTTAACTAATAACATGCTAGTTTTATACTTTCCATTTTCATCTCTCCCTCTCTTTTGTTCTCCCTCCTTTCAGCCATCCTTAGACAGCTGCAGGCTTTCACAGAGGTCTTACCCTGGACCCGTATATTCTGGTCAAATTACAGCGCAGGTAATTACATTTCGCTCCCTTGGCTTCCTTGCTGATCCCAGTGCATTGTTTCCCAGCCGCGTCCCTTTTCCCGCCCGGTGGTGCAGCCCACGTGGCAGTGCCGTGCCGGCAGGGCGCCGAGGCGGCTCACGCCTTACCTCGCAGAGGGTTGGGATCCCCTAGCAGCCGACCTTCGCACAAGCTTTCATGACTGAGATGAAGAACGGGATTGCAGCGGGACAGGCTCTGCGTCCCTCCGGACAACCGAGCCGGGCGCGCGGGAAGAAACGGACGCAGACGGAACGCCGAAGTTTGAGATGTCCCGTCCCTAAACGGGGTCAGCGGCTCTCCCAGGCTCGCCACTTCCGCGTTTCCAGCCCGGCATGAGGTGCGCTGCTTTGGCTGCGGTCAGCCCCGGCCGCGCGTTCCCGCGCCGGCTTCGTGCCCAAGGCGCAGCGAGGGAAGCGGCTCCGGCCACAGAAGGGCCTGAAAGCCAGGGCTTTGTGTGAGCAGCCTGCAGCAGTGTCCAAGGGCCCAGAGAGAGAGGAAGGCGCCTGCCCCGTGCCTTAATTCATGGCAAATCTCTCTGCAAGATCATTTTCTTTAAATCCGGGTTGAACTTATGTGTTCATAATAAGAAAAGCAGCTTCTTGATTCTTGTGTACCTGACAAGTGCAATACTTTTTGAGTAGGTGGTTCCACTGATACTCAATAAGGTGATCTTTCTAAATAGCAATAACAGAATATTAGAAGATACTCCATTTTTTACCTAGCTCTTAGCCCATATACATTCTCAGTAAATAGCCTTGCTCACAACAAAATAACGAACACCTTCCAACACGGGGTCCCTTGTAGCGATTACCTATAAAAGGTACTTCATATATTCAAGCTCAGAATTTGCCTTGGCTTGTCTCTCTAAAACCAGGGACAATAGTGCTCATTTTCCTCATTATGGTTGTGTAAAACTTAAAACATTTGTTAACTCTACAGCACTTTGTAGAGTGCTTTACAATTTAGTAGTGCAGACTAATTAGCAAAGAATTTTTATCTAGGTGTCTTTTCAAGTTGATCAGATATCTGTACTCTTAAAAGTTTAATGCACTTCCATTAAAAAAAGTAAAAGTGTGAAAATGCAAGTGATTTAACAGTCATTCTTGCTCTTCAACTTTTTAATTTACTTGCATGTCTAGCAATTTCATAACATTAACTCTATCTATTTCCACACAAACTAAATCCATTATTAAGACCCCAAATCCCGCAAGGCCCTGAGCCCATTGGTTCCCATCAAGCTCAGCATCTTTCAGCTTTTAGATGCAATTGAAATGTCATATATGTGCTAGAATGGGCAAGGATTTTAAAAGGCTAGAGATATTGAATAATGATCACATAATCTAAAAGTCTTAATAGTTACCTATTTCAACTTTATCTACTTTTTCTAAAAATCTCCAGACTTCTACTACCAGTTACAGTATTCTGTGGCCTTTGGTTCAGCAAAAATTTTCTTTGGCCTTCTCAAGACGAAAGCAGATTCGCAAAAAAGCAAATACAAAATTTTATTTCTCATTCATTTAAAGAACTCATATGCTGTCCTTAAACAGTTCTGTTTCCTGAAAAATCTTTTCCCTTGAACCAGGAAAAATAAGAAATATTAAAATTGCTTCTGTTAGCCGTTGGAAAATGATAAAGAGAAAACGCATTTTCCATCTTGGTTTTACCATTCTCAGCTGCAGACAGCAGCAGCTGGGAGCCTGTGCAGCAGTTTAGGGGCCGAGCGCATTACAGGCAACCTTACAGCTTTTATAGGACGCCAGGACCAGCTTTCAGCTGCGGCACTGCACGCGTGTGAGCATCCTGCCTGCCCACCTGCGCGCGCAGGCAAGGAGCCGAGACACAGTTACCGCGGGCCAGCGCGCTGCTCGACTGCTGTTACGTGCAAGTCTGCTCCAGGAGAGTTGTCACCGTGTGCCTAGGTGACTAAGTATGGTGTCTTCTTACTCTGCAAATTCATGCAGTGATTGCATTGACAGATACTCTGCTTGTTATAACAACTTCAAGGGATTTTAGCTATTTTATTACTGCTGCTATTACTAAAAAAGACAGTCCTACACGTGGGAATTTCTCAGAAGTACTTATGTGACTTCAGAGCACAAAATGCTTTGCTTTCCTAACTTGCTTAAGCTCTTGGAAGCCTCCTTGCAAATACAAATGTTTCTACAAAAAAAGAAAGAAAAAAAAAAACATAAAGAGATGATACAAAAGCACATGAGTTTTTTTTGTCCTTAGCAGCTCCTGTTCAACAGTGGAAAACCGACGGTACACCACAGTGGTTTAATTTGCTGAACTGGTCACAGTGAGGTACCGCAAACATTAGTCTGGGCTGGCTGCGCCAGCCACTTATGGGCAGGAAGAGAAGGGAAAAATTAGAGGAAGCTGTAACAACACTAAGTAGGAAACAACAAATCTCCTTCAGTTCCCCTCTCACAGAGGTCCCAAGATGGAGCACAGAACCGTCACCCTCTTCCGCACCTCTGTCCCTTTGCCAGGCCCCCCTTTGAGGAAAGCCCCACGGCTGCCAGGAGCTGCCGTGCCTGCGCGTGGGGCTCTTGCTGATGGGGATGGTTTGCTTTCCTTCTCCTATTTCCAGCCCCTGCAAATCGCCACATTCCCCTGGTGGCAAAAGGGAGACACAACTGGCAGCAGCTCCTAACCCATTTTCCTTTTGACCCATTGCAGATAAGCTTAGACAGTTTATGTCCGTTTTCTTCTCTTTTGGGATATTCTGTTTCATTCTCAGCAGCCTTGCCAACAGTAAGCAGATTTTATCCCTTGGATACAAGTGAGATTACCCGCTTTCTATTGCCCAGCACTGGACACCTAACAGGCACATTTATGTGCCTTTCTCCTTATGTTTACCTAATGTTATCTACCACTACCTCACTACTTTTAAACAATTTTGCAACCTCATCAGAAACCTTGAAAATCTGGATTCAGGAATCCTTTGCTTCTTCAATTGTGTACACAATGTTACAACAAATCAGGATTTTAAGTTAAAACTTGGAACCTGAAACCTTCTCATTTCCTTCCCCAGGGGAAAGCTATAATTAATCATCACATTATGATTGTTTAGCTCACTCAGCATTTAAAAGTCAGGGCATGTTTATCACAAGAGCTGGATTTTACTGCAGGTTGTATTTCATCAGCAGAGAATCCTCTTGCTGGTAATGCAAAGCCATAGCATGAATTTAAATCCAAAAGCCAAGGTGAGTATGTAGGGGTTTACTTACAGAAAAAGTTTATTTATTTATTTTTTTAAACTTCTAAGCAAATCAGCTTGGAGTCAGAAATCACTGTGTAACATACATTTCTTCTAGCAAAGTTGTGTCTCATGTAAAGCTGTATTTCCCTGCTGATAAAACAATGCCTTGCTGCCCCCGTGTGCAGATAGTGGGAAGGGGAGGATTGCTAAAACACCACAGCTACAGGTTTCATACTGAGAACTGCCGCAATTAAGAATGCAGTTCTTACTAATGGGTTATACTAACGCTGCTCCCAGAAAGAGGATGGTTACCAGAATGCGAGAGCTTAAATTAGTAGGGTTTCCTTCTGTTCTGCTACAGCACTGGTTATAAACTATGTTTTATGTTAACATAGCTGTACCTATGGAAGTACTATTTAAACACCACCAGTATATTTAGAAAGCCCAAACTGCTACTCGCATTGTGGCATTACTGGAGTAAGCTGGTCTGTTTTTTTTTTTTATTCCTGCTTAGGGAACATATTTAATATCTACATTTTCAAATACCCATGTATTCATAACAGAAAGGCTTTCTTTTATGGGCTCTTATTTCCTGGAAAATAATTAGAACAAGATGATCCAAAGGGTCTCACAGAGAAGTCAAAGGATTGTAAAAATAACCTAGGAGGAAATGATGCGAAGGTAACGTGCTCCTCCCAGGCAGGGCTGTGAGTCCGCAGTGGCCGCTCGGGGACCAGGCACATTGATCTGCTAAGACGCGGTTTCTCCTACCGGCGCTCGCTGTCTCAGCACGTGCAACGGGGACGCCAGAGCCGGCACTGCCTTATCACAGCTCGTAGAGACACCTCCAGTATCACGTGTCTGGCTCCAGAAGGCACCACCGGCTCCGATAACCAAGTTAAGGACCGACGGGAGCGAGGTGACCCGGCAGCAGTATCTCTGAGTGCTTGGGGACATCTCCCTCCAAATCTGAGGGGAATGCCGCAGCCAATTAGAGTGGACTTGCTCAGAAAACATCCCCCAGCTTTGACACAGCCCAGGAGCTTTAGAGAGTTTGTTAGTGTTTAACTATTCAGCTGCGATCAATAAAACTCTGCCACAGTGTTCTCTCTGGAGTCTTCACACATTGATTTTTGGAGCTCCCACTAACTGCAGACACCGCAGACTGCTGTTAGAGTGTGAGAGCCCGTACGCAAGGCTGATGTGCATGTCCTCACAGTGAAAGACGTGCAGTTTCCTAATTGAATGATAATTTCTGCTATATCCAATCATTCCAGCCACTAGCAAAAGGAGGAAAGAATCTGAGCTCAGGATATATATATTTTTTAATATTTCAGATGAAGAGAGAGGAAGAATTGCTTGTTACAGGCTAAATCAATCTTTCCACAGCCTGTCCTCCCAGCGAGACTGGACAATTTGACAAGGTATCATTATGAGAAACTTTTTTTAAAATAAGTAAGTACAGCAACTTTTAATTTTTACACTCTAGTTTACGCTGAGATGAGCATAAAGCACGAACATTTTATCAAATACAGGTGGAGAACTGTAAGAACAGTTTCACACCAGAATTGTACTGTTGCTCACCTCATAATGCCACAGTGCAAAGCAATTTTACACCAGCAAGGCACAAAATGTAAAACCAGTATCACTATATAGCAACAGCCCAGTTTGCTGCCTGTGCAAGACAACTCATCAGCTCCAGTACAGAACAAAGTGGTTTTCCTCTTGGTATGGTTCAAGAGGACTTACTACAGCTTAATTTGCAGTTTGGGGTTTTGTACGGGGGTAAGTAGTGCAGATCAGCAAGAAGTAGCAACTTGGTGTGGAAAATTAACAATATGTATAAGAACACTTACTAGATGAAACGATTTTCTTATATTGTTTACAAAGCAAATAAGGACTGTTATCTGCTTCTATCATTGCTATTTTACTTGACACCAATAACCCAGATGAAATATGGCTTACCTTAAAAATGGCAAAACCTAGCTTCCCCTCCCCCCCCTTCTTTCTTGGTGCTGACTTTTAAAGATAAATCCATCATTCTGCAATGGTGCCTGTTTAATACTATTTCTGTCCCTGCTGGAATTCTATCACCATGCATCTGTCTGAGCCCATGATCTATCTAAGGATTTCTTTTGCCTTAGTGCTCCTCAGCAGTGCTGAAGCAATGCCTAACACACACTGTAGGCACATCACTGTGGCATAGCAACAAGTAACAGTTATATTGGCTGCTGCAGCACTGGAAATAGTGTGGGAAGAGGCGACAAAGAAGGTGACACTTCTCAAATAGAAAGCGACAAATTGCTCAGGAAAGCATTTCTAGCTAAACAGTCTTACAAATAGAAGTATAAATAAATTTAAGTTAATAGAAAGGCAATTGCATTAGATCCTACACCTTAGGTAGAGCAATTTTTGCTCTGCACAGGGCAATTTGTACTAGCTGTCACAGCCTCTCCAGCCACTTCTGCGCATCTCAGACACAAACAGGGAGTTGCTATTGGCACTGACAGAGCATTACCGTGCCCGAAGCCAACACAGTGTAACACACCTTCCCTCTTCACTTTCGGAGCAGACTTTCAGCACAGTTCAGCATCAGTTTCACTCTGCTCCCACTGAAGCAAGCAGGAGGTCTGCACGGCAGCAGCTTAGCTAAGGCCAGAACAGGTCTTACCCTTCCGGGGCATGAGGCTTGCTTCTGGTTTGGCTGCTGGAGGTATGCGAGCACCTGCCTCTTCGTTGAAAGCTGTTCTTGTGGTTTAAACCTTATACTGCTATCCAGGGGGTAAGCAATAGGCACGGTAAGAATAGTTTCAGTGAGCTCCTTCGGACAGCCACCAGTTTCCTTCGCCAGCAGCCGCAATAAGAGATAAAAAACAAAGACTTTACCCATTAGAAACTGATCTGGCTAGTATATACTGCCAAGACTCATTTACACGGCATTAGAGCTGGCACATTCCTTTTGCTATCACTTCGACCTGTTCATTTTATCCAGCCTGAATGCCAGGTTCGAACCACCACAGCTGCCTGCTGCATTGGTGTTAAGTGTAAAGAAAGCAGCCTGTGGGGAAGCTGTGCCACGCACAGTCACACACAAGAATAACGGAGACACTCTGGTAAGATATAGGTATTTTCACCATCACTCCACTGCCCATCTCCAGCAGAGAGGTAGGTACCTGACCCCACCTGCCGGTGACTGCAGCAGTGCCGCCCTGACTCACTGCTACTGCATCCTTATAGCATTTGGGCCCATCATAATAGCAGACATTCCATGCTTTTTTGAAAAATGAACCGTTTTGGTAAAGACTCCTTTATCATGTGTACCTCATCTTATTCTGGATAAAACAGCAGCAAGAGTGTTTATGCCCAAAAGTTGGATTCCTTTATACGCATGCTGACAAAGAAATAAAGGTGGTCCAAATAGGCAAGAAATCCTGTCAGTGTTAATGACAATTATAGGTTTTCAGCAGTTTTTCAGCTTCTACTTAGGTGCCTAACTATAGAGTTTGGCTAGCTTTTCTACCAAACTGTACATAATTTGTGCAGTATTTTTTCCAAGGTTTCACCCAACTGGAAGTCTATTCAAGCTGTGCTGTTACTTTTTTTCCTTCTATGAAAACTTACCCAGTTCTTCTCAAGAGTATGCAACATTTTTCAGAATTGTTTCATATAATAAATAGATACTTGATTTTAAATATTTGTCAAGTTTATGTTTCTTTCCTTTTTTACTATTAAGACACCATACTTCATCAAAACCTAATCACCCCAGCTTGCTTTTGTGACAGGGATTAAAAAAAAAAAAAAAAAGAAAAGAAAATCCTGATTTCACAACATGCCCCATTAAATACATTTACCTAACAAGGAATTTCTTGCCCAGGAGATATATGCCAGCCTCTAATCAGAAATGGATTTTGGAAGCAATTGCACTACTTTCTAGAAAGCTGCTGTCCTTGCACTGTCCAAGTATATGCCATACAGTGACACCTGGATGGAAAAGAAAAAGAGGGAAATCCATCAGTCTAAGACCATTGTCAAACAAACAAGAAAAACATCTTTTGACTGTTCAGTCATTGACCTATTTAGAACAGGAGTACATTATTCCAAGTTTTCCATGCAAGCACTCAATAGAATTGACCTGTTACCCTAGTAGAGATAGATCTATGCCCACACAGAACTAAAATCAACCCAAAAGCTTTCTTAGAAATTTGGAGAAGCTTCTAAACTTAATCATAATCTGTTCATAATAAGTCATAATAGCCTTACTCCTAAAAGGGGGAAAAAAAAAAAGGCAAAAGCAAACCATTCTTTGGAAAAATATTAAAGCTAGAGTAACACCTAGCACATTCACTTATCTCACTGTTGCTGTTCACAGCTGCAGTGATGGGCTGTGAAGATTAAATTCCTAAGGATAAGTAAAAAAGCATTTTAAGTAATAAGCTCACAGCAACAGAATGAAATGGCTCAGAAAGATTATACCAATATTGGTATAATCTATTAAAACCTTACTACCTTAGAAAAAGGTGTAAGCAAATGTGAATGGCCTGGACACAAAAGGTGACATCCTGCATGACAACATTGCCTCCAAGGGTTTTGCAGTGATGTTTCTGACAATATAAAACTGGTTGTCTCCTGCCACCTGGTGAGAGCAACATTCTACTACAAAGCTATTGGAAATCTGATGGAAGTCACTTAGTTAGTTTTTTTGATTCTTCTGGTTATGGAGTTAGTTTGTAATGTCTTTTTCCCTATAAGTTAAAAAAAAAAAATTGTCATCCACCTAGAAAATTAAACTGCTATAATCATGTTTGTACCTACTGAACACAACATTCTACCAATACAAAATTTGTAATATAAATTCAGTTGATTTGGGACTACACAAATACAACACTCCACTGTACTGTAAAATTTCACCATGCAAATATTAGAGTTCAGAAAAAAATGATCCCAAACTGAATCACCAGTTGTTCCACATCCAGCAGGAAGCCTGGTGTTCACATCCTCTAACCTCTCCCTGCTCTCCACCTCCATCCTCCTGTCAAGCAACATACCTGACTCACTGGGCAGGAGATGGCATGTTACAGCTGGGCTGATGCTCTGCACACTGTCAGAGTGAGTTAAGTGCAGCCTCCCAGAAGTTGCAGGCATCAGTCTGGTCTCTCTCCCCTTCCCAAGCCCAACTGCTGACTTTTATGAAAAGTTGTACAAAACTGTTACTGTGATATGTGTAACCATCCACTAATGTCTGGAGAAGTTAGCCATGGGTGCAAAATGTACTTCATGAGAAGGAGAAAGGGAAACAGTTAGACAGCAATTAGTCTAGAAGCTGGCAGCTTTTGTCCTTAGCCAGTTCTTTGTTTTTATAAACTTGAATAAAAGTTTTAGGAAAACAAACTTGTATAGCACATAGCTGCAGTATCGACAGATTTTTCTACACAAATAGTTGCTCCCAATTCCTTGCTAAAAACATAGAAGTGGTTTGTTTCATACCTTCTACTGAGACAGTCCACACAGATGCTAGAACCTGTAAACAGGTAAGAGCTGACACGATTGACACTGGATTATTTCTACCATCAACACATGAGAAGAAAAAACACAAAGAATTACCACTGTTGACAAAGAGGAAAAAGAGCCACCACATTGTATTCTGGAACTTTATTTTCATAAAAATAGCAATTAAGGTTCAAAATACAGCCATGATATGAACATGAAGACGGCAGGGGTATGGCTGGGTTTGGATTTCAAAGCCCTGTGGTGAGGAAGATGCATAAAAACTCTGTCCAACTCCCCCTTACTTCAGCCTCCTCCCTCCCAATCTCCAAATGAGTGTGGTAGACTACATAGCTAGTCAACTTGTCAGCAACACAGGCAAACAAGAGAGTGAAGTAAGAAAGTTTTAAGATACTGGACCAAGAAGTAAGAGGGTCATGAAGCAAGCAGTCTAGGGCCTAACTCTGTCATACCTCGTTACATATATTGTAGTCAGACACAGTGGAAAAAACAGGTTACTTGTGGCGACAGACAGAGGTCACATAAAACAGAGTTTACACCATAGCCATAGAGCAAGGTCTTAACTAATAAGAGAACCACACCCTACCTATCTAGGCATTTCATTACAAATTATGACTGCAGTCTTCCTCTGGTACACTTATTCACTAAAAAAAAACCAAACAAAAAAAGGGGGGCAAATAATCCAGAGCTGATTTCAATTTCATGGTGTTTAAATACAAGTCAGCTTCTTTTTTGATAATGTTAACACCTTGTGGAAAACTAAGTTGCTCCTTAAGGGTATTTGTATTTTGCAGTCTAATTATATTAAATGCTTTAACTTGAAAAAAATTTGAAATAATGCATTTAATAAGGTAATATTCCAAGAGTGTAAGTTATTTCAAAACCCATTTTTAAACACTTCAGTTTGTGCACTCTAAGCACATGACTGTTCTATTATATAATCACTTTGCACTCAGGCTAAATTAAGGAGATAACTGTTGTCTCAATACAAAAAGAAACAAAATTTTGATATTAACCTTCTGATGCACAACACTCAGAAGGACAAAAACTGTATTTACTGCTGTTACATTACAGCACAATCCATGTTTGTGCAGTGTAATGATAAGAAATGATAGATAAAACCACAATATCCTCCTCCCCCACCCTCTCCTGCCCCATGTAATCCAGAGATCAAAGCCCTAATTTCAGCAAGCAGAATTTTACACGATTTTAGTACTGACAATTTTACACTTCAGCCAGAATGCTTTTGTAGTGGCTCCATTTTGGGGTAGCTATAACAGGAGAATTACAGCAGTGGGAAATGATCTTTCCAATAGGCAAATATGTATTACAAGGATCACAGCATTAATGTTTTATTGTTTGCACAATGATAAGTTGCACATGTGGAAAAACAGTACACATTTAGAATTAGTTTCACAAATTAATACATTACAAGAAAGTCCAGTGGTTTAACGTATTAACTATTAAAAAAGCATTAACAAAGAAATACAAACAGTAGGGTTTTGACTGCAGCCCAAAGGAAAAAAAAAGGCTGAAATCAAAATAAACTGAACTTTTAATTTTCTCAGTTATAACCCCCCCACACACATTATATCCCTTCCTAAGAGAATGTTCACAGAGATGCAAAGATATACAAGTGTACAAAAGTGAAGAATTCTGTGCTCAGTTTCCCTTACTTTTTACCAGATTAAGTGACAAAACTGCCTATCTGTCAAAGGGCAATCATTGCTGAATGCAGGCATCACTATTAGAACATATAAAATGGTAGTAACAACACTAACAATAGAAAGCAACTGACTTGGTACTAGAAAAGTTTTATGCACTATAACTGTTTTTAGAAAAAAAGGTGCTTTTGTGAAAATGATTGTGAATATTCATTTGATGCATGTTACATAGGAAACATCCTCTACAGAAAACCAACACTCAGCTCCAGAATTCCATGTTCACACTCCAACTGGTATCTTTATTTGCAAAGATTCAACTGATCTATTATTTATCTCAAATAAGGCAGCATCTCCCCAAGATGTTTTCCAGCTATCTCTAATGCACATTGAATTGAAAATGCACCACAACAAGCTAAGATGTAATATGCAGTGTTCATGCTCTACTGTCACAATAGCTTAATCTTCAAATTACATTGTTTTCCTCTATTCTTTAGCAGCAACTTACTGTACTGTACCTCATATTGGGGGCTGATATGCAACTGCTTTTAAGTCAATGCTAGTAGCACTGACTAGAAGCTAGTGAATTAACTCTTGTAACAGTTAACTAAGGTTTTCATTAGAATAGTATAGCCTATCCCCTCCAATTGCAGAGAAAGAGGCATCAAGCTTGACAGCCCTCTGCTTGCAAACAGATCTTGTCAAATCCTGAGCTTTCACCTGAAAGGCAGCAACGCCCTGCTGTTAAGCACAGGATAAAGAAAGACAAAATCAAGCAGTTTAGGAATATTGCCTGGGAAATGTCTGTGTCTGGCTGCTAAATGAGTAAAAGAAAAAAAATGATGAGGGGAGGGGAAAAAAGGGAGGGGGGACTACTAAGCACTATTTACCAAAGTTAATGAGAGCGTGAAAATTGTATTTCAACTGGTCTTAAACAACAAAACACAAGGTGCAGCGATAACACAGCCTGGGACCCACTATTTGAAACTCTTAGGAACATCAAGATGTGGGACCACAAAACAACATGGAGAAAGTGAACACACAAAGAAAAGGAGACCTGTCTATGGGGCAAGGTTTGCACGTTTTTATTTTATACATTTTATATATATATACACATACATACACACACAGATGTGTGCACTGTACTGTATATATTTACATCCATATACACAAAAACACCCTGAAGTAGATTTAAAGGCCATATCCAAGAACAGAAGATATGAACTCTAGTATTTGTACTAGAATATATTTTATCTGTACAAAAAAACAAATATGCATATATTCATATGGTATAAAGCTTATTAACAAAAAATACTCTGCTACTAGCATTAGGTTAAATAGATGGTTTTACAAGATTCTTTAATAATGCAGTATAGAACATTTCTAAAACTAGGGCCAAAAATAAAAATACATAAATGGGTATCTATTCACAGGAAAATAGCTGTTCAATATGATTACATTTAATATTTAAGACTAGGGAAAAGTAGCAAAATTTTTTTTTTTTTTTTTTATAAATCTCATGGGATGCAATTTAAATAATGCATCAAATCTAGAAAAATAGACTTTACAGATGAACAAAGTTGATTCACTTCTCTCTCCCTAAAAGGGTGCCTATCTTTTCCCTCTCTTGTTTCCAGCTGGGGGTTTCTTCAGCTGAAGAAGTTGCCCTCCTGTCCCAAAGCCTGCAGATGCAGGATTAGAAACCCCGAACGTCAGGCCAGCCGATGCTGTGATGCCAGGATTGCTGAAGTTAAACCCAGATGTAGTCGAGCTGCCAAAGCCTTATGAGGGAGGGAAAAAATATTTTTAAACAGAAGTTATATCATGATTGCAAATTTGTTTTTCCTCGGAGTTGTGAACATGGGCTACGTTACTCCCAATACTTGTACTATTCTATACTCAAACGGATCCACCACAGTGTGCCACATTGCTAATGCACTTGGACTTGCTAAGGTAACTTGGATATACACCATTAACACAGTCTACCCCAATGATTTTAAACAACTACATCCTAAAGCACAGTTGTCTATTACACCATTACACTGCTATGACAGCAGCACCCAAAGGTCCCACTGAAACTGAAGCCCTACTATGCAAGAAACCTAACTCCTCCCTCAAGTTCTCAGTCTAAATACACAGTGCATAAGGAGGGTGGGAGCGAAAGCAGAAGTACAAACAGCCCACGGCCCACTCACTTCACCTCGCAGCAGGTTAATGGCAAGGCTGAAACAGAGCTCCCACGTTTGTGCCCTGACTAGACTACCGTTTCCTATCTTCATAACGTATGTGGCATAGACCACATCTTAAATGAGACAGAGAAAATGCTCAAAAATCCTTGCCAAATTCTTGGTATTTAAAAAACACCCTTTACGACTTGAATCAAGAGACAACATTGAAAACAAAGCTTTGGAAAAAAAAATGAATAAATAGGCAAGTGAATTTTGCTGTTGTAAATCCTCTCCTGCCTTTTCTACAAATGTAAAAAAGTGAAGTTTCCTTTGGTTCAATTATAAAGCACAATCAGGTGAACAAAATCTGTCTGCAGTTTTCAGCAACTTTAACATCAACTCAGTTTACTTTGTTTTGTGAATTTATATCAGTTATGCATAACCACCTGGAATAATAGTTGAAACTATTAGAGAATGCTAGAAATTTCTCAATTACGAGTTAATAAGAAGTTCATAACAGCTTTCATTTTGTTCAAGAAAAAAACATACAAAACAAATATGACATGCACAAGTTTAAAATTTTAAACAATTTCATACTAGTTGCACATGAAAACCTACAAATAATGAAAATGTTAAGAAAAAAGAGAACTGTTTCAAAAGCCAAAAAAGGGTATATTCTTAACAAGCATTATTTAACATATAGTTTCATCAGCTCTCAAGTAGAATAGCCAAACAGTTAAAACAGGGCGTTAGTCATATCGGTATCCTCAAGTCAGTGCTCTACAGTATCTTCAAAACAGAAATAAAAACCGAAGTGGATGTCTCATTGGATTTCCAGAGTTGCTCATACAAATCTGATGTTTTCTTTTCTCTCACTTGTAAGTGAAGCTTTAGCTCAAGAACTATTATTTCAAAACATAAGGTGAAACTTTCTTCTGCAACATCTGGACCTGGGTTACACATCTGAACGTGGACAGTTTATTCTGATGTCAGTAAAATCCCCTATTATCTACATTACAATAACTGCACTTCTTCAACACTGCCCTTGTAGTAAGTGTGCTGATGCAGAATTTAAGCGACTAGTGGCATCGTTCACTTGGGCCTAATTTGTCTCTCATCCTAGGAAACAGAGGGTGAAGCATATGCAACTATTCCTCCATTTCCTTGTTAACTCAGAATCCCAAGAAAGATTTTAGGAGAATAAACCTGCTGTCCTTCTGGAAGTCTCCTGAATAAAAAAAAATTCTTAATAACCAAAGTTCTATTTGGTAAGTTATCTTAAATACATACTTGAAGTTAACAGATAAGTATTGTCTCCTATAGAAAATATCACAGATGCCATTCATAATAAAGCTACATGTGATCTGAAGTGTCAGGAGCTCAATATGTGAAGGTAAAGTGTAAGTTAATTACCTCCATGTAGGTGCTCCTAGATGAAGGGTTTAAATTATTTTGAAGCACGCAGGGAAGGCAGTTTGTGCTTTGAGTGATTAGAATGAGATGCATGAACTGTGTGATAAAAGATAATTTGTTAATTTAATTATAACCTGGAAAGTAATAGCTGGTATGTTGGAAGTGGCACTTGTGGTAGCCACAGAAGTGTAGAAAGGCAAAAAGACAAGTTTGCCCAAGTGGCCCTGTCCCGTTAAGGCAGTATAAAAAGGTCATGGTTCTTTTCTTAAAGAAACCCAAACCCTAAAGCAGATAATTCAAATGAAAATTTTTAGGAATAAAAACTTTGAACAAAGTATACACTCTGTCTTATTCCTGTTGTCAGGAAAGAGAGCCATGAAATAGCTCACTTCTAGAGGCCAAAGTCACACAGACAAGGTCTTGAAGAACTGTAGCTACAATGAGATCAACAATTTTTTTCTCGAAATTAACTTATGTGCAAACAATTATTCTCAGAAATTAGATTAAAATGTGCCCCTTAAGGGCATAGATTTAGCATCTCTCCCTAAAGGACCTTAGGGTACATTCTGTTCACTGGACATCTGCATCTCTGCTTGTCAGCCCTTTAGATATGGAAGCCAAACAGAAGATAGGCACCTCCTGTAAAAGTATTTTTTGTTTTAATACTAGGAGCAGATGTCTTAGAGGCAATCTGCTCCCTCCCAAACCCTGCATCTCATTGGTGCTCTAAATCAAATGGATTTCTAGCACAGCTTTCACTTACTAAAGCCTCTGTATCTAAAACCTGTTCATAGTTACACACTGATTCTATTAAGGTCTATTTTTCAGCAGTATGAGCATGTCCAGCCACAATTCCACTCAATTTTCTCTTATTCCCTTGTACTGAGACTTTTGTTCTTTAATAAAAGCAAGTCTCCAACATGAATTTCTGACTCAGATCTTCAAAGCATGTTTAGCACCTCAGTTCTCATTTAAAAAAACAAACACACTATATTATATATAAAACACCTTAACATTATCTCCATAAATTTTATGGTGTTCTTTTTCTCCCTTTTCCATCACTTTGGGTGTCTTAATGCTCCTTACAACATCCTACTCAAATCAAGCCTTTTGCGCTGCCATCACATGAACAAGAGTAGGAATTAACTGGGACTTAAGACTACGAGTCAGCTTTCCACAATGAAAGGAAGCTCTTCCCATGTTTCAGGTAGAAGTTCGAGACACTTGTTCAATCTTGCAATTGTGTGTAGTAAAGGAATTAAGTGAAGACTGTAGTTGCTCTACCTTTCATCTACTTAACACAGAGGATAGCAGGACTGCTCCTGCACTAAACCCAAGCTATTATTACTATACAACATAGGAATTTTGGACAGACAGGTAAAAGTAAATGTATTTCTGGACTACCAAACTTATCTGGACATTTCTATTCCATAATCCCAAATCAAGCAATCTGGGTCAAGATTTTTGTGAACACTCATATTTTGTAAACACAAAATGACAGGAATTACATTTAGTATTTTATATTCCTGGTTACCTCCTTCTGTAGTTGAGACTCGAGATAACCAAAAAACACTCTTCATTTTATTGGGTGCAATTCCCTCACTGCTAAAGAGGGACTGGGCACTGCGACCAAAGCCCGGTTTGAGTAATATGGTGAAATGACACCTAGATTATCTCTGGACACCACCAACATAGCTAACACAGACTTGCTATTTACTTTGGTTTGATACCTCATTAGTAGTGGGCAACTGATTCATACAGCTAATTTTGCAATTATAATATTTTTAAACATGCTAAAAAATACTAAGTTATACTGTTTACAGAATTTCAAGGTGCTGAATTACAATGCTGTTAATTATATGAAATATTAGATACTTAATATAGGCTCAGGAAAAAGAAGCTACAAGATAAAAATGTAAGCGGTGCAAGTTTTTACTTGCTTCTGATATCAAAAACTAAGCAAAAGAAGGCTGATGCTTAGAATTTGCATACAGCAAAGTCAGAGATGTTCTACCAAGAATTTACACGGATGTTATGCATTCATGAATGTCATATAGCCAACCTAAGTGAGCTATTTCCACTTTATTATACAACATTTAAGAAACTTTCTAGGCCTAATTTGACAGAATAACCCAACAATAACCAAGAAAGAAAAAGGCAACTAACAAGACACTGGTTCAATATAATGTACTAGGAATTTACATAACAAATACCAGCCACTTACTACAGTCATAATAATAACTGTTAAATGAAACAAAAAACCCCAATCAACCAAACAACAAAAGGTTTGCTTTTAAAAAAGAAACATGCTTCCAAAAACCCATCCCAGAAGACAAGATTCTCCAATCTGCCATTGAACAAAGACTGCAGGAAACCATATGCTAAAAACAACCCCCCCCCCAAACCCACACCACCACACACACACCCCCAGACCAAAACAACTCCCATTGAAAAAGTAAATAGAGATGCAATCTACAGAAGTGACTGAGATTTCAAAGGTGAGCTGAGGAGCAACTACATCTATATTTTCACCTTCTCACCAACAACTAAGTAAAACACAAAAAAGTCAAATGAGTACCGAAATCAGTAGTTCCACTGCTATAGAAATGTTTTCAAAATACTTAACACATACATGTGAATTATGAGTATATACAAAAATAAAATACTTATAACTTGCTATTCAGAATATAAAGGATAAGCAAATAAACAGCTCTAAGGAAAGCTTCAAAACTTCAAAAGTAAAGGTAAAATTATTTTTTAGAATACAGAACATCAAGTCACTGGTATATGTCACAAATTTTTAAATTTCAATAGCACTGTAACAGTATTTCTTATGCATTTAAATGACTGCATTTGTGTGCCTCAAACTGCTTCTGATCCAAATCCCCTACTCCCACTTCTAATTATAGATACCATCAAGTGAAAAACATTAGTTTTTTTTTTTTAAAGCATCCAGTGAGCACTTAAAACTTCTCTTAAAATTCATATTTAGCAAGCAAATACTCTTTAATGGTTATATACACATGCAACTTTAAGCACATCTGTTTCAGCAACCTTCTTAGACTGCATTTAGTAGTTTGATTATAGCACTTTTGCTTTAAGATAAACTTGAATTCAGGAAAAAACAACCAACCTGCACTTAGACTACCTGATGGTTTACTTGCAGTTCCAAATCCAAATGATGATGCACCTGTGGCACTACTTCCAAAGGCAGAGCTACTTCCAAATCCTAGAAAAATAACAGCAAGGACACACAACAACAACAAGATGCTGCAATTAAAGACAAAAGTTTTGGATACGTATTCTAAAAGCAAGTAATTCTAAGCATTATTTGATAAGCAAAAATATTCCTAAGGTTAATGCCTCAGGAATATCTTATTCTCAATGGAGCACTACTTTCCATAAGAAAACAGCGAAATGCAAACAGGAAAGCGTTGGAGAGTCTTAAACTATTCCCATCAAAAACCAAAAGGGAGTAAAAGAAAGTACTATAAATGATCGTAGGTGAAATGAAATGTCTGAGGTTACAACACTGCTATTCGACTGTTATTAAACTGGCAGATTAAATGATATACTACATAGGCCAACACTAAAAATTCAGACAAAAGTTTATTACTTATTACAGAAAGCCACAATCTTCATCTACAACCAAGAGAAAAATTTTCTACACTTAAAGCAGAGTAGAGGTTTTCTTGAGTTTAAATTCAACTTTATTTTATTTGGGATCAGTTTCATCCTATTTAAGAGACCAGAAGATAGGTTTGGAAATAGAATTTCATGATATTTAATGGAAAAAGATGATCAAAAATGGGCCACCATAATTGTATTACTGTAATAAAACTAATTCTGTTCATTTTGTAATTGAGATAATTATAATTTCAAAATACATATATTTCAAAATAAAGAACTCAAATTTTATTAACATGAAATGACTTCAAAATACGGAAATGAGTTGATATTTGCAGCTTAAGATAGAAGCCAGACAAAAGGAAAGGTAAGAAATATATTCTTTAGTTTGGGCTATTTCAACAGGTAGTTATCAAAGTGAGAACAATCTTTACACTTGAGGAAATTATGCCCCCATTTTAAAGTTTAACTGTCAGGAAAAAATACTTTTAACTGGAGCCTTTACCATTCTTTTAAAGAAGTGTTTTACATTTTAAAACCAGTAATGGTTTGGACATGCTGTCTGAATGAGCATTCCATTGTCTTCTGTATTTTTTAAACCAAATAAGAGTTCTAAGTGCGTATAATAGCAAGTATTAGTTGAACGCAAGACAGTTTAAGTGCCACACTTCTTTTTTGTCCTATCTAGCTTGAAATGAATTACTAACGGTCAGGCAAGTATCTGTGTCAGCAAGTATTTCACGAAGCACAGGATCTATATGCTACACATCTTAAATACTTAAGTGCAAAAGCCTATTTACATTACTGACAATTCACACAAAACGTATTACGAAAACAGAGCAAGTTTCCTGGTTAAAGTGCAGTTTTGAGAATATATATTAAAAATTGCCATTGTTTTTTTCCCCTCCATTAAAAATACATATTTTTTGCATGCCTGAAGTATACACTCTGCTCCTCTGTTTCCAAAAGCACCATGGCAGGATATTTTGTGTGTATTCCTGTATTCTACTACTGCTTCCTTCCTTCCGTCTTTTTGATTTGTCAAGAGACCATGATTTTACAAATGAATATAGAAGAAATGTAAGCAAAGTACCTTCCTAAGCAGAGAACTAGTAAAGAAAGAACAAAAGTTAGGCCTCTAAGACACAGCTAGATGCCAATATCCATCTGTTTAAAATAAAGTGTTCTTGAATTTATATAGGAAAGATATGCAAATATACAGACAGCCTCTAGTCTATAAGCTCTGTGGTTGAAAAGCAACTTTCCTTTATGTTTTTAAGGAATCTAAAACACTGTGGGAGTGATCTGATAATTTAGAAATAAATATTTTTTTCTTGTTTTAGATGAAGACAGGCTTTCCTTTATTTGAAAAGGTTTACAATCTGAGAAAATACATTACTAGATTTAAGAATAATTTCAAGATGATTGTGTGAAGGTAAAACTGATATAATCTTTAAGTACTATATACTGCAGGAGATAAGTCATTCTAATAGCTAGCGATGTTTAATTAAATACTTTATGACAGTGATTCCCAAATATTGCTCATAAAGCAGCAAAATGGAAGGATGGGGAGTGGGGCTGCAGAGAGGACAGGGTGTGACAAAAAAATTGAAGCACAATGCATTATGGTTATGCTCGACAGATGTAATTTTCTTTGCAGATCTCACAAAAGCTTCAGAGAACACAAGCGTCTTCTTACTGGCACTTAACATTGCATTCAAATGAAAAGACCTACATGAGTTTTATTTATTTTTAAGATCACTACCTACTCTTTCATGGTTGCATGCACTTTTGGTATACACCCTCCCGCTCCTTGCGCTATAAATCCACATTTTGATGATAAGAAAATATTTTCCCCTTACTTTCAGATGTTGCACTGCTTTACAGCTTGAGAAAAGGATTACTTTTTTCCCCTACCTCAACACTGAGGGACAGATAGACAGCTAGAGCAAATATGTTTCTGCAAGCAGGATCCCAGAACTATAGCCGTTTTCTAGCACTTTGTCTTATCTTAATCCAAGCAGAAATGGGTTCTCATAGTTAACAGTTGTACATACAGGTGAAAAACTTCTATAGGTTAGCCACTGCCTGTTCCAGTGTCTCAGGTGCCTAACTTTCAAATACATAACAAATGAATTCAGGTTCTAGTTACAAAAAGATGTACTTGACGCACTTCCCCTAGCTTTAGGAACATCCCTATGCAGTTACTTCATCCTGTTTATTCCAGGTCTTCAGTATAACGCTATCAAACTTAGTAACTCTCTCTGCAAGGCATGAAGAAGTTTGGAAAGTACATCTTGTCAAACTGCAGGTCTATCACTGAAACAGATCATCCTCTTAGAGAAGTTTAAGTTTTGCAAGAGATTCAGATGTGCGGTATAATAATTTAATGAAACATTAAAAAAGTTAAAGTGTACCTCCAAGGCTTGAAGAAACTAAGCCACTTGATTGCAAGCCAGTGCCAATACCTGAGCCGAATGGCGTTCCAAAACTAACTCCCAGAGATGGCTGTGGCCCTGGTATAAAAAAAATGAGAACAAACTTGCCTTACTCTTTCATAGTAAAAAGATCCTTTATTTATTTAATCAACTATTTGATCACGTGAACATCATTGCTTTCAACAAACCCCATCAAGTCCAAACTTTACCTCCTCAAAATTTCTCACTAAATTGTCTGCCTCTACATCCACCTGGTAATATCTAAGCAAACACTGACCATAATAAGGTGAAACTAGCCAAAACTAGTAACATGACAATAGCATTATATAGTATAAAAAGTTAACTGGTCTCATTTTAAAAACTTTCATGTATTAATCATTAATCAAAACCTTAACAGAACTATAGGTAACAGTATTTTGCCACCTGTATTAATGAAATCAGAGAAAGGATAACCTTCAAATTAAAAAGGTAAGAATTAACACTAATGTAATTAAAATTGCATTACCAAAAGTTAATTTAATAAATAGGAACCTTCACAGCTACTCAAATATTGCATCCAAATTTAAACAGAACACTAAGTAGATAAAAAAACAAGACAATGACTTTATTTTATCAAATTTATTGTTCATTTTTAAGCAAGTCAATTACACAGTAACATGACAATTCAAATCTTTTCCACACAAGTGATAACTTAGTTCTGTTAAGCTTTGCTACATTACACCATTCAAGGTATACTAGTCAAACCACCTGTTTAAATAAACATTTACAAAAGGCACAGTTCTGTGTACCTTAATGAGCTAGATACATTCATGAGTTTCAGATTCAGAAGTTTGTCCCATCATTAAAAAAATTGACAGTAGTTTCCCCTGCATAATCACATTAAGATGCAGGGCTGTCAAAACCATTTTCAGTCTGCCAAGATAAAATTTACAGCCTTAGTTTCCTTTTTTCCTTGAGGGATGAAGAATCAACTTGCTAGCCCATTACTAACATATTTTAAAATAATTAATTCTGATAAATAATTTATTAAAATATGTTGACAGTTTTCACAGTACAATCTTATATTCCTGTTTTTTTCAAGCAGTTATCAGTGCACTAGTTAAAAAGTTTAATCAGAGATAAAATACAGTGCCAAACTCTTAATCCACAGACATTCCCATCTTTCCTTAAGACAGCCTTCTCTATGTGACTATCAGATACTTATGTACTACACCTGTGAAAGCAATCATTTATTCAAATATTATTATAAAGCTCAAATGATTCCAGTCTTCTTCCCAACCCATTATCACTTTTGGGATTATTTTCATTTGAAAATTCCTACAAAGTTTCTTGCAACTCATTTTTGTCTGAAGTTTCAAAGTGCAAATATTTTAAGCTTTTTAAATCAATTCAGTTTTTGAAACTTTAAATGGAAAAATCATTTTGAATCAAGTGAAAGGCACTGTATATTGAATAGCAACATTTTTGCAAGGAACACAATATTCTTATGTGATCCAAGCTGAATGACATCTGTATACTCATAGTGTTAAACTAAATTTTAAGAGCAACTAAAGTTGTTAGCTTTTAGTCTCTGCTTAGCAAGAAATAGTTAGGAAATCCAAGCTAATTTTTCAGCTTAAAAAAAAAAAGTATATTAGATGTTCTGGTTACAAATTTTCACATAAATGTAAAACTAAACTTGTTTACATCCAGTTTAAATACTGACATCTACCTAGCAGCTCTTTAAAAATAAAGACAACATTGTTAACCAACAAAAAGAAACAAAAAACACCTTACACAAGTCACTTTGTTAGATGACTAACTAAAAAAAGAACCCAAAGCATATCTAGTTCCTTCTCAGCTTAAAAGAGCACACAGGTTCCCTGCTTTAGTAGGGGGCACTGTTAGTGGAAGACCTTAGAACAGAACAGACACTACAGTCCTCCAAACTTGTCTTCAAATGCAATGTGTTTTTTAGAGCCAGTAAAAAAACCCTTAATCTAAAATACCTCAGGTTATATAAAACAGGATCTCATACCTTAGGTTAACAAGGCGATATTTGCTGATTTTGTACCATAATTTTCTGAAGGCATCATTACTATTTATAATCCTTGCAAGTAAACATACATAATTTTCAATAGCAAAAAACTAGTAATAAAGATTCTTCAATGCCAAAAGTACTAGCAAAAATTGGCACTTTTGGCTTTTATGAGACAAATTCATTAAAACAAATATTTTAATGTTTTTAAACTTACTATGTTTGCTCTGTAGAGCATTTCAGTTTCATGGATAGGACCTACTACCAAGAGTCTAGTTAGGTCAGCAAGATTTCCCACCAAAGCAACATTCTGCAATTTTTGAAAATCACAACTGGTCCTAACAGAGAACAACTTTAGAGTCACAATTCAGACCTGATTCCAACAAAGCAACACGCTGATTAAATTTAATCAAGGTTAAGATCATGTTACACAATAAAAAAAAATTTAAGTGCTGTAAAGATTTCAGTATGACTTTCCAATACCACTTCAATCCCATTGAGTCAAGTCAAAACAAAGCAAAGCATGCTAGTGTCTTCGTAATGCTTTGACTCACTCTGTACTCTGCCAGTTAAGGAGAGAGTAACTAATATCTTAAAAGAAAAAAAAAAAAGGAAAAAAAAAAAGAAAAGTTAGCTTGGAAAAAGCATTTATTTGGTTAAGACAACTAAGTCTTACCAGAAAAACACTAGATCAGTTTCAGCCTTGTGCATTTACAGCTCTTAGTTCACTAGGCTTTAATTTCCCTTAAAAATCTTTTACTTTAATACCATCAATGATAATAATGTAGGTAGACTAGCCACCATCATTTTAACTTCCTTGGTGTTAAAAGACTGCTCAGGGAAGGTGCAGGAGAGGCAGTGGTTAAAACTCTAGCTACTAGTGCACAAAAAGCATGGCCACCACTGCTACCAATAAAGCTGTGCTCAGGGCAAAAAGTGCAAAGTTCAGGAGAAAAGCTGAGTGCAGACTCAAGCGTTATTAAATAACTCTAGCTTCTGTTAAATGGCACAGAAACTGTGCTCCACTGTGTAAGCCACAGCCCTGGTCTCCTGATTATCCACCCCAGGAGACCAGTGGAGCACACCTCTGCCCCCTTCTGTACAGCCAGGATCCACTGACTTTGTCCCAACAGGAGCAGGAAGGGGAAGGAGGAGATGGCATGCACCGGAGTCATGTCTTGGCATACAGGTAGAACATAGATGGGTGCACACCTACACCCAGGAACTGGGAAACATTCCTGGATCCCACAATTTAGATGTAATTACCAAACCTTTTGACTTCTGAACGTGAATTTAAAACAAATTATGATGTCTTTTCCAGAGAAAGAACAGTAACTCACTAATTCTAAATCAACCTTATGAAATAGGCTTAACCGTCAAATATTAAGAAAAAAGAAAAAAGACATAACCATCCTGATCCCCCAATATTAGAGTACCATATATTACATTTTAATCAAAAGCTTTAAAGCCCAGATTAATTTTCTTGCTTTATTCTTATCTTCAAGAACAGCAACAGGAGGTCAGGTATTACATGCACCCCTCTTCTCCCCCCCATACATACACCTCCTCACTTCAAAATTTTTCCTCTCAAAACCTTCTACCATCCCTTGCATATCCCACTCTTCACGATCTAGAACTTGTAAAGAAATATGCATGATTTTAACTTTGAGTAGCGGAAAGTTTATAAAAATTAATAACTTAACACAAAGCTAAAAACATGCAAATATTTGCAGAGTTTTACTGCAGCAGATGGACATCTGAAAACGTTTCCTCAGACAAGGAAGAGGAAACAAAGACGACAATCTTTTAATATTAAGATTCCTGCAAAACTGAAGGAAAAGATCCTTACCCTTTTCCACTGAGAATAAGGCAAAAAGTAGTAGCCTTAAATGGAAGCTAAGAAGTTTCAGGTAACATGTTGGGAGAAAAAAAAGTCAAGAATTGAGAATATTATTTCAGGGAAGTTGGGAATTTTCCTTCATAGCAAGTGTTTAAGACTGAACAAAGATCTCTCGGGAATAGCTCAAGCCTGACTGACCCTGCTTTTGAGGAGAAGGCACAGACAAGATGACTCCTGGTTCCACCTGATCCTATTTATTTCTTTAAGAGTTTTAAATATTCTGAAGGGCCACTCAAAACATCAACCTACCTCTATTTCTGATCGCCAGCTTTTCAAGGAAGAGTTACATGGAGTGACAATATTCCAACTGAAATAGCAGTAAACTCAAGTTGTCATCTACTTTTGTTGGCATGTGAGAGATAAGTTAATGGTTTTGTTCCATCTGCAACCACAATCACTCTTATAGATGGCACTTTTTATAAAGACATTTCACAAAACAGACACCCCTCTGCTCCTTTGATTATGAAGTGTTACAAAATACCTCAAGGTATAAAGTCACCTTACCTCATATGTGTCAGTACAGGTCAAGTCTGCATTTTTTTCCACTCCTACCCGTAAGACAATATTCACAAAGTCATGCCATAACCGGCATAAATTTACTGAAGTTACTAGCAGTTCTCTTGAATCAGGACCAAGACAAGGAAATTTGAATCCCTCACCACAATTCATAAAAATGCAGGTAGAACTTTGAATGTGACATCTTAAGTATGTGACTTTTATACACAATTAATCCTGTAATGACTGGGGAGATTTTAAGAAACAAGATACAAGGATAAAGATGAATGGAGAGGGAAATATTTTGGCAATGTTAGCTGCGCAAGCCATGCTTCTCTATATTAAAAACCTGAAGTATGACATGACATTATTTCACAGCTTTTTCTGTTTAAAAATAGACAGCATAACAAAATAGGCAGCATAACAAAAAGATTAAGGACTACAGCAGAAATTCTAAGGAGCAGTATTTCATAGCTTCCTTTGTTGTGCTCAAAATATTTTGGCCTATTTGTCTTCTGACCTATCTCCTTGCTGTTTATAAGGGCCAGGGCTGGAAGCACGTCATATTTTCATTTTACAGAGAAGGCAAGTACTGCCTAATAATTTGTCAAACTCTTAGGGTGCTTGCTGAATAGCTCTCTAATTAAAACCATTCAATACTTGACAACTGTTACAAAACATGGGAGGGAAAGGGTGCTAAGATGACTTTCAGTACACCTATGACGAAGAGCATTTTAGAAAGTAAGTGGTAAAATACAGTTATGTCAGTAAATTATGAAAACCAAAACCTTAGTTAGACCCATATATCCATGTTCAGACAAAATTAAATGGAGGTCAATGTTTCTGCTAAACGATTAAACATCAATTCAATTCTCTAACTTCAGGAATCCACCTCTGAAAAGCGTTGGTTAGTATAACAATGTCAACTAAGGTGCCATAAGTTATTTCCTTTGCCATACATATTTGTCTCCGATTAGCAGTGAGTCATGTACTTCTCCGTTTTGGTCTTCCTCTTATACACACATGAACACACAATCACCCATCCACTCTACTTTCTCTGCTAGTATTTATTTTTAACAGCAGAATGGCAAGCAAACAACTGCTCCAACATCACCCTGCTAAAGGGATTGCTATAAAATAAGCAGCCAGTCATCCATCTTCCTATTCTACAGGTACTGCTCCACTATCCTTCCTATTCTTATAGCATTTTTCATTTTACAATTCCAAAGTGCTATATAAAAATGCATCATTCGTTTTACATAAGAAAAGGTAATATGCATTTAGATATTCTCTCCTCACTGATTTGAAAATAGTTTACTATAACCATACAATTTTGGAAAGAGGCTATACTATGTGTATTCAGAGATGTTACTTAAGAGTGAAGACTAACATTCCAAGGTGTAAATTAGAACAATACAGTAAATATCACTAACACAAGTAAATTCACAAGATCAAATATCTGTTGTATAATTATTGCTAAGTCTACCCTGCATTTTTCTATTGGCTATGTATCAATAACTCTGCTCATCACAACGTTTAGATTTTTAGGCTAACACAAAGGAAGACTTCATAGAAAGTTTTACACAAATTTACTATTGTTGTAACACTAATAATCTATAACTTGAATGCACTCAGACCTGTAGCAGGCTGTTGCTGCTGAGTAAGTGTTGCAGCCATCGCAACGGCTGCTGCATTTGGTATGTTGCTGAAGGGGATCGGTCCACTGGTAGCACGTGGCGCGCTCTGCCACTTCTTAGCTTCTGTTCGTCTTGCCTCAAACACATCCATGGCATCTCCCAGAAAGGTTTTCCTGTAGCCAAGGTATTGGTCTTTGAGCATCTGAAGGGGGTGGGGGAAGCCATTTTAGTTCAGTGTATTTGACATAAAGCCTTAACTTAGACACCAAGTTATTTATAACATTTCCTTAAAAACCCTCCAAGCATCTACTCGTGTAATGAGCTGGAGAGAACTCTTTTGCATCAACTATGGTCAGAAGAGGTTCTTTATTTAAATTCTACAGTGTGATCAAACTTAATAGTAACATGCCAAAAATATCAAAATCTTTCAAAAGTGGTATAAATCAGCACAGTTACACTTATGTCAATGGAGTAGCTAAGCAGCAAAATACAGTCACATAACTAGCTTATTACATAAGCTAGTATTTCATCAGCTGGAAACATACTCTTCAGTGCTACCATTTCTGCATACAGTCTTCTCTTACTTCCTCACCCTTCTTCTATGTTTCTTTCCTTCTTCTCTTTCACATTTCTTTCTTAGAATCGCTATCAAATGGCCTAAATCTGATCCCCTTCACTTACTTCTTCCCCTTCCCACCCAAAACCCCACCCTTTGTGACAAGAGCTGACTTGGCCTTTTCATCATGATTCTTCTCCATCTCTGTCAAAGGTGAGGGAATTATGAATATCTTAGATAACATTAAATGAAGAAATTTATCCCTGTTAAGAACCAACAGAATGACTTCCATCTTCTAACACAGAACTTTTAAATGTAATGTATTTGTTTAGGAAAGACAGAAGATCAGTAGATTAAATTGAATTTTATGGAGAAACACTATTTCTTGTCTTCCAGGCTAAGGACATGCTTGTTTGAGAAGATGAGCACATTTAATTCCTGTCCAAAAATTCTGACTTGGAATGTGAATGGCTGTAAGCCTAAGTGTATCAGAAAGGCATAGAAAGAATGATTCCAGTATCATATCAGGAGTGCTGTCTCTGGACAGTAAAGACATTTTCAGAACTTGGATGAGACTTAACATGATGCCATACTGACTGCAATAGGAGCCAGCAAGTGCCATAAGACATTGTCCAGCAGTTCTTAAGGCTAATTTACACAGAATGATTTAACAAAATTCTGTATCAGAACTGTGCCTAAGCACATTTCATTCTTCACTGAACTTGTATATTGAATGTATCTGTATATTCATGTGATACAAATACATTTATAAACTAACTAGGCTATCAGCCAGCACAAAGATGTCTCAGCCTATTATTTTTCTGTAACTTCAGACCTTTGAATCAAACTGTATGTGCAAACCAGAAAACCTAGTTCAGACAGAGGAATGAGTTATGGTCAACAGCTCTGCCTTCACAAGTCATATCACAACCATCAGAACACAGCTACAGAACACAGCAGGTTCAAAACTGCACTGTCTCCTAGCACTTAACAGTTGATAAACTAAAACTAAATGCAGATCCACTTAAAGAGTACACATTTCCTCCTGTTTTTTAAATTTTTAGCTGTAATTGTACCTTCCAAAATACTAGTCTTCGTGTTCCCTGGATTAAATCTAAAAACAAAAAAATCCACCCCCCCAAGAACACCCTCCAAAACCCTATCTCCTAATTTCAAGCAACACAATATTTAGCCTGAAGTAAGGGCTTTCATCTTCAGTCATATTGACAAGGTACCGAAGATGATATAGCTCATGCTTGCCTACTAAGCCAGCTCTTCACATTGAAGAATAACAAAAAGTATCACCACAGAGACCACAGCACAAGTCAGTCACTGATCTCAGGAGTGAAGAACCCAGCACACATCCTTTCTGCGGAAACTACAGAGGAGCTAACATGTCCAATACCTGGTACCAAAAACGAGTTAACTAAAAGCAGCACAAACATCTGATGAATGAATACAAAGCCAGTCAATACAAGGTCAACCATGGAAGAGAGAGGAAGGAGAGAGAAAAAAAAAAAAAAAGGCAAACAGACAAAAAACAACCAAAAACACCCCCTTTGAGCTGTAATCCAGTGAACATCCATGCTGACCGAAGCACTGAAGCCTGAAAAATCTAGTTCTTACAACAGCCTCAGCTTTCTTCAGTTTTATCCAGGAAAAATAAAGTTTTGGATCTCTAGAGAAAGTGGCACTACTGAAAAGAAGATTCTTCAGAAGAGAAGCAAACAGAAGTTTCACCAGAGCTCTTCCCATTAACAAAGCCACTTAAGCTCAGACAGCAAAAACAATCCCAAACACTTATGCTTTCTCCAAGGTTTTTCCTTATCAAGAAGGGTACTGATTCCAAGAAAAATTAAGGCTTGTAGAAGGCATTTCTCCAGTATGTCTAGAAGCGGAACGAGAAGCTTAAGCTGGAGACAGAAGTTCTGCTTCATTCCATGGAGTCCATGACAGAAAAACAAGTTGAACCTGGCTCCTCTGAAGCTTTGCTATATTAGCATTTTTTTAATAGTCATTTTTCGTATACATATGACTTTCCATGAAAATTGGGGTGAAAAAGAGTCGGAATACAATGTTCACCAAAATTATTTGGTATGTTAAAAATCTTACATGTGAGTATCTACTTTTTTCTGCTACCTATTTGAGTAAGAGTAGATTTAGATCATCTTTGCTTGAAATCACAAGACAAAGCAGGCAAAGAACAAAGTATAAAAGCATCAGCTCAAAGACAGAAATTAAAAAGGAAAGGAATTACATGAAAAAAAAAAAAACCAAAACATTATGCAACCTTAATGGCTATGGTCATTGTTGCCACCATCACTCTAAGTAGAGAATTCAAATCAGACCACTTCAGCTGAACAAAAGTAACTTTATCTGAGCACTTCTCTGGGACAGTTGCTTGGGAATGTTTAAAAGCAACAGTTTCACAAGAAAAGAGAACACCTGAAGACAATATTTTTTCAACAAATGCTGTTTTTTAGTTATTAACACATCAAGACAACATACCTTTACATTTTCATGTATTGATTGAAGTTGGGCAGCTAAAGCTACAAACGTTTGATAGATTTTCTGCATAGCCATAGACAAATCTGTAAGAGGCATATAAAATATTGGTAAATGACAATCTTATTGCCAGGGGAAAAAAACAAACAGAAAGCCACCCTCTCACCCACCCCAGCAACTGTAACAAGAGGAAAAAAGTTTGATAAAACCCACAAACTCATATAGCAGAAAGCACAAAAAATGCATGTGAATAAATTAATGTCTATGAAAAATACAGAATAGGAGAGTAATCGGGCAATACAAGAACAGTTTTCCAGCAATGCAGGACCACTTTTTTCAATACTACTTCTCAGGGCTTTAAGCTTGTTTTGTAAACTACTGTTCCGCTCCCTCTCCCCTCCTCTCTCTCTTTTTTTTTTTTAATATATATGATATTCCCCCCCCCAATGAGTCTGTCATTTAGACAAACTAAAAGAAATTTAACTTAATTTTACCCAAGTTTTCATTACACAGGAACATTTTACCTCATTGGTTATAATATAAACACAGTTAGATCAGATTTTCTTGAATTTGTATATACTTTTCCAGTTAATGCACAGTTTTTCTGAGTTAATGCACAGTTAAGTGTTCAGCTGATCTTGCCAAAGAGATAACAGTAATACAGAAGTTTTGCTTACATTTTTAAGACATGATTAAGACTCACAGGACCCCTTTTATGCTAGTTCTACCCACAAACATATTGTGCTCATTAAACAGAGAGCGACACAATGGGGAGCCTTGTTACCTAATGAAGTCTTAGATGTAGGGTATCTTACTTCCCATACAGTTATGGGAGTGTTTTCAATGCACCCACCTAATGCAAAACCTCACAATTAAAGGGGAATATCTCAAAGGTTTTGGCAAAATGAGGCAGCTGCTGACAAGCAAACAAAAACCCTCAGCTTTTTCTGAAAGAAACACTGAAGCAATGCACCTAAACGGAAGACAGATAAGTGATGAAGTGGTCTTTCACTGTGGTAAGACCAGTTCCTGCACATCCTCTGAAAGAGGCTTAGCCACTAAGTAGTCATCAAGTCCTTAAAGATCTACAGGTCTATCGATGGTTCTTGAACTGAAGAGGCCTGCCCCTTCAAAGGAAAAATTCTCCGTTATATTTTGCATTTCTTTTGGAAAGAGAAAAGTTGGGGAAGAAGAAATCTGCAGAGATGTGAGGCCAGCGGTATCTACCAATGCTTAGGCTACAAGCTCCAAGAGTCTGGAAACAATTTATTAAAACCGAATACTAGACTTCAAAATTCTCATGACATTCTGGGTCACAATTTTTTGGTTCTTCCTATATGGTAAAGGAATAGCAGCCACATCTACAAAACAGTGCTGACTAGATCATTTGCCCACAGTCTCAACATGCTAGCACAGCAGATTGCACCTTGCCACATATGCAAGGAATCTTTAGAGTATAGCAGATACTGCTGAAAAACCTGAGGAAAATCCCTGAGGACATCACTCTGATACTCTGAAAAGGCAGAATCCCATGGAAAGGAGAGTTGGGATGCAGCAGATCTTTCTTGCTGGAAGCTAGGTCTAAAGAGTTCTCTTGTCTTTGACGTATGAGGTGCAGAGTCTAAGCACCATCCTGTGGTGGTGAGATATTCAAATACCATTCACCACAGAAACATATGCACTTGATATCACTGTTTACAGAGGGACCTATACCTAAAACAGTCAAAAAGATAAGAGTTCCTATGTTCATAGGAATAACATGAAGCCAGAGGCTACTGTCTAGAGATCCAGTAATTCTTCCAAGATTGAATGACATGGCAGCACACAAGACTGAATGGAATCAGTCAGAGCTAAAGGCAAAGCTAATAGGCTCAGAACTAGAGACAAGGCCCTATTTTGAACTGGAGCAGGCAGAGCAGTTACCAGTACTTGTTTAGTCAAGCAAGTCTGATGTCTGGCATCTTCTCATAATAGCTAGATCCTGAAGGAAGGAAGATGGACACAGTGGATATCAATGCTCTCACTTTCAGGCTTTGTTGGGATCATCCATCCAGCTCGGAGATTTAAAGAAGAGAGATCACAAACACCTTTCTCAAAAAAGCAGTTTTCATCCCTGTGCTTGCCATTTTGACAAGAGTCTTCTGAAAGGAACATTATATCCCAGAGCCAAACCTACTGCATAAGTTTACTTTTCAGAGTAAATCTAGATTTTCATCTCATGCTCCTGAAAATGAAAAAGCTTGCAGATAGCACTTTCACAGGGAAACAAAACTGATCTACAACAGTGAAGACACTTTGATATCTTCCATGGATAAGCAATTCTGTTGCACAAAGACCTCATTTTAAAATAGGAGGTGGCAGGTGAAGTTGTGTTAGTGGAAGGGGATGGGAGAAGCAAGGAAGGTAAGAAAAAGACAGAACAAGACAAAAAAATCCCTAAGATTCTCACTGTTATGTTAACCACAAAGTGAAGGCCATAAGAGTCCCCTATGACTTACATACGTAATGCAGAAAATTAGACAAAGACAAGAGAAAAAAAATGACTAGAAACAGAACAGAATCAATGGACGAAGCAATCTTGAGCCAAGTCAATGAAAAACTGAAGAGTAGGAAGCTTGCCCTGATGTTTATGAGCTCATCAGGAACATAAAGGAGCAAAAAGTAGATGGACTGCATAGACACTGCTAGAAGAGAGCCCAAAACTTGAGTTCAAGTGGTCGCAAATCACATCTCAGGGGTACCTCCTGCTCCCTAAGAGCCCCAAATTCCCATTCCCAGCCTCTATGCAAGTGTCAGCTAAATCTAGAGAAGGCTCAGAGACCAATCTTGCACAAGACCTTAAAGTGAGACAGAACAAACAAGTGCAAAACATACCATGCTTCTTGGTATTTCCTATTTTTCAGCAGTTCAGATGTTGTGATTTCTACTCATAGGCACCCAACATCTTTCTGGTATCAAAGTTTCTATATAACACAAACCAGGCTTACAAGTTGTACCTCAGGAAGTGGATCCAACTTAAAAATCGAGAACCTTTCTGAATTGAAGGCTAAAACTCCAAATCTTGATATTGAGCAACTGCAGTATTTATCTGAACACTTATTTCTGTACATTAAATAAGGAATGCTAGCAGTAATTAAAGAAGGAAGTATTTGCAAAGTTTTTCCTATAGGTATGAAGTTTCTTAATTTTTGTGCAAGAAGCATTAAAATTGGAATGTTACCTTGTGGAGTTATGTGTGAATTGTTTGCTTGAGTAGCAAGATGATTTTCCAGCTCTTCTATTTGTTGCCTGTACTGTTGCAGCTGTACTTCAAACTGCTCGACCAAGATTCTGAAGTAGCTAGATGAGTAAAACAATCAGATCACATGATTAAACTTTGCTAATTTGACATTTGTTTTTAATAGCTATTGTAGATTTGAGAATAATTACATTACTTGCAGCAGGTATATGTTTTATGACATTCTCCTTCCACTAATAGAAGGAGAGCAAGGATTGTATTTCCCATGTCTATGGTGAAATACTGAGTGCCAAGATAAACTAAATGTAGAAATAAAAACATTGTTTCCATGAAGCATTCAGTACACATTTCGCAAAAAGCGGAAAAAAGTCAACTTAAGCTATATTATTGACTACTCTTACAAATAACAGTAACTTACTCTGCTGGGGCTGTATTTTCATGCTGAAGACCAGGAGGAGTTTTCTGTGTTCTTAGCGCTATTTCTGCATTCTTCAGCTCCTAAATAAGTAAGGAAAATTAATAAAAAGATAAGGTTCTGTTCAAAAAAAATAGCTACGTTATAGTTCACTCACGTACAGTTTTTTCTTCAAATACTTAAAATTATGATAAAATCTGACCAGAAATTCTTCAAAGAATAGATTGCCAGAGGGTTGGAGAACTATAAATGCAACAGAAATTTGGAGAAGGAACAAACAACCTTTTAACTTGAAAGCATGCTGAGCTCTAAGAAATTTAGGAAGCATTGTACTAAACAGCTACAGCTAAGATTTAGTTTCTAACATATTTCAGAAATCCCGATATAATTATTGAAGATGGGGGGTGGGGAAGGAGTAGAGTCAAGCGCAAGGATGTAATGCATCTAAAAAGGGAATATATAGGGAAAAAAACCAAGATTTTGCATTTTGCTTTAATAAAAACATTTACTATTCCATAAAATGCTTTTTCAATAGAATCTTCCTCATGATCTTTTTCAGGCACGTAAATTCCTAATGGTAGAGTCTTTGGAAAGTGTTGAACGGAAGTGTCTCAATGTCTCATTCTGATTATTCTCAACTGCATTGTTTATGGAAATATGAGAATTCCACCAATACATTTTTCCTTAAGAAAACAGTTTCCAAGGCACAACTAAAAAGTATTTCCTTTTGGTACCACAATATATATGGGGGGGGGGGAGGAGGAAACAGGGGACCAACATTTTTACCTTAGAATAAAATACGCTTATTTGTTTGCAAAGCAAGTAGTCTGCACATGCCGAAAAAGATGAAGCAGTATGGATCTTAACTTGAGAAGGCACCTTAATCATAACCTGAGCTCAAACTGGTACACAGGTACTTACACAGGTAAGATGCAGATTGATGGGGAGAGTTCTGATTCATGTCCACTAAAAATATACTAGCAATCATTAAAGACATTACAGTCCCTAAAATTTTGCTGTTTCTTAAAAATTATCAGAAGGAAACATGTACTTGCAGCACCTCAGTAGCATGTTATTACAGACAAGCCTCTGCTGAATATGTAACTGGAACTGAACTAAAGCAGGCACACATTCCCCTCTGTTGCCTTTGCTGCAGAAAAGCACTTTTCTGAACGATGGTCACCTAACTGCTGTTGTACTTATCTGACAACACAAACGTCAGATTTCAGTCAGTCTCCCAGGATTCAACTTTTCATTTTACAACTGTTTTTGTCAAGATACAGTTGAGTTTCCATTTGTTAACTTGACTATTTATCCTAGATGAAATAACACACACAAACTTGAGTTAAGAGAATTTACATTCAAATATACCTGTGCAGTTTCCATTTTCAGCTTGTCAATATTAAGAGTGTTTCTCTGTAATCCACTGGCAACTACAGACAGAAGTTGTTTCAAAGCTTTAATATCTTCCTGTACTTTAAGCATTGCTTTAGAGGACATTCTACTAATTTCTTCTTGGACTTGTTTTTGTTCTTTCACAAATTTCCTGAGGAAGGGAGGAAGAAAAAAGAAAAAAAGAAAAGAGAGAGAGAGAATATATATTGTGTTACTGGAAGCACCCAACTGCTTATAACTTGGGTATATTATTTAAATAGGGATGAAATCAATCTTTCCAAAATCAAATATTGAATTTTAAAGTTACTGTACACCATAGTATTATAACTCCTAGCATGCTAATAGTCAAAAACAGAAACAGCAACTTCAATATCAATTGTTTAAGTGTTATGCTGTCCCCGACAAACTAAGCTTATATCCTCATTTATTAAGTATCTAAATGTGATTACCACTTTGAACTCACAAATACAGTGACAAACAGCTTCTTTGACTAGTCTAAAGTCTGTCTCCTTCCTACCCGAGGGAAGGCTGCTCTGCAGTTCTTTATTCCATGAGATCCACAGTGCATATGGAAAGGTCCAATACTCACTATGCATTCACAACAGGCTTAATACTCCTAGGGAGAGCTGGACCAACTTCTAGGAGCCTATTTATTAGGCATGCACATTTCTGTAAGTGTGTAGAAAAGGGGGGCTGAAAAAGACCACAGCCTATGACAAGTAGCTTCAGCTACCAGAACTATCCATCTGCTTTGATCCCAGGTTAACATGTCAAGAGACTTTGGGCTGGGTAAGCTATCCTGCATGCAGCCTGGAGCATGGTGTTTTTGCTACAGAACATTAAGAGTATACACTACTTTGGCTATTCAACTGTTTAAAAGAACAAAACAAAAAACAAACAAACAACCCTCCCCACCCCCCCACCCCCCCGCAAGCAAATCCCTACAACCCTAAAACACTACTTACTGTAGATTTTCTACATCTTGACAGATTACTGGAGGTAGATTTTCATCCTTTAATGCTTTACTATCTCTACAAAGAGACAATGTATGTTACATGGTGCTTTAATACTGCCAAACATTTTCACATGATTTCTAAACAAAATTAAAACTTTCAAGGGCTCAGTAAATTTGCACCTGTTATATGCACGTTGCAACTAGTAATAATTTGGATTAATGCACACAATCAATAGAGACTATATTTCAGTCTTTAATCTTGTGTAAGCACTGTATGCATTTTGCTGAAAAGATTTTTCCACAGACTGCATAAGTCTATAGCAGAAACCAGATAAGCTGTAGGTATATTTGATGGGAAAACTGCAACTGATGTTTAAAATGATGAACCACCATCACTAAATTGTTCATATTACAGATGCTGTTTATTTACATTTATGCTTTTTTCAAGAGCAGTGTAGTAAAAAAAAGCCAATATATTAAGTATAGCTGTTTTCTGTTAACCCAGAGAATGCAAAGAAAATCTTAATACTTACTCTGGTCGTGTTCCTGTTTTGTCATCTAGAAAATCAAAATTGTAGGTCAGAAATAAAACTTTGAAGAACTAGCAAAAAACAACAACAACAACAACAACAACAACACAAAAACAAAAAACTCACACCAACCTTAATGAGATTTTTAGGGAAGAACTAAAGACTGCTATCCGCTCGATTTCATAAGAGGAAGACACTATACTAACCATAAAAGAAAGGTTTTAATTTACTCTCACAGATAAGCATCCTTTCAAGAACAATAGTTCATCAGTTAAGGTGATAACATCTGGCACACAAATTAATGCTAAACATCTTATATATCTGTGTTGACTTGTGTAGTGACACGAACAACTGCAATTGTGTAAGAAATCTGTCCTCTCTTATGCAACCACAAGCAAATCACTTAGACCCTATACCCAGGAAACAACTCAAGGGTCTAAATTCAGCAACAACACACTATCTCCTTCTCTTAAATATAAGGGTAATGAAGGTTTGGTGAAGAGACTTCCCAGGAGCTCTGCTATTCCATATGCCCAATAATAAGTAGTAATACCTTCAGTTCTGTCAAACCTTGCTTAGCCACCACTTATGCACTACATCTGTGGATCTAGCACCCAAGATGCCGAATGCCTTTCTTGATAAACAAAATGGAGTTTGACACAATATTATACACAACAGCAAGCCATGACTATTTTTAGTCAGGGTCAGTAATCACATGTTGCAACTTTTACACATCCATCTACAAGGAAAAACACTCACTTAGAAAGACCAAGACCTGGTCTGAATCTTCTTCAGTTAGATGTGATTCAGATCCTCACTTCTCTCTCAATGCCACCAGGCTAGACAGCAGGCTAAGACAGTACCTCTCTCCATTCCTGATTCATTTGGACCTCTATAAAGCCAATGCTAGTGCCACAAACAGTTTAAGCTGCACAAGCCAGTGCTTCTACTGAGACAAGATACTTTTAGAAGTGACATCAGCTTAAGTTGTCCACAGAACTAAATGCAAATTTGTGCTGCCAGAGAAAGAACAAGGAGAGTGATTCTGTCACCCAGTACTAGGGCATGTAGAAAATTTAAGCTGAGTCTCATGACCACTCCCTATTCCTTTTGGAGGGAAAAAAAACAGCAACAAGAAAAAAAACCCACACAAACCGCACAACCCCACACTCTGGGGGAAAAAGAAAAAAAAAAAGAGTGAAGGGTAAAGACCAGAATTTAGGACTCCTCTCTCAGCCAATAACTTAAAAATTAGGCAGAAAACCAAATTTACTTTGCTTTCTCTCTCTAGCCATTCAACTTTTGGTTTTTTTTGCTGTTCATCTGAACAATATCCACAAAAAGAGACACGGGTCTGAAATCAGATCCTGCTACTTTCTGGGCAAGTGCTCTAGTTCCTATGCTAATGCACGAGGAAAATAAAATATGGCTGCAATAAAATAAGTTAAGAAAATATTAGGCAGTCTTCTACCTCTAGAAGGAAAAGTTTTTATAACCAAAAGGGAGCACAAAGTTGCTGGTCCCCACCTGACCTACTACTCCTAGGGCCATAATTTCATAAGCACTTTTTCGATAGCAGTGTCAGCTTATGCCACCTCTCCTTCCTTTTCTTCAGGAAAGGAAGAAAAAAGGCAAAAACAAAAACCAAAACACACAACCATAAGACAACCCTCCCACCCCCAAACCTCTACACAGTTCCCTGTATAGTGGTACAAACATTTGTACTGACAACTGAAATAATAGTGCAGAGGCAGAAATATGTCAGACTGCTTAAATCAGCACTATCAATTACAAGAACCATTCCCGAGTTAAACTCTAAAGAGGAGTGTAAATTCAGAAACAGCATTTTCCACTGGTTAGCTTAAGAATCTCTTTGCTTATCATCCTGACCATAAGCCCATGGTCCTAGGCACTAAATACCACTATGCAATATATAGGGAATTCAATACTTAACTCATCTGGGATTCCACCCTAAGAGCTGGGCAAAACAATGCTGAGATATGCCAGACCAGAGTGGACTGAGCCTGCGGTCCTCTGGGCCTAACTCTAGGATACTTGTATATTATGAAAATCTTGTGAAATAACAGCAAGACACTGTAGTATTACAGTAACAAGAAACCACATGAGAACCTAGGAGTCAGAACTTTTTCCAGCATTCCCAGTCTCAGAACTCTCCCCTAAAAAAGCACCCTCCCCGCTCCCCCAAGCGGGTAGAGTACTCCAGTTTGGACAGTCAATACTCCATCTCTCCTACAGATATGAGGAACTACATTTCCACAACTCATGTTACCCCACAAAGACTGTTTCATGGAGTCCTTCTATTTTAGCTATTGGAATACCTAATCTCAAATTTGTCTTCCAAATGAAATCAAGAGATTAACAGTATTGATTCCCCAGAGAAAATGCACTGTATTTATTTTAAAACCAGTTTTAGTTAATATTACTCTAGAAGTAAAAAACAAAACAAACCTAAGGCAAGGGGAAAAACATCTATATCTCAATGCTCAATATTGTCCTATTTAAGTACTCCAAAGCTACCATGGAGGTAGATTTTTAATAATTGGTTTTACCAGCCTGCTAGAATGTATCTGATAGTACTGTGCTCCACCAGAAATACAACTTTGAGAAGTAACAGGTAGAAATGAGAAAATTTTATTATGCGGGTTTCACACACACACACAAAAAAAGCCAAACCAAAAAACAAAAGAAACCAAGACAAATTTAAGATTCATTACAACTGAAGTACTTGTTTTGTAACAAGTACTGGCTGCAATTGCAACATTCTTACATATAGCTCTGCTCCCCCCTCTAGTGGCTATTTGACACATAGCTGTTTGAAGAGCAGGGGTCAGAAATGCCATGCTAGATTTCCAATCTGATACTTGTTAAGAATAAGTAACACACACACATGAATATATATATATTTAAAAATATATATATATTAAAATATATATTAAAAACGTTGCATTTTCAACCAAAATCTTATTCTTCTATGCAAGTATAGTATCTGAGAATTAAATTAATTGAAGTGCTTTGTAAGAGGAAAAAATAGATGTTAAAATTGTTAGTTTTAATTCCACATTCCTAACAAAACTAAGTAGTGCCTTCGCTATAGTGCTGATAGTTTCTCCAGTAAAAGTTACAGAATGCCATATCAGTTATACACATTTTAAAAAGGAACTTACTCTTTTTGTCTGAAGAGCTACTAAAATCAATGCCACCAAGACCTTCATTAACAGTAGTTGAAGGAGCTGCAGTTGTCCCCAGAGTCAAACTCAAAGCATTCTGCCCAAGTCCTACAGTACACCCCAAAAGAACTTCAGTATTTAAAATACATTGTAATCATCAGCATTTTAAACTAAAAGCACAGATTATCTTGCTTGCAATTGCAGTGCCTATTTACCACATTTGGATTAAAAATATCTGCAAAATAGTCAGAAAAAATAGATGTTAAGTTTCATACAACAGTACACAATTGTTTTATACAATTTCCTCACATAACTAGATAGCTAAACTACAGAGCTAACTACCTTAGCAGCAGCATCTTAAAAAGCATCTGTCTGTTTCATTTAGAGCTTAACAGCAGTGTGTTACCAGCACTACAACACAGAGAAACAAATCAGTTTTTCCACTAGAGCTGGAAGAAATAAAACCAGTTAATACCTGAAACGACAATACTGAAGGTTAGAGATCCTATTCAGACCAAACCCCACCAAAATAAGGAGCTTACAACTTCTCCAGAGAGCAAACACACCTTAGTTAAAGGAGATACTTGTATAACATTGCCATAATTGACTTGAGGAAATTGTTTGATAGTAAATGCGAGGGGGCAATGACAGAGATTTCCCAGTGTTTCCATTAAAAATTTGTAAAATACAAGTCAATCTGAGAATGAGAAAGAAACCAATGACTTCAGTTTTTGTTTTCATTGTTTATGAATAGTAATACTGCTCCCAACAGCAACACTTAAAAATTACACTTTCATAGGGAAGCGTTAAGGTTTATATAAACTAAATCTTATATTAAGATTTTATACAAGCACATATTACATTTCAACTTTTTGAGAAAGAAGCAGGAAAAAATTAAAATAACCTTTACCTGTTGCTGCTGTGCTTGTATTCTGGAAAAGCGAACCTCCCAGACCAGCTAAGGCTCCTCCTAAGGAAAGGCCTGTGGAGGCAGTTGTGGTTGGAGCAGCTGTACCACCCAAATTTAGTGTAAAACCAGTAGTACCTGCAGAAAAGAGAAAGCAGTTTCATAGCAGATGCTATCATCTACAGGCAATCTGAATCAACTGATGAGAGGTGTGAATAGCATCTTTATCATAACTGGACAATAACGTCAACCATTACACTCTTTTCCTGCATATTTTCCAGACAAAATCACCAGAGACTGTCGAGTTATATACAATTTTATTCCATCATATTTCAGTCTTGATTAGCCTAAGTTTACCTGAAGCTCAAAATCTGGAGAGTCCTCTAGAATGCTAGAGGACCTAGAACTACCAGGCACAGAATTTATTCCACGGCATAACGGATCTAATAGATACTACCAACCTTTCATTTTTAAATACTGAATGGTTCATGTTAAACATTAAAACACTTCAGACAAGGAAGATGATACAAAAACATCTCACTGGCAGTCTGACTTCTGCTGGAATTAGTTATTTCAGTTTTTGGCAAGATAGGGAGGAATAGAGTAGAGAAGGACCATAGGCAGAAAGAGGGATGCAACATAAAGGGTTTACAGATCAAGCTCAAATGCAGACGCCTAAGGTTAAGAAAGAAACTCCAGTCTTAATGATTATCATGCATGGTACAGCTCAGCAGAGTTAAAATACAATGGCAGGTGTGTGAGAGTACTAGAACTACATTAGGAATCTCATTTACACTACAGATTAACCATTTCAGTCCATCTGAAACAGGTAGATATTTTTCAAACTTTTAACAGCAGAAGTGGGAAGCTTTCAACATCCAGTGGAGTTAAAAAAGAACAACAACAACAAAAATGGTTTTACATGACCAGCCAGCTTTGCTACCATTTTCACAACACAGATTACATGTTACTTATATCACATGGTATACTGCCCTCTATACAAGTATAGATCTATTTGTATTAGGGTTCCCAAATTTAGAACTAAAGTCCAGTGAACCTTCTTAAAGTTCCTGCAGAGCATTGGTGACAACTTTTTGACACAGGTGGTGGAGGAGCCAACAAGGAGAGGTGTGCTGCTGGACCTCGTACTAACAAACAAAGAAGGACTGGTGGAAGATGTGAAGGTTGGGGGCAGCCTTGGCTGCAGTGACCATGAGATGGTGGAGTTGAGGATCCTGCGAGGAGGAGGCAGGGCACTAAGTAGGATCGCAACCCTGGACTTCAGGAGAGCAAACTTTGGCCTCTTCAGGGACCTACTTGGAGGAATCCCATGGGTTAGGGCCCTAGAAGGAAGGGGCGTTCAAGAGAGCTGGTTAATATTCAAACATCACTTCCTCCAGGCTCAAGAACGGTGCATCCCTATGAGTAGGAAGTCAAGCAAAGGAGGCAGGAGACCTGCATGGATGAGCAAGGAGCTCCTGGCAAAACTCAACCAGAAGAAGGAAGTATACAGGAAGTGGAAAGGGGGACAGGCCACTTGGGAGGAATATAGGAACATTGTCAGAGTATGCAGGGATGTGACGAGGAAGGCTAAGGCCCATTTGGAATTAAATCTGGCAAGAGATGTCAAGGACAACAAGAAGGGCTTCTTCAAATACATCAGCAGCAAGAGGAAGACTAGGGAAAATGTGGGGCCTTTGCTGAATGGGGTGGGTGCCCTGGTGACGAAGGATGCAGAGAAGGCAGAGTTACTGAATGCCGCCTTTGCTTCAGTCTTTACTGCTCAGGCCAGCCCTCAGGAACCCCAGACCCTGGAGGCAAGAGAGAGAGTCTGGAGAAAGGAAGACTTTCCCTTGGTGGAGGAGGATCGGGTTAGAGATCATTTAAGCAAACCTGACACCCACAAATCCATGGGCCCCGCTGGGATGCACCCACGAGTGCTGAGGGAGCTGGCGGACGTTGTTGCTAAGCCACTCTCCATCATCTTTGAAAGGTCATGGAGAACAGGAGAGGTGCCTGAGGACTGGAAGAAAGCCAGTGTCACCCCAGTCTTCAAAAAGGGCAAGGAGGAGGACCCAGGGAACTACAGGCCAGTCAGCCTCACCTCCATCCCTGGAAAGGTGACGGAGCAGCTCATCCTGGAGGCCATCTCCAAGCATGTGGAGGAAAAGAAGGTGATCAGGAGTGGTCAGCATGGCTTCACCAAGGGGAAATCACGCTTAACCAATCTGATAGCCTTCTCTGATGGAATGACTGCCTGGGTAGATGAGGGGAGAGCAGTGGATGTTGTCTACCTTGACTTCAGCAAGGCTTTTGACACTGTCTCCCATAACATCCTCATAGGGAAGCTCAGGAAGTGTGGGCTGGATGAGTGGACAGTGAGGTGGACTGAGAACTGGCTGAATGGCAGAGCTCAGAGGGTTGTGATCAGTGGCACAGAGTCTAGATGGCGGCCTGTAGCTAGCGGTGTCCCCCAGGGGTCAGTCCTGGGTCCAGTCTTGTTCAACTTCTTCATCAATGACCTGGATGACAGAGTGCACCCTCAGCAAGTTTGCTGATGATACAAAACTGGGAGGAGCGGTGATGCCCCAGAGGGCTGTGCTGCCGTTCAGAGAGACCTGGACAGGCTGGAGAGGTGGGTGGAGAGGAACCTCATGAAGTTCAACAAAGGCAAGTGCAGGGTCCTGCACCTAGGGAGGAATAACCTCATGCACCAGGACAGGTTGGGGGCTGACCTGCTGGAAAGCAGCTCTGTGGAGAAGGACCTGGGAGTGCTGGTGGACACCAAGTTAAGCATGAGGCAGCAATGTGCCCTTGTGGCCAAGAAGGCCAATGGTATCCTGGGGTGCATGAGGAATAGTGTTGCCAGCAGGTCGAGGGAGGTGATCCTCCCCCTCTACTCAGCCCTGGTGAGGCCACATCTGGAGTACTGTGTCCAGTTCTGGGCTCCCCAGTACAGGAGAGACATGGCACTACTGCAGAGAGTCTGGTGGAAGGTGATTAGGGGACTGGAGCATCTCTCTTATGAGGAGATGCTGAGAGAGCTGGGCCTGTTTAGCCTAGAGAAGAAAAGGCTGAGAGGAGATCTTATTAACGTGTACAAGTATCTGAAGGGAGGGTGTCAAGAGGATGGGGCCAGACTCTTTTCAGTGGTGCCCAGCGACAGGACGCGAGGCAACGGGCACAAACTGAAACACAGGAAGTTCCATCTGAATATGAGGAAAAACTTCTTCACTGTGAGGGTGACAGAGCACTGGAACAGGTTGCCCAGAGAGGTTGTGGAGTCTCCTTCTCTGGAGATATTCAAAACCTGCCTGGATGCGATCCTGGGCAATGTGCTCTAGGTGACCCTGCTTGAGCAGGGGGGTTGGAGTAGATGATCTCCAGAGGTCCTTCCAACCGCAGCGATTCTGTGATCAAGAAAAAAAGAGAAAAGAAAAAAAGCACAGTACCTTTTTACAATTTAAAAAAAAGTTTTCCTACCTGCTGCAGGAGTCGATGTAAGAGCAGATGATAGTGAGAGGCCACCCGCTGAGGTAGAAGTAATAGGTAAAGCAAATGGTGTAGCTGAACCTGCAGGTTTGTTGAAGCCTAAACTAAAGCCTGTGGTAGCTGCTGATGTGGTAGCAGGAGTGCCTAAAAAACAAATAAATATCGCTCTTAGGATATTTGGTTTGAGAATGAATACTCAATTCAGCTTTTCTTCTGAACTATTACCATTTAACCACTTGAATATAGCAGTGTGCGAAGTCACTTGCAGGAAATAAGAGATCCCCAACGTACCCAGAGAAACTAGTACCTTCAGATTAATGTCAAACGTTTACATTAATTGTTAAGGCATGCTCTTCCAGTATTCCTAGTAATCTAAGGGGCTTTAACCCTAGACTGGAGATTATATCTAGTAGTAATCTAAAAAGCTGTAAAAATAAGAGCTCCCACCAATAACAATTTGTAGAAAGATCTCTATTGGATGTGCATACTGGAATGAATGCACATACCTTTTAAATCTGGAAACAAGAAAAATATCTTGAGATGCTATTCCCTCGAAAGTGTTCAAAAAGCACAGTTTAAAGTAAAGCAAATGAAGCTTCTACTTTGTGCTAACTTCAGCGTAAGAACATATTCTATGTTGTAGAATCCACATTCCCAAATAAAGCACAAAAGTGCATATACATATACAAACCACAACAACAACCATAAGAAACTTGGCATCTCAAATTAGGTCCTTACCTAGTGTCAATCCTGTAGCAATAGTTGTTGCTGTTCCTGCTTTAAAAACAAAACACAATAAAGAATGTAATTAAGACCACAGAGTGGTTTTCATGATAGTAAAAAACATGACACAAAACACTGAAATAATACAATATGAGTTAATACGTAGAGACTTAGCTTGTATATTAGTCTATGTAGTACGTTGAAAGCAAAATAAGATTTAACACAAGAACCAGTATTAGTAAGCTCCAGCGGCACAAAACAAAACTGACTTAAAAAAACACTTTTTTTTTGATGAGTCTATCAACATTAAAGCTGATGTTAACACAGCATCATACCAAACTGTTTTAAATTTAAAAGAAATGAAGGTAAACAAAAATATGGAGACTAATGATTGTATCAAGAATTTTTTCAGCCATATGACAGCACATAACATTACACTGTAAATGTGCTCTTTTACATGCTAGTGATGAGGATCACAGACTCCAAAGTCCTTCTAAAATCCTGCATCTTAGCTTAGAGTTTCTGCCCCATGGTAATCCAAATAGATTATTTTGAATACAATGCTATGCAATTCCAGATTTTAAAAAAATGTTTGATTAGAATATCAAAACACTCATTCAGTAATGCAAAAGAGAAACCCCCTCAACATTAGTCTAACAGATTAAGACAGGTTTAGTCCACTGTTCAAGTTACTTCTAACAGGAAAAATTCTAAGAACCAATCTATCCACTCATACAAATGTACAAAAAGAAAAAAAAACCCACACAGACAACATACTCTAACAATACTGGAGACAAAGTAAAATTCATTAAGTTGAAGTATTTTTTTCAGCTATCATACACACAAGTCAGATGAGTTAAATTCTTCTGCAATTTGATTTTTTGAAGACTCCTGTGAGAATCCTTACATTTACAGACTGAAGTAAAGGCCTAAGAAAACATTCATTATTTGTTCATCTGGATTATTTTTATGTAAAGAAAAAAAAAATCCTTTAACAAAACCTTTAGCAAGCGCAGAATTGCAAATATTGCATTACAAATATTAACACAATCTTAGTGATTTTAAGGATGTCTTAAATCAAAATGCAGCTCAATCTTAAATCATAATTTCGAGCACCCTGAATGAAGAGTTAAGCTTTTACAAAACTACAGGATTCAAAATGAGACACAATTTACACACAGGTCCAGATAGGGTTTTCTGGTAACTACATTTGTGTTTTTGCAGCATTGGTACTGCATACTTCTTGATTACTGAGCTTTTAAACTGTTTTGTAAAAAGGCTTTACTAAACTATATATAAAATGAGCTACCAAACTACTGTAAAAAAACCCACAAGCACATTATGATGACCCTAGTTTTGTGTACATACTGCTTCCCCCCCCCCCCGTTCATTTAAATTTCTGATTTATTATAAAAATAAACCCAAATCTCTTTTCCTACCTGTACTGGTACCTCCCAGTGTAAAGCCAGTGGCTGATTTTGATCCAAAAAGTCCACTCCCAAAGCCCACCGAAGGAGCTGATGTAGTTGCTGTAGCAGTGGAAGATCCCAGAGTTCCAAAATTAAGTCCTCCTGTTGAGCTATTACAAATGAAAACCATTAGCAATAATTATTTTAAAAAAAGAATTCAAAAACCCTTGTGTCAATTTTTCTTTCCCATGTTTTCATTCATCTCCCCAAACAGAAAAAATGCAGCTGGGTGAGACAGACTGAACCAGAGCTCGCTACCACCCCCCCTCCATATCCCTGCAAGGTGTGTGTGTGTGTAGGGGGGGGGGGGGGGTGGAGCTCATCTTCCTGTCTCCTTCCACAGCTACCTGGCTCCCACTACCTCCCTGACACTTACTCCAGCATTTGTTCGACTCCTTGCCGCACTGATTCATCTTGCTAGACCAACAGAAAACTCGCACCTCTCTCTGTTAGTTCATCTCATTAATCATGCCAAATTATTCTTCCTGAACTACGGAAATGGGAAAAAAGCCTGAGCCACCACAAAGGATACAGCAATGGACAACCCTGCATAGCTGGGAGCAGGAACATCTTTTGAAAGCAGGTTGCAGGTCCAAACAGACACTGTTAACCAGAAACCTCACCAACATTGCTTTATTTCATTTTAAAGTGATAAGCACGCAGAGATGCACCTGTTGATATTGGAGCAACTTTATCCTACTTTAATCAAACAACATAGATTCTGGAATTCATTTTCTAACCAAATGCTATTCTTCCCTGCAGGTGCAAACCATAGAGGACCCATACCTACCATTCATATACTTTTTTCCTGACAATATACTGTGCAATTCAATTACTGAAATGAACTTCCAGAGGTCTTTTCACAAAGGGGAAGAGGGAGAAAGGAGGGGACCAGAGTCCAGCAATCACAAGGAAAACTAAACATATTTGCTTTATTTTGGATAACTACACATTCTAGAAGTATTATGGCAAACACTGGACAAGCTTTATATGTAGCAGAGAATGCACTGAGTTACTGTACAAAATATGCAGGGAACACAGTCATCATGATTGTCTCTAACTAATGAAATCCACAGTTACTAGCAGCCAAATGAGTCTAACAACTTTCAAGTTTCAGTTCTTAAATTGACAAAAGATCAGATGAATAATTTACTTGCAATAGCTTCCTGCTTCCATTTGCAAACCTTTTCAGAAACTGACAAGTTTTCTAGAATTTAGGCTACATCTTCCATAGACTACAATAGTGAGGTGAAATGTAATTTAGACTTTTCATAAACCAGCAGCTGTAATTAAATTCTTTTAATATTTCGTAGACTAACAATAGTCCTATTGCCTTAAAGAAAAAGTTACCACATTGGACAATGTTCTCTTGTCATTCCCTCATCTTTACCTTTGTATGAAGGTAGCACCTATGCATAACAAATTAAACAAAGACAAACCCCTTAAAAAAAAGCAAGCTATCATAGGCTTAACATTAAAAGTTTTGGAAACATCTGCACAACTCACTGGTTAAGTTCAGCAAGAGTTGGTGGTGCCTTAGTAGCATAATTTCCCAACCATACAGAAGCCAAGATACCCTTCAGCTTTGTTTACTCTCAAAATTTCAACATACTAAATTGCATTAGCATGACTTAACTGCTTCTCAACTGAAATATAAAATACGGTGTTTCTCTCACTAGTTGAGAGCTGATATTTCTCATCTTTTCCAGTACAGGGTAAGATGATTTTTCTATGAAAATTCTTCATGTTTCAAAATCCCAGCAAAGGAAAGCTAAGGTACAAAATAAGCAGTTCGGCATACATGACAAAAAAAAAAAAGTTTATTAATGAAAAAAAAAAAAAAGTAGAGGTAAACCAGTGGCAGTGTTCTGACCGGCATCAGAAAGCACAGGACAGGTGGCTGAATTACTCCTCATAGAGGGATGGAAGGAAGAGGAGCTCAGGTCACTGAAGTCAGGTCCTAACTCTAATTTAGAACTAGAACAAAGCATTGCACCTGTCTAAAGCATACTAGAGAAAACATTGATTAAGAAAGAGAACATAACTACCTGAACTTGCTACTGATGCAATGCAGGAATTGGACAGGCTGGCATACCATACAGGCTTTGGGCTGTATGGATCAACGATACTCATGCTTGGTCTACATAGTAAAGCACTCTTTCTACAAACACATAGCAATATTTGCCTTAGCCCTGCCAAGAAGAGGACATGTTTGCAAACAAGCCATCCCACTGGGATGCTCAGGATTCTTTCCTAACTCAGAAACAGTAAGAAGACCACTTCCTCTGTGATACTCCTTGACCAATAGCCCTGAAGATTCACCCTGCTTATAAAAATAAATATTTGAATAAAAATACTCAGTATGATATGCCTATTAATTAGTACCTGTTGAGTATTTTTTTTTTATATTTTACAGAATTAAAAGCCAGCTAGGATAAATATTTTTCTTAATAGTTTTTTGTTGTTAAGTCCAATGGGCAGAGCTTGCACCAAGTGCATCTTAACAAGATAAACTATTTCCCTTGTTTTGCAGTCCATTTAAAAGGTTTCTGAATAAACAAGTGTTATTTTAAACAGGTTCATTTTAATCAAAGAAAACCTGCATTAGACAGACATGAAGCAAAAACTTAAGAACTCCATAAAAGCTTCATGGTGGAAAAAAATCCCACAAAAGAACTGAAGCACAGTTAACATGTACTCCTAAATATGTCATGATAACATAATTAAGAGTATGAGAAGAGAGAGAAAACTTGTCCCCTCACATGGGAACTTTCAGAAGACAATACTTGACTTGAAAGGTACTGTTTCAGATGCAGATGTGGCATCCCACTCCCCTCACACTGCTAACTCCTGCCAATTCTGACAGATAAGCATTTTGAATATATCTGTTTCAGGCCAAATTTGCTTAAATAGCCCACCCCAGCCATTTAATCTACACTAAGGTGATCAATTTTGCTTGATCAGATTTGGGAAGAGTTCGAGTAAAGAGCTCCACTACAAGGCCCTAATCTTCAATGGAGGAATACAATAGAGAAAAAAAATATTCTCTGCTAGGGCAGTCGTGTGCAAAAAGAAAAAAAACAAAATGGAACTTAGCTATTATTCTGAGAAACCTAAATATTAATGATGCTATTAGCATAGAGCCTGCTAAAAGACACAGGTAGATGATAGCACAGCACCACAATTCCTTTTTTAATCGAAAACACTGTGCATCAAATGCAAAGTTATCTGTGTCACAAAGGATAAGGAAGCACTAAGTCCAAAATAAACCTGAAGATTTATATTTGAAACGTTAAACATTCAAGGCTTTTACATCAGTGAGCTGCATGCCACACAAGCTCAAATTAACTGCTTAAACTGCTTAGGTAAGCACGATTCACATTCTGGATTTAAAATGTTAAAGACAGCTGCAAAGGAAGTCTCTCTGATCCTACAAAGCCAAAATAAAACAAAGTTAGAAAGGACACCTTCCTCTGGCATGAACTGATGGCTCCCTAGGGCTGTCTTTACAGAGCTGGTGGAAAGACAGGTCAGGCAGGAAGCCCCCTCCCCCCCCGCGGAGCCCTGCGCGCCGGTGCGGACATGGCGAAACCGGCCCACCCTCGCACTCACGGCCCCTTCCCCGCCAGCGGGGAGCTGCGGGGAGCAGCACGGCGGGCGCCTGGAGATGCAGCCCCCGCCGGCCGCGCTCACCCCCCCCCCCTGCACCCACGTGCCGCCCGGGCCTGCCCGCCGCGGCCGCCCGGCCTCGGGCAGGCCCCGCCAAGCGGCCGCGGCGCCCGGGCGGGCAGGCCCAGCGGGGGGAAGGGGGCCGCGTTACCTCGGCGTGGCGGCTCCGAAGGAGAAGCCGCCGCCCCCGCCTCCTCCTCCCGCCCCGGCGGCGGCGGCCGCCGCAGAGCCCAACGTCCCCGCTCCGAAGGAGAAGCCCGCAGACATGGCGGCGACAGCGGCGGGAACGGCCGAAGAGCGGGGCCGGGAGACGGCAGCGCGCCCCGGCGGCAGCGGGGACGGCGGCGCGGCCCCTCTGCCCCGGTGGCGGCCGCGGCCCCCTCAGCACCGCATCGCACCCGGCGCCAACTTCGAACTGAGGCGGCGGCGGCGGCAGCAGCAGCACTAAGCGCACGGGCAGCCGCCACCCTCCCTGCGCGCGCCTGCCGCAATGCACCACGGGACGGCGGCCCGCGGCCCTTAAAGCAACAGTAACCACGGAGCCGGGCTGCGGCGCGCCGCCGCCCACGTGGGGCCCGGGCGCCGCAGTGCCGTGCCGCCCCCGGCCCCGGGCCCGTTAGACCCTCCTTCCACCAAGGCTGTTGGTGCAAACAGCCAAGGAGGTCCCAATCTGAGACGGAGCCAGCCGCATCTTAACGGAGCAGCTGCCTGCATTTCTTGCCAACCAGATTTTCTGAAACCTTGCTAGCAACTACCAGAGCTGACGAAAATAGGGTTAATACTCCAGACATAACACACTTGAGTTTTATTAAATGAACTTTCCACAAGAATTAAGCAAATGAACAGCTTGGGGGAGGGGGGTGATGGGATTTTTCATTTTTTCTATTGCTGTTCTCTTGCTCCCTTCTTGCCCTGACAGGGACATACAGCTCCATTTCTGTTTTCCAGAGAGAATCTCATTTTAAAAGGTAATGTTGTGGAAGCACTCAAAAGTGAATGCAAGGGGAGAATGCAATTGCCCAGGTGACTATCGTGCTAGAAGGGCAATATGAATAGTTTAAGAAAATGACATATCTATTGGAGTAAAATCTATGCTTTAGTGGGTGGTGGAAGTGTCATAATTAAAAGGGGTATTCGAAAGACAGTATGTTCCTGAGCTACTGTTCAGGACAAAGGAGCACTCTAGATGCCCTACACCCTGGAAAAACATGGGAGGCTTATGTGATGATCTATTTCGACAGGGGTATAGGCAGGTTTCTAAGGAAACGTCTGCAGGATGTAGGAGGAACCTGCCGCCTAACGGTGTTGGGAACGCAGGCCTTGCCAGGCGGCACGCCTTCCAGCTGAGCAGGGCAGTGAGCGTCACAGAGTTAGGCAACGCAGCGCCTGAAGAGCCACATCTTACCTACGCACGGAACTGGCCTGGGCATAGTCCTTACAAAAGAGGTGAAGGTAAAACAGCTCCTTCCTCGACATGGGGCCCGGTCGGGCCGGGCTGCCGCCGCCGCGCAGCCGTAGAGTGCCCCCGGCCGGCCGGCCGGCCGGCCGGCGCCGCGCCGCCCGCTGCAGCCGCGCGGGGACGTCACAAAGCCTGCCCGCCCGCCGGCCAATCGGGAGGCAGGACACCCGTAACGGCCGCCGGCGCCGCGGAGACCCCGCCCCGCTGCGGGCCTGCGCTCGCGGCGGTTGCGCTGTCTCGCAATAGGGCGCTACGGGGCTTGTCAGTCTCTTTACCCGATATGGGTGACTCGCAGTGCTGTGGAGGTTTTCCAGAGCTTCTGAAAGCATCCAAAACGCTGCAGACACCACTGGGTTCCACTGCATAGCGCTGCGACTGCTCGAGACGGTGGATGGCTGACAGATCTTAATCACTGAAAAGATCTTTGGAAGTATCTGTTGGGGACTGGACGGCTGTTTTTTACAGAAGCCAGTGGCCCAAGCCTGCGTTTAAATGTAATTTGTGATGTATATGCCACATTCACTTAAATGTTGCATGCACATGCCTTTGAACATCTTATAGAAAGGGAAGCCCAAAGCTGTGGAACCTCTAAGTGATTTCTGTACAAACATTTGTCAACAAATTCTTCTGATTTGGCAGGCCATGAAGTGACAAGATATATTGGTGTAACAGAAAAAGGAAACGAACCAAAGAGTAATGCTTGTGTAACATGATGTTAATAAAAAAGACAGGCTATGAATATCACCACTTAATCACTTGAAAACATCAAATTCAAGACCATAAAGCATTTTGTCCTATTCTATATTAGTAAAAGAGGTTCATTTTGTATAAACTCTATATTACTTTATTACTATCAGTTTTTTCTAGTTTGAATAATCATGAAAATAACAGCTTATATAACCCATTCAGCAACGCTTAAGTTTCAAATCTTTTAATTATTGTACAGCACATGCAAAATTTTTGTGCACCTGCATCCATGCAGCTTCAAAATATATGAATCACTTCAGTGTGCAGTTGGTTATTTAGGTCTAGCACAGACCTTTTTAGAAAACCTCAACGTATTTTTTCCAAGCAAGCATTACATCAGAAGGGCCCATCTTAGAGAAAGTTCATGAGACACCCGCGAAATGAAAAAAACTCAAACGTGCCATGGCGCGAAAAAAGGCTTGGATCATCAGGAAAATGGTTCGTTTTTTCCCGGCGTTTTGACGCAGCATTTACCGCCGCCACGCCACGGGGACACAGGAACAACCCCCCTCAGCGCCGGCTGGGGGACGAGGCACCACGGCGAGCACCCAGTGGGCCCCGGCCCAGCACCCCCGGCCGCTTCCCCTCTCAGGGCCTGACCGAGCGCCCTTCGGGCACTGCGCCGCCCCGGTACGGCCCGGTCCCAGGGGCCCGTCGGCTCCCTGTCCCCAGCGCGACGCTTCCCCCCCTCCTCGGCCACCGCCTCCCGCCGGAACACGGCGCCGCCTGGCCGCGGGCGCGCGCGCCGGCACACGCATGCGCGCTCGGCACAGCGGCCGTCCCCGCCACCGGCCGGCGGGGGGCGCTGCAGCGGGGCGGCGCCCTCGCCCCCCGCCCCCCGCCGCGCGCCCCGCCCCGGAAGTGTTTCTAGGTGACGGCCGCCCCGGCCCAGGATCGCTACAGCGGGGCGGCGGCGGCAGCCGGTGCTGCGGGGTCCGCTATGGAGCACATCCGCACCACCAAGGTACCGGTGGAGGGGCGGCGGCGGCGCTCCCGGGGGCAGGGGGCCTCCGTGAGTCAGGCGAGGGCGGCTTGGGCCCGGCGAGTGGGGGTGCCTGGCTGGCGGCGGCGCGGGGCGACCGGGCCGCGGCCGCCCTCCGCCTAGGGCCGCGCTGGGGCCCGCCGCGGGCCACTGGGGCCCCCTCGGTGCCCGCAGAGCCCTGAGTGCCGGCGGCGGGGCCTGCCGGGCCCGGTGCGGCCTGGCGCTGCCCTTCCGGGGCTTCCCGGCTGCGCGAGCGCCGCGCCGAGCGGCGGAGGAACTGGAGGGCTCCTGCCGGGGCCCGGGGACCTCGCAGCCCCGTGAGGCCTCGTCGGAACCAGCCGTCTCCACTGATAGCGGCAGCACGCTAAAAACCTTCTCGGGGTGGGTAACCAGGGTTGGCAACGCGTGTGGAGGGGGAAAAACAAAAGGAGCAATACGCAGAGGAAAGGGCGCCCGGCTGAGGGAGGATCGTCGTTGCTTTTTGTACTCGGGATGCAGTTCCGTGCTGGGTTTTTTTTGTTTGTTTGTTTGTTGTTTTTAGCTTTATTCACAAACAATTTGTGAAAAGAACATAGTATGTTTTTTTACTTTGAAAAGTCTGATTAGTGCTGTTGTGAATGCTAGCTATCAGTACATGTGCAATATTGAGATGCTTGTTAGGCTCTTCAGAAAAATTAGTGTTGATATTCTGGATCTTCCTGAATTTTTTTTCTGTTGTTAATTTAGTTTGTTTTTTTTTCTACACTTATAGCAAAGAGGTAAAAATAGACAGAAGTGTTTTCTTCCTCTTTATGTAAATCATCCTTCAGAGTGATTTTGAAGTTGCAGTGTCTGTAGAATTAGATTTCATCACTATTTTTCTCATCTTGCTCAATAGCTCTGACTGCAAAGGCTGCTGAAAACTATGCCACTCTCTGTCATGTGCTGGAAATTGTCAAGCTGTTAATTCCATGACCTGTCAGCCTGATCAAAAATTAGATTTATAGATGTGTGGAGAAAAACAATAGTCATATTCCAGTTCCAAATACTGGATTTATAGTTAATCATTATATAAGGGAACGGGCTTTTAATTTTGTGGAGTATTAGCTTATATATATTTTGTATGAAACTAGTTATAACTGGAGGAGGAATTCTGTTAAAGGTACTCTTAATGACATTTTAGTTCACTGGATGGAATAATCTTACACCAAATGAACAGGTTGGAGATAAAGTTTCTTTATCATCCCATTTGTTTATAAACCTGAAACTCTCTTGGAATTTAATACTGTGTTGTTACACTTAATAGCTAATTTATTTTGTCTTTGGTTTAGTTTTTATTCTGAAATCTTTCAGTGACCTGGGTAGCTATTGAAGTTTCAAACATGAAATTGAGACCATAAAGGCTACAGGTCACTAACATTTGCATCTGGAAGGAATTCTGTTTCTTCATGCATTGGGGGCCCTGTTGGAAAAATTTTTAGCATAGCAATATAACTGGCTGCTGAGAAAAGCAAGATCTGAAAACAAGTTTTGAGATTTAAAATATAATTCATGCAAAAAAAAGGTTATTATTACTTTAAAATGATGGTTTTTGTACTTACTTACAACCAAATACTCATGTTATTTGTATTATATTTGCTTTAGTTTTAAGTAAACTGAGTGGGTTATTGAATATCCAGGTGGATTAAAATGCATATATACTGGTTGATAATAATTATATCAGTTAAAGAAAGCAAGAAACTAAAACACAGCATGCATTAGATACCCTTAAAGTTCTGTCTATGTACAGGCTTGAGTTCATTCTGACTCTTACGAGACTTTTTACTGTTTATAATCTGATTGCAGTCTGCAGTTTATTAACTTTGTTAAAGTAATAGCGAAATAAGCTTGAAATAACACTGCAGTCTCACCCAAATCTACAGATGACAGTCTCCTGCACATCAGTTAGAGATGGTGATGAAATAGATTTTATTGCTTCTCAAACTTCAGTTTGCTGTAAATGTTAAAGCTAAAATTGTCTTAGAAGTGTCAACACATCTACCTGAAATGAAGTCAGGTTTTATGTAAAACTAAACTCTCCAACATTTGTTGAGCATTAGAAGGGAGGTCAACCTCAAAGTTATTTCTGTCTGAGAATGTTATACTTTGTATAGCTGAATAGCAATAAATGAAGAAAATCAGTTCAGAAAGTGTCATAAATGGGGGGGGGGGAAGAAATCCAAATAAGAATATTTTGGTTCAGCAGTGAAGTTGTTTTAAAACTAAAATGGCTTTAAAAATATTTCAAAATAAAATGTAGTATAAAATGCTGGAATTTCTTCAGTCAGCTCTATTTGTATTTTCAAAGTCAAAACTGTTTGTTTTAGTGGAGCTACTAATGGGTTTTCCAGCAGGGAACTTAGCTTGACTGCTAAATTGTAGGCTGAGTTTGCAAGTCTGAGGCTTAAATGGGGAAGGGGAAACCTTTTTCTTAATTTGAGCAAATGTCATATAAAGTTGTAATAAAAGAATCTTGGAATGATATACTGTAATTTTCTCTAAGGTCAGTAGTTGTTCTAATTTAATACTTGAACTATTAAAGGTAAGATTTCAGAGATGTAATTTTGGCTTTCCTTCCTGTTGTTCTAATTAGTCTATTTTAAGATTAAAACAAATCTAACTTTTGCTTTTTAATCCATGACTCATAGTTCTGCTAAACTGTTCAACAGCTCTTTAGAGTAAATATTCTTTTTATTATTGAAGTAGCTATTCTAATTCTTGATGTTTTAAAAACTAACATGTTTGTGCTAGTTATTGCCAGAATATTACTTCTGACTACTTAAATGATCTTTGCTTGCAGATGCTAAAACTCAATAGTAGTCTTCTATCTATTACCTTGTGAAACCATTTTCTTTAAAACTGAAGACCGTGTTGATTTTTATAACTAAGGGTTTGTCAAGCTTTACAATTAAAAAGCGCAAAAGAATAGGTGCACGTATACAGCTGAGTATCCGTTAAAGCTGTCTTGGTCGGATTTAACTAACTGTGCCATCTATGAAGGCTGCATCTAAAACATTTCAGTTGTTTCTAAGCAAATTATATCTAGAAATAAACTTTGATAATTTCTGAAAGCTTTCCCTATATAAGAGGGACCTGGAGTACTGGTGCCTATCCTCTTCTAACATGGACCTACAGCCTTGGGAATACTGAGTGTCTTGATGCATGGAGGAGAACGGAGCTTTGCATGCCTGGATTTTGTGGGCTGTATTGCTGTAACAAAGCTGGAGCAGTTCCTGTGTACTTCTGAATTTGTTGGGGAGGTGCAGTGCCAGGTATCTGAAAAATTGCTGCGGCAGAACTGTCCAAAATGAAGTCTTCTGGCTGTGCTGTATTGATTAAGGCACTCTGTATCTGTGCAGTGGTAGCTTGCTGATTACCGCACAGCTTATTTTGAGGTTTTGGTATGTAATTTTGGTTTTTGTCTTCTGAACTGAAATCTAGAGTGTCGAGGTAGCTGTGGTTTTTAGAAGATAATTGTATTTCCTCCATTTAAATTGCTTTTCTAATTTTCAGAAACAAAATTTGACCTTGCTAGGTTATAAGAAATACCTGAGTTGAAAAAGGAATTTTTTTTTAGTGTTATATGTGCTTTTAGTAGATGAATAATGGATTTGTACATATGAATTACAAATAGCCTAACATCAGTGCTGCAGGTGTGGGCTCTCCTAGACACCTCTTTCGGATGTTGGTCATACTGGTGTGTAAATTCTTGGAGAACTCCCAAAATTTCATGGGAGTAGCATCAAACCTCAAGTAAGAGCTTTAGCTTGGTGCTAATGAGACAGTGCTGCCAAGAAATAGAGGAATGTGTGGAGATAAGCCTTTCGCCATGCTCCTTTTCTATTGTTTCACACATAGGATTATGTAATGTTTGCTTCAAATAAAGCAAACTGTGGCACCTGTAAAGTTATGAACATCAGATAAAATGTAGGATATCTAGAAATCCCTTTCTCAGAAATGTTTTTCCATAGGATTGAGATAATGTTGATCAAATAGCAGGAGGAGAAATCTGTTCTTGCAAGAATCAAACCTGAAACATCTCTAGTTTAAATGCCAGCACAGTCCTTGAATTTCTAGGAGGGCATTCTAATTTTATTACTATAATGCTTGCATTTCATTGTAATGTCTCATTTTCACTTTGAGACAAGTTTGTTATGATCTAGCTTTTTAAGGCTGGGGCTGATATAAACAACTATCGGTGTGTAAAAATGAAGTCAGGAGGATATAATCTTTATGACTGATGAAGATACAGAGAACCATTGGGAAGAACAAAGTGTGGATCTGAGATCAGCTGGTTCAATACTAATAAATAAGAGGAAATTGTATATGTGTGTGTTTGCTTCACTGAGGGTGAGAGGGAGACAGTCTGCAAGCTTAGTAATTGATAGTTGTTATTATTTTTTTAAACTTAATACTCTTGCCTGTTTTACTGGAAAAAAAAACAACATAGTAGTGGTAGCAATTGAATCTGAGTCTTTTTAGTTCATAAGAAAATCAGACCTTACATATATAGATTAAGTATTCTCATGAGCCTAGCATTATGCATTCCGTTTTGAAACGGGATATTTTAGCTCTGAATTAAAGATTGTGGTTGCTAGTGCAGTCTTACCAGTTTGACTGGAATGGCCTTAGATGCTTTCTTATGCTGTCTACCATTTTCAAAGTTACTGTAAAAACTGACAGAACTTTTGTGAAGTTAGGATTTTACTTCCTATAAAGTAAGTTTTGATCTTCTTCCCCTTTTTCTTACAGGTAGAGCAAGTGAAATTACTAGATAGGTTCAGCACCAGCAATAAGTCGCTAACGGGAACTCTGTACCTTACAGCAACTCATCTGTTATTCATAGAGTCAAGCCAGAGAGAGACCTGGGTAAGCATAATGAATGCCTATGGCTCCAAAGCACATGTTCTTCAGATGCGTTTGTTCTTACTTCCTGATCTGTACTAAAACTTTTCTTTAAGTTATAAGTTGTTCCTTACCCTTTCCTTGTTTATGGCATCATAAGCAATAAGTTAAAGATTTACAGACTGTGCTCTTGCTATGCCAGGCATGACACCTTTGTGGCTAAAATCAGATAATGTCGAAAGTAATTCTCACTTCTATTTCAGGTCCTGTGTTTTCTTCTAAATAGTTTTCATTTGTATTCCTGAACAAATGTATGGTATTTTTCTTTAAACCTATAGGGGGCTGTAGGCCCTTGATGAACTGTACCAGTCTTGTATGATCAAAAGTGGCTAGTGCAATAACGTCCATTAGTTTCTCTGCTCAATGCACTGGTGGTACACATGTAAGCAGCAAGTTGTAGCTGCCACTGTAGCCCAGCTCCCTGACTGAGCTCAACATTAGGTCTATACAGTTGAAGTTCATCCAGGACTAAACCTTATTTCCCTGGGGATGGTTCAGTGTTGTGTGTATGTGTTGTTTTTTTTTTTTCTTCTTCTTCTTCCTGTAGGTAGAATTTGTCATCGTTAATCCTGTGTCCTGGTTATCTGATTAGATGCCTCATTCTGATTTATTTTGTTAAGTTATGTTTCAGTGATTTGTTTTTAGATGCAATGTACAATTTTATACAAAACAAATTGTCCTTTCGTATGAAAGGAGCTGTTGGGGAGAATAAGATTCAGAAGCATTGTCTGTATCTCGCTGTGCATTACACAGCGAGAACAGTGAACTTCTGATTAAATCTGTACATTAAGTATTGGATTTCTGTGATGCTAGTGCAAGTATCAAGTATAATTATCATAATGTCTCTTTAAGATGTAGACTCTTCATAAATGCCTATTTGGCAGCATAGTTTTCAGATGCCTGTCTAATTCTAATCAATATTTGAGAGGAGGAGATTACTTCAGTGAGGTAATTGAAATGCTGTGGAGAACATATTGTTCAGCTGAGGTAATATATCTCTGGCTTTCTTCCGATCGTTGAACAACTGCTACTTTCTCATGCATTTCCCAGGCTCTTATTTGATCTGTGTGGCAGATCTACAAAGTTCTGTGGAGGGCCTTTGTATAGCCATTACTGTGTCCGTCTTCTGTTAAAGTGTTTGAAAGGCTCTTAGCTGAGTGACAGTCATGTCTAGATCAGCTCAGCAGATAATATATGAGAGATTTTTCTTACCTCCTTTTTCTTCTGTGTGGCTGTGAACAGTTTGTGTTGCCTCGGTTGTGTTCCTGGCTTGAACGTTAGGAGGCTGAGTCTAGTAAAGTGGTGACTGATGCACAAAATGCTTAATATAAACTACACTGATGGGCAAAAATGGATGCCAGACACTGGAATTCTAAAATCTTTGGTCCTCTACTATATGTTCAGTAGTGGTCCAGTTCCTCTAAATTTTAAAATTTGTGTTCTCTGTAAATATTAAAGAATTCTTTTCCTATTTTACCCTGATGATGCTTTCTTTTGTTTTATGAAATTATGAAGTATGTTCCCATAAACCTTTAAAAAAAAAAAAGTCAGTAAGCTATTTGGCCCCTACCTCATTAGATGTTAACTTTGTCAGCAAAGTTATAGGAAAGGACTGAACAACCCCAATAGAGTTTTACTTCTGAATTTTGTTCTTAGGAGGATGTTTATTGCTTCTTACAAACATTAGATAACACTTAAAAAAACGATGGAAGAGAATAAGTATAATTTTAACAAGTTATGGTAGCTACACCAAAATGCAAATCTTGGATTTCTTCTTAACTCAGTGACTGATAACTAGTCAAAATCTTTCTTCAGAACAGCTTAAGATATCTAATGCCTGCTTCTAGAAGTAGTATGCTGTTGTCATTATTCATTAGCACCCTTATACTGTGAGTACTTCTATGCCATAGATATTACATCATCACATCGCTGCAGTGGAAAAACTTCCCTTGACTACTTCTGGCTGCCCCCTTGTGATCCAGTGCAAGAACTTCAGGATTGTTCACTTTGTTGTTCCCAGAGAGAGAGATTGTCATGACATCTACAACTCTTTGCTTCAGCTGTCAAGAACCGGTAAGACTTCCAACTGCAGAAGACTGCAGTATATGCCTGGATAACAAGCTTGTGGAAAAACGTTTTTTTTTTTCTTTTTTGTAAATGAGCCTTATGTGAAGTCTTTGAAATGAATTTGGTATGTAAAAGAATAGGATATTAATCTGTTGTGTGTGAATTTGGAAGTTGTTACATTGTCTGGCTTTTGAAACCAACTGATGTTGGATAAGCAGACGTGAGATTCCAGTAGATCCTGTGTTTATAGTGTTATCCTTAGAATTGTGGATAAGTGCACACAGTTTCTCATAATTGATGAGTTTAATAGATAAAATGCTATTAAACAGGTATTTTTGTTATGAATTTCCTGCAGTTTTAAAAATAAAGCTGAAATTTTGATGCCAAAGTAGCACTGTCAATTTAGATTTTTAATAGACTACTGTCACATAATGCGGTCTCTCGCATTTTTTTAATGGTGTGAAATGTGGTCATATGTGAGTAGAAAATCATCATAAATTATTTTGAAAGCTTTGTCTTTCTCCATTAGGAAACTTAAACTTTATTGCTTGTAAAGAATGAGATTTACATTTCTGTTCTTACTTCCAAAATTTTTTCTTTTAGTTTCTGTAAAGCTTTCTAATAATTCTGCATTTTTGTTTTGTAATTTTGTGAGTCTTCAATTTGTGACCTTTGTTTTGCCTGTATGGCAATGCTGAAATACTGCGAGCAAACTCTTTCAAGAAAATTCTTATAACCTACCTTTAACTAAATATCTGGAATTGTGTTAATTAACTGCACAAAAGTTGCAGGATAAATATTTTAAGAGTACCAAATGTCTCTTCAGTTTCACTTCTGAGAATTCCTGAAGACTCAAGTTTTTTGTGCAGTTCTGGCAATTTCAAGACTTTTTATAAACACTTTGAATATGTCGTCTAGTGACAGCAATCCGTGAATAAGTATTGTTTTCTAGGGAAAGATCACTAGATCTTTTTTTAAAGACACCATGAAAAACTAGAGTGCTAGTGGTGTAAATTTGGAGGCGTGATGGGCACAAGGGAGAACTGGAAAACCCTACAGGAAGAATTAGGTATCTTGAGCACTGGAGTTATTCGTATAGAATGACAGTTAGTAGCATAACATGTAGGAGTGTGCATTTGAGGACCTGTGGATGGCTGCCTGAGATAGCAACAGATGTAATTCAGTGTTCTGAGGTTGCTTCTAATTTGAATATTTTTGAACATGACTCAGCTGTGCTACATCTCTACCCCAACACTTTTGGGGGCTAACTCATTACATAGTCTTACTTTTCTCTTATCTTTTAGCACAATATGATGAACTGTATGCCTTCTCTTATAATCCAAAACAAAACTCATCTGAGCAAGTCAAAGGCTGGCAGCTTATTGATCTAGCAGAAGAATATAAAAGAATGGGAGTGCCAAATGCCAATTGGCAGTTGTCTGATGCAAATCGTGATTATAAGGTAAGGGCTGTGATGGAAAAACGTGTTTTACTTTGCATCTGGTTTTGCTACATCCCCAGGCTCCATCCTGCAGAAGCACTAATACTATGAAAACACTTGGCTTGCTGCATAAGATAAAAATTTGCAGATGGAGAGAGTTATCTCCTTAGTGGGCCCTTTCACAACTTCCTAATTGAAGTTTTTTCCAGGGCCTGAGAAGAGAATATGTGTGCATGAGTGTGTGCATGGGTGCACACATTCTTGGAGTATAAGGTCATCTTTAATCTGCTTACTTGAAACCCAGCCACAGCAATTCTGATGCTCTGCAATTTTGTTACAGCTCTTCTAGCTGAGAAGGATTCTGCCTTGGCATTTTCAGTGCTGGGTAGGGGAGGCAGTGGCTGTGGTGGTGCACCTGATTCCCAGATTAGAATTAATCTTATTTTGTAGTTTGCGAATAAAACAATGGGGGAAGTATTTTCAATATCTTATTTGAAACAAATTCTTAGTGTTTCTACTGAAGAGTCTTTGTTATTGAGAGGTGAATGCTAGTATAGCAGTGCTTTCCAAGAGTGATTCTATTATTTTCACATCAGTTCACACTTTTCATCTGTGGTCTGTCTTCTCTCCTGAGATATTTACATGTATATGCAGAAACATGATGGTGTTTACCTTTTGTCTTTTGTTATTTGTCTTAACCTCTCTCAAATTGAATGCAGTAAAATTAGCTTAGGGTTATATATCTAGTGCTAGGTTTATTGTGTGGCCTGTATATAAAACTCTTCTGTTGTACATCTGTCTCTTCCAGATTTGTGAAACCTATCCTAAAGAACTTTATGTTCCCAGAACTGCAAGCAAACCTATAATTGTCGGTAGCTCCAAGTTCAGAAGCAAAGGAAGATTCCCAGTATTATCTTATTATCATAAAGATAAAGAGGTATAGTCTGTTTTCCTTCCAATGCAAGTGGGCTGAAAAGTATTTCTCAACACTTACCAGTAGTTCAGAGTAGATAAGGAAGTAAGTATACTACCTCATCTATATGAGTATGATGCAACTCATGATAACCTTAAATACAGCTAACCCAAGTGGTGTCTAACAGGATGCTGAATTAAGCTAAGCCAGTTTAAAAAAAATCCCTAAGTAATCAGTTTAGTCTCTTAAAGCTTTCAGAAATCAACCGTAAGATCAACTGAAGATAGTTTTGTTTCAAGTGATCTGTCTTGTTAATACATCAAGAACAAAATGTTAGGTCAAAATGGGGGCAGGGGGAAACCAAAAGAACAGAACTGGTTCCTTGAGGAGGCATTTTCAAGGTTAAAAAAAAGACTAGAGAATGAAAAAATCAGGTTTTACAGCGTTTGACAGAAAATGACTTCTTGTGTGAGGCAGCAGCTGCCTGTCTCAACTGGTGGGTGTCTTTGAAAGCAGGGCAGGATTATCACCCTGTCAAGCTGAAGAATTTATGAAGGAAGAATGTAAATGCATTTGGGGATGCATTTGGGGCTAAATACTATTTGGAAGATGTACCATATACCACCTGAAATGGGATGCAACTATAATAGAAAATGACATGGTGAAAATTACTTCAGACTCTAACATGTCATGCTTTCAATGATAAAACCAACAAACTTTAATAACATTCATTTTATACCAAGTGTGTACTTTATTTTCGTGGAGTGTTTTTTCCCAAGCCTATGTATATATATTTTTTTAATTTTTCTACGTAGGAATGTCCAATATGTAAACTGGTACCTTGTCCCTGTAGATATGCCTGAAAAATGTTGTTTTGATAAACCTTTAGATTTAAATTGCAAGCCTTATCTGTTTGAAGGTCTGCAAGTGGTATCTTTAGAAAGTTGGAACACACATTCCTTTGTGTATGTGTGCTGTGGCTTTTTCTTTTTTTTTTTTTTTTCCCCGAGTACTGTTGTCTGTTGAATGAAACCAGTTGACTAAGCATTTTCTTAGAATTATGGAAAGTGCTTCAAATAGAGACGTTAAACTGTTGTTAACTTGTTCTTTGATTTCCATGGTAGGCTGCAATTTGCAGATGCAGTCAACCTCTCTCAGGTTTCAGTGCCAGATGCCTGGAAGATGAACACATGTTGCAAGCAATCAGTAAAGCAAATCCTTCAAATCGCTTCATGTATGTCATGGACACCAGGCCAAAGGTATGTATTTCTACAGGCTAGGCTTTCTTTTCCTTTTGAACTTTAGAAAAGGGTACAGGGATACCTGTGATGTGTGATTTGTAAAGATTTAGAATTAAATATAAATCTCTTGGGCCAAAATATTCTTTAAAAGTAAAGATAAGCCTTGACATTCAAGCAGTAAATGCTGCCTTTCTTAAACAAGTTGAACCCCTCTCAGGACTCAGCTGGAATTGCCTGAATATGTCAATGAATTTTTGGGGAGGTGCATTTAAAGGAGGAAAAAAAACCCCCAAAAAATCCCCACCCTAAAACATGGGCAAGAGCCGACTGTAAACTTCTGTTTTGAGTGTCATCTTTGAGTAAGATCCAAGCCAGCTGCATGAATTTCATTCCAAATAGTTGAGAAGTGGTGTTGGGTTATTTTAGAATGGAAGGGAGGACTGTGTTCTGTGTGAATGCTATGTGAAAGCTGCTATTGTCTCGCTAGGGAGAAGTAGGAAAAATTCAAATTCTGTTGTAACATTATGAAGTAACACTTCAACTCTCTGCCTAATTAGATTGAATCACATGGATTTTTTTGTTTTTTGAGCCATCATGTGATGTATGGGATAATTTTCACTTTTTAGGCCACCTCTCATTTAGACTGGTATTCATTTCGTTTAAAGCTCTGAACATGGGAGCTAGAAAACATGGATATGAAGTGCAAGTCCTACACTGTAGGATCTTAACTATTACAAGCAGGCTGCTGCAGTTGGTCTGATTGATAGACTGAAACTGTCCCACCTGTAGGTTTTTTAATTGTTGTAGTTTTTATAGCTGCCAACAGTTTATTAATTTGTTTCCAAAAATTTTGATGGTATTTTTAGGATGCCTGAAAAGCATGTGTATGGTAAGTCTGGGATTTACCCTTTTCCTTGTTAGGTTAACTGTATAGCAATCACTTCTTTCTGAAATGTTTTTAAATAAGTAACTGTTTGTAGAGACATGGAGGAGAGAATAGGAAAATATTAAAAGCATAATTCAGATTTGTCAGTTTTGAATATAAAAAAGCAACAAGCAGTCTATATAGTACTTACTGCTTTTCTTAAACTTGGATATTTTTAAGTTGATTTGCCAAATCTGTTTTATTAGAATCTGTTTATAGTATATGTGCTCTTGTCTTTTCAGTTCAAGCACTGAAATTGCTTTATTTTTCTTAACAAAAATAAAATGCAAGTTAAGTCAATTACAGGTTTTCAGTATTTCTATTTGCTCTTTTAAGCTTAATGCAATGGCAAACAGAGCTGCTGGGAAGGGCTATGAAAATGAAGACAACTACTCTAACATTAGATTCCAGTTTGTTGGAATTGAAAATATTCATGTAATGAGATCCAGCTTACAGAAACTGTTGGAAGGTATGTTCTAACTGTAGTATAATAGTATATATGAAAATATGATGACTGCTTTTCTGAAGTTTTTAATAGCTTATATAACCTGTACTGAGATTTCAGTATTCTATCCTGCTTCTACATTTAGTACCAGCGTGCTGTGCTTCATTGTGATAATACAACATGCCTTTAACCTTTTTCTTTAAGCTGTAAATCCTTATGAATGGACTCGTGATTTATTTCAAGGAAAGTAGAGTGGCACATATCTGTCTTGGGTGAACTTGGTTAAATATGTCAGCATCTTGTAAGAGAGATTTCTGCATCAACTAAATATATACGTGTGTGTGTGTGTGTGTGTGTGTGTAAAATAGTGCATATACATACAAAAATGTAGATTTGCATGTGTGTGTATAAAGCTTTCCAATGCTTCAAGGAGCACTTATTTGCACAGAACTCACAGTAATCATACGTAGACTGTATACAAACCTTGAACTCTTTGGCCTGGCAAGTGGCATCTGTGCTCATAGATGCATCTTTTATAGCATTTGAGAAAAGTGAACCAGTTCAAACTACCACTATTGGCGTTAAGCCCCACTAGTTGTACCTAGTTCTTGGTCAGAAGAGCTTTCATCTAACTTCCAGTCTAAATCTACTTACCCTTAACAGTCAATACGATTTATCTTTCAATAGGTTACCTGTTCTTATTAGGGAAATTTACACCCTGAAACCTGACAAAAAGTTGGAGTGGCTTGTCCTGAGTTTCAAGTATGCCTTCAAATACTGCTCCTAACATGAGGATGCTATTTCTGTTACTCATTGGCTCCTGGGATATTGAGGGGAAGGAAAGAGGGGAGTGGAATCATATCTTCCTCAAAAATGTAGGAAGTTAGTATGAAGGGCTTGTAAAATCTAGGGAGGCATTCAGTAAATGATTCTTTCAGACTCCTGTAGACATAGCATTTTCTTCCAAATCACCTCACTGATATGAGAGAGACTCATACCATAAAAGGAGATGAATGCTGCTAAGCTTCTGTGTACCAGCTTTCCCCTGGTTGTGCTGAACAGAATGTTCTCAAGTCAGGAATGTGCTATCAGTGACCCTATTCTTGCAAGATTCATTGTAACTGAGACTATCCTCAGATTTATTTATAACAAACAACGGTTATTCTTCCTTGGGCTTGTGGCCTGATCCTAGGCTCTTTGTCTATCTGCCTGATCTTGTAGTTTACCAGAAGCGTAATTTCTTTCCACAATAAACTCTCTTGGTCTGCAGCGGAATCTAACGAAATAAGTGAGAAGATGTTTGTTTGCAAATGGAATGTGAGACAATCCTTCCCAACATCTTTCTGGAATGGGACCATACCATGGAGCACGTTACGGGGGTTTACAGTCTATTCTTTCACTTCGATTCAGCTTTCTTTAAAGATCTTGCATGCAATGAGACAAAACTCTAAAATAGTCGTCTCCAGTGGGGAGACAATGACTTTATTCCCCTGATGGGCAGTGTTTCAGTCTGCTTATGCAACACTAATGGAAGAATCTTCACATAGACTAAACTACTGAAGGTATTGAATCTAGAAAAGTTCAGTTTTTATGCATTCAAAAAGGCATTATTACATGTCAGAAAAGATTCCACTAGATAAGCAAAAAGGCGTTGCTTATGTCAAGAAATGGCATTTCTGCAGGAAATCTTTACTTGAGAAGAGGCTCAGTGATAGCCATCTGAAAGGCGGCAGCTGCTGTGTTCTGTTGCACATATGTCAATGACAGAAGTGTATTAACCAAGTTTAGTTTTCTTTAAGAACAACCCCTCCCCTCCCCCACAACCCCTGTGCTTCAGCTTCCAGGTCTGTAGGTTCCTGTCACCTCTTGCAATTGTTGCCTGAAACATCGCTAGTTGTGTGTATAAGGACAATCAAGTGAAGGAGGATGCTTGTTGGCACAGGAGGTAGTTCTTTGGGCTTACATGCATGGAGAGCATGTATTTATGATGGGATCCATATAGACAAAGCCATGTTGAAAGATAGTTATTGTGAAGCATCTCTCTCCCCCCCCCCCCGCCCCCAGCTCTGCCCAGTGGGTACCATAAATCATCTTCAACCCTTTTGGGGACCATTAGGGACCGGAAATGATTCTTCAGCGCAAGTGTCAAACCAGTGTTAGTGCAATTTGTTTATTTCATCACTAAGTAATCTAAAATGTCTGCATTAATTCACAGAAATAGGAAATTAATTCTCAGGGCTTGACCTATGTGTTCTTATCTTTGCCTTAGTTCATGAGACTGTAGAAATCTAGCTAGGAGGAGAAAATGCCAGAGACAAGATGTTTATACCAAGCTGGAAATGCTGATCAAAGGCAGGATTTGATAGAAATACCTAGGTGAAAGCAAACTGAGGGCTGGAAACCTGTTTATTTTTTCATTACAAACTTTTGCTGTAAAGCATAAACTGCAGAATGTAAGAATGTGAAGGAATAAATAATGCCTCTAGGTAACTTAACCTTCTCTGTTCAATCCCTTCCCTGGTTGGCTTTCTAGATTTTTGTCTGTGTGGGGGGGTATTTTTTTTTTCTTTGCCCTGCTGTGGTGCCATGTATGGCTGTGATTTAACAGGTTTGTAGAACTGCTGAGAGAGAGAGAACTGCTGATGCTTTCATGTCAGTATCTTGGCTGATTCCTCATGGGGGGGGGCTTTTCAGAAGAAAATCTGTTGCCTAATGCTAGTACTTCTTCATCAAAGACCAGAGTAAAATGAACAGAGCTTTTGCTGGTTTTACTGATATCTGATATCTACAAGCTGCTCTTTAAAATTAGGTTTTGTGTCCAGGGGTTTCTTGATGTCTGTTTTGTTACCCCATTGTGCTATGGTTTGCTAGCTTCCTTCCCCCTCAATGAGAGAGAGATCTATAGGCTTTCGAAAGAATGCTGCTTTATTATTTGGGAGTTTCTTTGTTATAGCATTGAGTGGCAACAGGCATTACAAATCTTCTGATGAACGGGGACTCTACCGAAATTTGTGTGGCTAAGAAACATGTAGTGCAGATACAGGAAAGCTCCAGGAGTACTGGCTTCTTAGGAGTCTGTACCCTTCATTACAGCATGGCACTTGACTGAACATGAAACTGAGTCACAAAATGACTCAGGTGAGTTGTTTTTTGCGCACTCTACTGACTCACTTCCCCCTGTACCCAGAGATAAAGATTATTTTGCAACTTGTATATGAATGGCTCCACTGCTAGCTTTCAGCTACAGAGCTTTCTGCTCTCTCTTGTTTTTTTTATTTGGAGCTCACTAGCTTGGCAGAAAATAGTTTTTGCTTGTGGCAGTGGGAGGTGCTTTTGTAGATAGCAACTTAAGGAATTTTCTCCTAGAATCAAACAACTCTGAAGCTATATCAGCCAGGGAATGCTGTCTTTCCTTTTTCTTTTTTTTTATGCTAGAAGTTCCTTGTGGTTGGAACAGTAATATTAAACTGTGTAAGCTGGTGCTCAAAATGATTAGTAAAAAGCAGTTTCTATCTGATAGATATTTAGTGTCCTACAAAAATCAGGTTGTTCTGTCTTACTTGTGAATTGCTAAATGTCCATGTGAAACACTTTCACAGTCTACCTCTATAACTGTTGTTGCTACGCTGCGAGGCAGCTTTCTTTTAATCTGGATTTTCCTTTCCCTGCGCCCTCATTTAGCCTTAGCATTACAGGTTCGAAGTACACTTGGAAAGAACAGGAGAGATCATAACCAAAACTGTAGTGTTTTTGAGATGGACAAAACTTAGTCTCCATGGTTTTCAGTTCCATCACTGTCCATGTACTGCACTCGCTTTACCCTCTAGACAGAGGAGAGAAGGTGATTCGGCTCTGTTGGTCTAAATGCTCAGAACTGTATATATTATCTGGTTGTGACTACTTGGTCATAATAATAATAATAATAGCCTGTAAGTCTTTCTGGCAAGCTGGTAAGCATTTGTGTTGCCTTCCTTTACAAGGCAAGGCATTGCTCCCTATTGGGGGTAACCAGTCTCTTTACCTTGAATGTTTTTTGCCAAAAAGATGCAAAAATCTTATTCTTGTCATTCATGGTTGCTGTAGTTCTGCGGAGTTGAATTTTAGGTGGAGAACATATTTTGCATTGCTGCTTTTAACCTTTGGGAGTGATGTTTTCCTAAAAGATATTTCAGATCAACTTAAATAATTGTATATTGTTTCCAATACCCTTTCTCCACTGCAGGATATAGGTAGTTACAACTTTTTAGGGCTTTAACTCTTCTATTTTATTTTCAGTCAGTGGTACAAAGGGTTTATCTGTCAATGACTTCTTGTCTGGTTTGGAGAATTCTGGATGGCTGCGTCACATCAAAGCTGTGTTGGATGCTGCTGTCTTCCTAGTCAAGGTAACTTGTATGCTGCTCCTTTCTTTGGTGAGGGCAAGTTTACTTGGTCCCTGGCAGAATTATACTTAATATTGTTTGAAGTGTAAAATTCCATAAATTCAGTCGTCTTTAGTTCACTTTACTGTCCTTTTTTGGAGAGAAGGAGAAGCTTGAAATAAAACAACATATCAGATATATCTGTGTACAAGTATTGCATGTTTCCTAATAATTGCAGTTATTGAATGTGCCAGCTAAAGTTCTGGGGTTTTTTTGAATGCTGTTTGGGCCCTTTACTGAAGCATGAAGGGACTTTTATGCTACTGGTTCTTTTGGGTACTTGTAAAAGATCTAACCAATTTGAAGGGAGGTGGAGGAAACTGCTTAGTGTATGTTGAAAAACAGCTTCTGAGGCACTAATTGTAGAGAAATCAAAATGGTTATGTGCTGACTTTATTTGGCAAGGAAATGGGATTGTTTATGAAAAATTCAAAGGAACTGTTGCCTTTGCCAGGTATCTATGAAGCAAAGTGGTGGGTGGGTGGTTGTGGTGGTGTTTTTTTTTTTTTTTTTTTTTTTTTTTTTTTTTTTTTTTGAGGGCGTGGGGAGAAGCCTGGGTCTTTTTCACTAGCAGAAATAACAGGACTTACGTTAAAAACAGGTGCTTCTCCTAAAGGTGACCCACCAAATAATTGTTGACAGGATTTGAATTCTTAGTTGAAGCTAGTGAGCACTTCCTAGTCCTTAACTTTTTTAATGATTAACAGTGGGTATTTTTTGTTTTCTACATCCAGCTTGATCTGTAATGCATAGTGTGCTTTCTTCTTAATGTGCATTGAAAAGGTATTTCTAGTTTTAAAAGGATAGGAAGAGAAATGGGAACCACTGTAGAGGTCCCTATTACTTTCCACTGTCATCTTGCACAAGGTATTTCTTTTCTTTATAGGGTGTTTTCATTTCACTGGAGAAGAATTCATAGCTTTCTAATTAGCATTTAATCTTTCCTCATATTTTTCTGTATGTTTTAAAATGGACTATGCTGTGAGTTTGGGATAAATGTAGCTTTTGTAATTATTTGCTAAATTCTGACATCAGTCTTGAATATTTACTAAGAAACAATGGTGTTTTACTTTGCAGGCAATAGCAGTTGAGAGTGCCAGTGTATTGGTGCACTGCTCAGATGGCTGGGATAGGACTTCCCAAGTTTGTTCCCTTGGAGCTCTCTTACTAGATTCCTATTACAGAACAATTAAAGGATTCATGGTAAGCATGCTGTTGTATTATTGCATTGCTTCTTGGTAAATCAAAGGACATAAAAGGTAAACTATGGTACCAGGAGTGCAATACTAAAATTTTTCCCATACTTTGATTTTTTTTTTTTTTTTTTTTGTTAATTGCAAATTAGTTGCTATAAACCTCTTGCAGCCATTTATGTGAGGTCTTACTGCTTACTGTGTTTAAAGTAAGCCTGATTTAACAGTAGTTATCATCTGATTGTCAATCTGTTGTTAAATTTTGTTCTACTGGTTTTAGAAATGTGCTCATATTTAGTACAACTAAATTTTGACAACTGACCTAAACAGTGCTTTGAGAATCTGTTGCAAAGGCGTCTTCCAAGAAAGTAAAGGACCTACCAAGTGACAAATACTTGCTCTTACAGTAGTTAATTGATTCAGATTGAAAATACAGTATATAACCTGTGAAGGTAATACTGTAGATGTAAGATTTAATAATGTTTAATTGTGGATGTTTTGTTTTTTTCCCCTCTAGGTCTTGATAGAGAAGGACTGGATCTCTTTTGGGCACAAATTCTCTGACAGGTAGTTCATGTTCTTCCAGTAAAGAAAAATGTATACATGTACGCAGTGAACTGGAGGATAAATATTCCAGTAAAAGTGATTCAGCATTTTACATAAATATTAATGTCCATGTATACTTAAAAAAAAAAAAAAAAAAAAAAAGCTTATGGAATTATGGTACTTAAACTACTGCAGTGTTGCTAGAAATTCTGCAATGAGTAGGCTGTTATCAATAGACAATGCACTCTGTATTATTACTTATTCAGATACCTATTGGATAATTGTTTTATAGTACAAACATACTTCTTGAGCTACTGGTATCTTGCTCTCAGATGTTGACGACAGCTGCTGGATCTGCACATATGCCTAGAAAATGCAAGACCAATCCAAAGCTACCTCCTAGCCATTTAAGCAACATAAAACACAGTTTTAAAGTTGTGATCTTTTTAAAATGAGTTTGTATTTACTTTTACTTTTAATGTTGAAATAATGCCTACCTTTAAATGTCTCTATGTTCAGAGCTTTGTTTTTCTTTTGATCTGACTTATACCATCTACAAAAATAGCCTTGCTGCTATATATTGTTTATTAATTTACTTTTAGCTGGCATACTCCAAATGTTTACTATGGAAATAATAGACAACAAAGGAGCCTCTTAATTTTGTCTTGTGTTGATTTTTCTGTGCTGAATACAGATGTAGTGCAAATCAGAAAAGTAGCTAAAATATGGACTTATTTAAAAATTGCCCCAGTTATCTAAGTTAGATACTCAGTCTCCAAACCAAAACTAGTGTCAAATTGATGTAGAGTAGTTAAAGGCAAGTGCAACTAGGTGTGTGTGTGTGTGTGGTTGTGGTTGTTTTTTGTTGTTGTGTTTTTTTTGTCTGTAGCTTTAAACTATTTCACTCTGTCTATGGAATCTTTTTTAGGTGCTGTCAGTTGGATGGTGATCCAAAAGAAATCTCACCAGTGTTCACCCAGTTTTTAGAAAGTGTGTGGAATCTGACTGAGCAATTTCCCCAAGGCTTTGAGTACAATGAAGCTTTCCTTCTTCAGATCCATGAACATGTCCATTCATGTCAGTTTGGAAACTTCCTTGGAAACTGCCAAAAAGAGCGAGAAGAACTAAAGTAAGTAGACTTATTGCAATGTGTCTCACTTATTCTGATAAATGAAGAACAACTATAGATCTTATTTTTGGGGGGCTCTGAATAAAAGTAAAGAGACAAGATAGGTAGTACAAAAACAGATGTTGAACTGCATTAGGGAAGAGCAGTGGTCCTCATGGTTTTGCATACTGAAGACATTTTTTCTAATTTTGGGAGAAAATCCATACTCCCCTTTGATAGGGCAAGTCATAGTATCTTCCCCCTCCTTTCTTTTCTAAAAACAGGTAAGCTTAAATTTGGAAGTTTCACCTCATTCCCTCCCCTAACCTTATCTGTAGTTAACCCTAAAATTATTGCCTATTCAAGACTACTTCCTGTCAGTAAAAAAAGAGCAGGATGTCTCCAAATGTCTTCAATTAGAAAATATCTGTAAATTTGTTATCACTTCATCTGTATCTTAACTGTATTTTAAAAGCATTTATTGCAAGTAGGCAAAACTTGCACAGCATAAGCACTATTAGTTCTAAAACTGACAGTAAGATTGACTTCTTCCTGGCATAATGCTAACGTTGGATAGAACTGAGTAGAGCATTTCATTCAAAATTTATAACTATTCTGGTAACTTTAAAAAAGCAGTTGTGATGGATTTATTACGTTGAGTCGAACACATTCTGGGCTTTTACTTGCAGTCTGTCTTGACCTTGATTTCTTCTTACCTTAAGATTTAAAGAGAAGACATATTCCTTGTGGCCATTCCTTCTGCAAGAACAAAAGAAATATCAAAATCCTTTGTATAATCCAGATTTTTCTCCAGAGCTAACTCTTTTGGAGCCTAACACAGTGTCTTTCAATTTTAAGTAAGTTTGAATTAATACAGTATCTTTTCTTCAATTCTGTCATTATTCTGAATAGTTAAAAGCTGTCTGCTACGTGCAGGTTTTGGAGAAATATGTACCATCAGTTTGATCGAAGTATGCATCCCAGGCAATCTGTATTGGATCTTATCATGAACATGAGTGAACAAAATAAACAAATGGAGAAAGACATTAAAGAACTGGAAGCTGTAAGTATTACCAAATAAGTGTACTTACTTGTGACTTGTTCTTCAAATTCATGTTTATAGCCTTGTAATAATGCTTCTGGCTTTCATATGAATGTCACCATTGTATGGCCCAGCACTTGTTCTGTGTAATACTGAGCTGATCTTTTTCACTGTATGTTTCTATGCTGTATGCCAGGCTATAGAGTCAATGCTCATAAACACAAATTACTGTGCCTTCCTGATGAACTGTATTATGTAAAACTGTTCCCACTACCAAAGTGTCACTCAGAATAGTTTATAATGATTAAATTCATGTGAAACATCTGAGATAACAAAGCACCCATCTGTTACAGCTGTGTGGCTAAACTAAGGAGATCAGAAATATTTTGTTTTCATACCTAATAAAATGCAGACACTATGTATTTTTGTCCTTCTCAACTTATATGCAGGTTCATGCAATTGCAAGTCACCATAATTATGGGGCATATACACTGTAATGTTTACTTGAAGGCAGGGTCTCTAGGGGCTAAATCCACATAAAGAGATCAGTTTTCTAGAGATGACTTATCACATTGCTACAGTAAACAGCCAGAGGAACTGAATGCAGTGTATCTCATTTTATTCTAGTATGAATTAATGAGCTGCATTTAATTGACACTTCATTATAGTCAAAGTGCTGACTTCAAAATATTACCTTTTAAGAAATTCAAAGTTCTAAGGTAAATACCAGTGTTATTTTTATGTGGCAACAAACGACAACAATGGCCAGCTCCTGTGCATGTTACATTGGGGAGGTGGAACAAGTACAGCTGTTTTAAGAGGAAAGATTTTTATTAAGCTGATTCTTAACTCTGTCTCAAGTCTTAACTGTATATTTAAATTTTTTTTAAACAATTGATACAGCAGGATGAGAATTCAAGATGAAAAGCAAGATAAAGCAGGGTGAAAATTCAGCAAGATGAAAACTCAAAACTGAAACTTCGGTTTTGCAGAACCTTGTTCCAAAGTGTTAACTTTACCTGTGCCCACATTCCTCAATTGAATTGATGAGAAGGGACCGCAAGCTGTTTGAAATCTTGATGCAGGCCTTTCTATTGCTATTTTCATTCTCAAAGTTAGTGTGTTAAAAGACACCAAGGGCTTCTGGACCTGGTCTAGGTTTTAATAGAGCACAAACACATCGTCAAGAAAAAAATTTAGTTAGTGCAAGCTCCCAATTGCTGTCCTCTCCATTTGCTGTGTACTTGCAGGATAAGTCCTTTTCTCCAGTCCTGCTTTTTAGTTAGCAACTTTCAGTGGCTTCCTGCATTTGAACAAACTCTGTTTTTTTCAGATCTAAGTCTTTATAAGATGTTAGGAAGGAGAAAAGGTTTACCTATGAACCTGTGGTGTCTTAAGAGACTCCTAGTCTGCTGCTGCTGGCTTGCTGCTTGCTAGTAATACTGAGGACTGTCTTCCTCTGCTCTACTGCAGAAAGTATTCCTATCCTGTTAGCAAGCAAATAAGGAACAAGCTTGGAGAAATCCCTCCTCCTCTATGGACTGGCTTAAGAGGCAACCTTTCTGTCTTCTGTTCAGCTGCGCATTTTTAAGCATACAGTGCTTGTAGCATCTGCTGTAAACAGTGGAAAAAACCTGTCATACACAATGGCCTAACATGTAATAATCCTTTTACATATCTAATCTAGGGTATGTAATGTAGGGTTCTGCAGAGGTTGAATTGGACAGCAAAAGTAGTAAATTCACTTCTGTTCAAAGCAGAGTGTCATCAGTAAAGCAGTGATGCTTACTATTAGTAATTACTGTCTATATTTCAGAAAATAAAGCGGAAAAACAGTCAGTCAGATGCAGTCCTTGTGAAGGAGCCTCTGCAGTCTGCCCCTCCTGCACCCATGGCACTGAAAACCTCTCCATGCTTCAAGAAGGAGCAGCCACTGATGCCTGTGAATGACTCTGTAAGAACTATAGAGGGCAGCAACACAGCAGACAATCGCTACAGTGAATTCATGGAAGAGTTCTCAAAAGCTGAGCCTGCCGTTGTCAGCTTGGAGTATGGAATGGCCAGGATGACCTGTTAATTGATCTGGCACAGGGCTTCTCTTTTCCAGACTGAAATAAAAGATGGATTATTGTGAGGATGGGTCTGTGCTGCATGACCAAAACCTGATTTGTATATTGGCAAGTTTTGTTATTGTAGGCTAGAACAGCATGCTAATTGTAAAGTGTTTGCTGTTCTCTTCACAAAAAAAGTAGCTGTATTTTAAAAGAAGGGGCATTTGGTAAGTAGTGACTAAAAAGGAGTGGTATGTCTTTGAACTTGCATCAGTTTGCACTAAATTGATTAAGATGGTAACATTTCTTATAATATTCAGTATAGGAAAACACAGGTGGTCTTTCACAAGTTGACTTTATTTAGGCAAGAAAATTTGCACTTTCTACTTTAGGAACTGAAGCTACATGTATATATTGCATACCATATAAATATGTATACCCTTGTTTAATGTCACCTACTACTAAATTTCAGTGTATTGAGTGCCATGAAAAAGTACAACATATTTCAATTCATAACTAGTTGGCCTTAAACCTATTGATCAGTAATATCCTTGTCCTTGACTACTGCAGCCTGTAACCTGACTATTTCTATTGTACTTGCTCAGATTTGTTCTTTCCTTAAAGCAGGACTCGTTCTAGGGAATGAAGCACGCCTAAGCTGGTGCAGCCTGACAGCAAATAGCTATACGAATGTTAACTTTCTTTTTTTGTCCAATTGCTTTATTGTTTAAAATATAATAGATGGGCCAGATCTTGCGCTCTGGCAGCTTAGACTGGCTGAGATTCAGTGAGGCTATAATTCATGTGTGTGATCATAAGCATTGATATTTAACAGTGAAGAGTAAAGAGTAAAGCACATCATTTAAAAAAACAAAAAACAAAAAAAACCCGTAGCCAATAACTGAACAGTTAAATTTCCTTCTGATTGTTTACTGTGTGCTGTGCAATTGTTCGGATTCCAAGAGCAGCAGAAGCAAAAGGTCTAGGAGTGTAGTCTGCTGACAACTGTCCTCAGATACAAAAAAATAGTTTCACTCGTGTCTGATGCTCATGAGAAAGTGAGTGCCTCATACTAAATTTTTGATTGGGAAAAAATTTCAATTATTAGTGAAGTCTCCCTTTTATGTTGTAAAACTTCTGACTTTCCTTAAACAATTTCAGTACAAACTGGAAATTCTTTTTTTGTAATTTGAGAGAGGACAAAAACTGCTTCTGGCAGAATGCAGCAGAAATCCTGGGACATGAGAAAACTTGGTGTATCTAAGCTTAATTCTGTGTCTATAACTTATCCTGGTAAGAGAGATGGTTTTGCCCAAGTCTGCTTCGCATGATAGATTTTCTGGGCAGTAGCATTTGAAAACAGAGCAGAGAAGTAAAAATGTGAGTGCCTAGTCTTTAAGTAGAGGTATAAACTACAAGTTTAGGTATTAGGATCCTTAGGTATGGCATTAGATTAATGCTGCCAGTTTTATCTCTGGATTTAAATCACTTTTTGTTTCAAATGAAATGAGTTTATTCTCATCCTAATCCCTAAAGTCTATTTAGTTAAAAATGCTGGTGCACCACACACAACTTGACATAATTGGCAGCATTTCTCTCTGCCCCAAATTAGATCCAGGACTCTATTAACAAGGCCAGTCATAGGTCATAGTCAAGTTGCACTTTTGAAGCTGGCTGGGAGAAATTAACTGTGACCCCTGTATTTAGGGAGTTTTAATTGCCCATCTCACTAATTAATTTTTTAAAAGCCTATAAATGTAAATAAAGATTCATAAAAGTCTTTTTATTCCAGAAATGAGTAATGTCATGTTTAAAGTACATTATCCAGCCCTTTAAACACATCTAGACTTTATATTACTTTTTCCACTACAGGTTTTGATTGAGTTTCACATTTGCACGTGTAGTGCCTTACAGGGTTGCAGCAAGAGGTTTTTGTGCCTTATTTGCTGTTTCCTTCCCCCTTTACCTTCTGTATCAACTTGGTTCCGTGGTTTTCCTTTGCAAAACATCTTGTGTATTAAGCTGCTTGTGTTTTATCATACTAGTGAAACAAATTTATCACTGACAGTATAGGTGTTATCACTTCCCTTGTTTGTCTTAATATTTAACTGCTCTTGTGTGCCATGTACATTGTTTTTCATATTTATTGTTTAGAGTTTATGGACTCAAAAGATTATATGAAGCTTTTTTGCAAGTATTGTGCTATGTGTTTTTCCTTTAAAAGCCTTATTATACAGGGATACTCAGTTGTTTAAAGAGAAGTTCTGTTCCTTTTCAGTAATGTTAAAGTGCGTTTGTTTTAGTCTTCAGGCCCTTTTTATTGGAAGAGTTCACTTTTTAGTAAAAAAGGAATCAGGATGCTATTCTATTTTTAAATCAAGGTAAACATCTTAAGCCAGCCCTAAAATGTCATTAAAAACTATCTGCTCAGGCACAAAATGCTTTTCATCGTCAAAAATATTATACTTCTTGGTTCAAAGCAAATATCTTACTCCAGTGAATAAATGAATAGAGTTTTATAAGGTGGTTCTGTAGAGCAGCCTTCTTACAAAGTCCAGACAGCTCTGCCAATTCAGCCCCCAGGGGCACCAGTGAGAAAAGTTCCTGCAGAGAGCCAGCTGTCTCTTCTCGTTTGCTGTTTAGGCTTAAGCCAAAACTACCTAAAGCACATGGGACCTGTGGCACAGTCAATAGATGGTAGCAAAGTGAGCTCCGGCATGAAGCTTGGCAGGATGGCTGGGACTCGGCTCAGTGGGGACTGATCTGTGCCTTTCAAGAAGGGTTTAAAAATAACAACAAAAAAAACAGTTGACTGAAAAGCTGTGGCAGAAGTCTTCTGGGAGCAAAAAAAATTTTTAATTTTTATTTCACTGCATGGTTGTTTCTTTACTCTTCAAACATTTATAATAATTACAGTATTGAAAGGTGCCTGTTACAGCTCAGAACAGTGCCCAGAATTCTTTCCCTTTTAAGCTGTGGCCTTACAACTTTCGGTGCACTGACCAGTTTGTTGGACTAAAATGTCCCAGGTATTAATTTGCTATAGCTGATTCTGTTTCATCTGTTGCAAGACTTTGTGGCACCTGTCAATTCTGTTTCATTTGGAGAATATGTTGGTAACATCTTTGGGTTTTAAGTTGTGCTGTGTGGTGCTGCTTTTTTTTTGTCTGAATGCTCTAGAAGAGAAATTATTCCTTTTAGTTAACAAAACTGTTAGTCTCACCTGAGCAACTAGAACTGCTTTCACTTTGTACTCCAGGCAATATTAAATCTTTATTTTAAAGTATACTGGCACAGAAGGAGTTGAGCTTATTTTGGTGAAGTTAGCTATTGTGGTGATGTCCTCTTTAATACAAGTTTAAATATCCAACTGTTCTGTTCAGTAGGACAACTGCCAAATCAACAGACTAAGAAATTAATTAGGCAACGCTGAACTGAGCCTGTACATTTTCCACACATGTCCGATTACTAGTGACCTAAATCTAGGGCAAAAGCCTGAAGTCTAGCAGGTCCATTAGAGAAGTGGAGCAGTAGTCCTTCTGTAGAACTGCCCATTCCTATATCTTACGTAGAGCAAACATCCTAATTTAATGTTGATTTAGAGGGGAAGTTATTCAAACTACATCAAACTACAATGGTTCAATGTGTCTCTTAGTATAAACACCCTGGAGAACTTTCAGGGACTTTGAGGGAAAAGTGGTGTGTTCTTTCTCTGTGGTTTTCCAAATGCCTTTTTATCTGATAGGATAAAACATCAGAAAAGCTCTGAGAACTTGCTACTCTCACACTGGTAAACTGAGCATATAATGGCTGCACAGTTCTTGCAGTCACCCCAGCTCTCTTATGAAGGAGGGGAAATGGGGCTGGCGTAGCTTGGCTTAAGCACTATCTTCTTAAGGAAGTGACATAAATAATACAAATAAATTCCATCTTAACAATAATGGATATTGATAGGATGGGCCCTGTGTTCTTGGAAGTCCTGCCATCCTCTTGGACAAGTATGGCTAGGGTGAGGGCATCACATAAGAAAAATAGTTGCTTTCTAGTCAGTTTAATGATGTTTTGACTTTCAAACTACATCGTACCTTCCCAGTGGTACATTACTGGATCTTTAGGACAGAACCTAAAGATTGATTTTTGCATACTCTGTATTTAGCTGCTAATAGTTCCAGACCTGTGGCTGATCATGGACTCTGTAGTGGTCATGAAACTATTTTAAGCTTCAGGATTAGATCTTTAGATTTGACTGGAGGCTACTTTGACTCACTTTCACCATTTATGCCACCCTCTGTTTTCTCTAGGTGTTGCTTATTGTGGTGCTTGATACCTGTCTTTCAGATACAAAGGGCTTCTCAATGCCTTGGATTTTCCAAAACCTGGGAAGTATTGCAGTTTTCTTCCACTATTCTGAAGGCTTGGATCAGCCTGAGTGAACAGTGAGGATGTCCTTATGTTTGATCTAATTAGCTTGGTACATCTACCTGTTGAAAAGCATTGAAAATTAGAGCAGCATCATAATTTAATGGTGCAACTTCTGTATGCACAATAGGCGAAAGAAAGGATATAGTCAGGACCCTTGTCGCAGTATGTAGCAAGGAACAGAACCCTGCTGGGATATTACCCATGAAAAGTAGAAGCAGCAGAGCTATTTTGATGTCCAGCAGCAGCCTGGGGATTTGAGGTAGAAGGTCAGAGCCCAGTTTTTCTGAGATCAGTTTCCAGGCCCCAGAGAATTAAATGACCTGTTTTATTAAACACTTGTACCTGAGCAATTCTACATTGACAACAAACAATAAATTAAAAAAAAAGGATTTTTTTTCTTCTTCCAATGTACTAGCTTCAAATAATGAATGTCCTGGTGGTGACATTGAAGTCAGGGTGCAGTATATTCTTTAATCATGTTTATAGTTTAAGTCTTGAGGTCAGTTATGTACTGTTTGTAATTAAGGTGGGTTATAGTTTTGACATGTACTGTAAAAGTCTTTGTCATCTTTGACAAGGCTATCACACACATCTCCTGTATTTCTGTATAGGTCTTTACTGAAAGCTTTCCTTGTAAAGTTTTTCCAATCCTTCCCCATAAATTCCTATTTATTTAGCGTTACATTTAGACCTGGATTGGTTTGCTTGTTTTGTCTTACTGTTGCTCTTCAATCATGTAGCTCATCTTTACAGCTGCCTGTCAGTAATGTCACTTGACAAACATCTTTCCATCAAAGAAAACTGGTTTGTCCCTTTTCTGGCTCTCAGGGATTTTTACCCCTGAATTAGTGAACTTGAAAAATACTGCTTCTTTTCTCTTTCAGGACTTCTGAGTGCCTCTCAACTTCCACAGTTTACTTTCCACATTTTAACTGCAGATGTGGCTATTTTAAAAAAATATATATTCAAATGCTGGATGTGGCAAAGGGAAAGAAAACTGTTTTCGTTGTAATCTATCTGGAAAGACCGGCTGTTGTATTACCATTTATTGTTCCATGTATTGCTTCCTGTAAAAGTCACATCTCTGTGCTGGGATCATGCTTGATGTATATTGCTGGAGAAACTTTAGCAAATGGTTTTGTAATGAGTACTTTATTTGTACCTGTTTTGAAAGTCCATAAAGCTTAAAATAAAACTATCTTAATATCACCAGTCTAACTGGGCACTAAATAGTCCATTTATAATAGCAGTATATAAACTTTATTGAATAAAAAATTCATTTTATGGGTAGGTCATACGTGATACCAATTACAGAGGACATAAATGACTTGATCCATTATTAATTTCCTGAATGATTCAGTAACTGTTTAGCCTTTCTTTTGTAGTATTGACTATAGACTGCTGGCCTACTAATTATGTGCACTACTCTGTGCTCAACTTAAGAGCTAAGAATCAGGAGAAGAGAATTTATATGTTTAACTAGCATTACTATGACTCCATACTTTGTCATCCAGACTAGTATATTTTCAACAATATCCAGCAAATCTTTAGTGCTAAATTGAAAACTTCAGACTCTCTTCTCAGACTTTCTCAGTAAACTATTGAGACCTCATTGGTTTAATTTGTAGTTTTGGGGCTTCCTAGGACTATATGACTATTTTTAATCTAGTTTAAAATAGCTGATGCTATACTTGCAGTAGATTTTGTCATAGTAATAAAGCTCTCCCTTTCCTAACTACTTTGTTATGCAATACTCAAGCTTCTTTCAGCAGCATTTTGCTCACATTTGTTTATATTCCATATATTTCACCCACATTAAGCTCTGTCTGGATCTGCATTGAGAATATGGTTCCTGTTCGTAGTACAGATGGAGAACTAATGTACTGGAGCATTGCACTGGGCAATGTATAGTCAACATTGTGATCTTTGTTACAGAATGGGACACTCCTGCAGTCAGTCCATACTCGTTGCTGTGTAGATAAATGCATCCTAAAGGGCTTTCTCAATCAGTTTGAGGTGTTTGAGTATTCCCTCCTGGCATCTTCTCAGGTAGGCAGGCTGTACATTGGAACTACACAGAGAATCTGGATAGTACCATTAGGGGAAAATGTCAAAACTTTGCAAAGTCATGGCAGTAGCTTTTGCTCACTTGCCCCAAGAATCATAACATCCGTCACCTGGATTCTCTATCCAGCAGCGGTAACTTCTATGTGAAGACATTCATCATCTGCATGCGCTTCTACCGTGTGGCTGCTGCTGGATACAGTGGCTGTGCACGGACTTTTGTAAACACATATATAAGCGGTGGGAAAAGCGAAGTTTAACTTCAGTTCTTAGTGTTGCCTCATGGCTGGTTAATTTATTATTTTGACTTAGGCCAGAGAGTATTCAGTGCCTCAGTTGCATAGACTTAGGCAGGTGTAGTTACAGCCATTAACATTAACACTCCAGATAATCTGAAAAGAGACAAGATGTGAGAATAAGCTGGACACTGTACAGTGGTTAAAGAGGAGCAAATGGGACATAAGCTACATAAAGGCAAAAATGGAGGTGGACACTTCATTCTTCACTTCTGCGATAGCAATGCTGGCCCACGGGGAGGAAGGACTGATGCCACAGTAGTCTGAGGGCTTTGGCACTGATTGAGCTAGCTTCAGAATTTGGTGCAAGACTGAGTCATCCTAAAAACATTGCCATCTGCTTCGTGTTTTCATACTTCCCCCTGAAGCTGCCTATACAGGCAGTGAAACACTAAACAAGACAGCTGTGTTGCTACCAGAATCTGGCTTGGAAGAGGACAGGGTTGAGTTCAGAAGACTCCGGGAGTGTAGATAAGTCTTCAGAAATAGTCTTCAACTGTGATAGTAGCTGCTCTGGATGAATCCCTCTCTATACGAGTACAAGATTGCCAAAGCTTAAGTGTTCTGTGCTGTGTCCATGTCTGCAACAAGCACCACTTATCTTGTTTTTAAGTCATATGAGAATGCTGTGATAAGAAGCATTCTGAGAGATTGGATCCTTTATTCTCTAATCCCACTTCAAGCTTTTAGTATGTTTGTTTTATGTGTCGGTGGAAGAAGTGGTTCTTTATAAGCCAAATACCTTTTTGTTTGCTTGCTGGGTTTTCCATGTTCACTGTCTTTCTAGTGCCCTGAGTTATCTGCTGACAGGTAAATGTCCCATTAGTCCACAATATGTTCAAGAGGTTAAAGTGTGATTACTGTGATAGGATAATAACAGTCATTATTTTTTTCTCTTGAATGTGATGAGGACAGCACATGAGCATGAAAAATGTTTCAATTACTATTATCTCCATTATTGGAATGACTTTTGAAAGATCATTATGGGTGCAGGAAATGTCAAAGGAGACTGTTGACAGCTGTTATGAAAGCATGATAAAAAGGAATGTTTAGTGGAAGAAAAATGATTAATGTTTATGTTTAAAGGAAGTTTTTATTTTGTAACTCCATTTCTTAAGAGACATAAACCCCAGTGTGAATGCAGCTGTGACTGCAGGACTATGTGTGTTTAGCAGTGTCTCAAAAGAGAGGTCTAAGTGCTGCTGTGCCTGGTGTGCACTGTATCAAGGTAAGGCTTGTAAATGTGATTCTAGTGATTCTTTCTAATAATTCATGGTAACTTTGGATGTCAAACATGCCCTGGTATGGAGAAGTGTGGAGGGGAAACATGGAGCACAACCAGCTGTAACCATCATAACTCATGTTGTGAAGTATGGTGCAGAGAGGAGAGCCCTGAGGTTTCAGTAGCTGTACAAAGTGAGGCTGAACAGAGCTCTGCGATGCCTTTGCTGCTTCGTGCACCCTGCAGCAAGCAGGTCTACCCGCAGTGCCAGAGGACAGCCTGGAGAGAGACCCAGGATCTGGGTGTTTGCTGATATGAACCAGGCAAATGAAATGATTGACATATCCCATGCAGAGATCGCATGGAGGAGATTACACACCAAGAGAGGACTGCAAAGTGGTGAGCAAATGAATTTCTGCTTATGGACTGTTGCAGGAGAAAGGCTGGTCATCTGGAGTTCAGTGGTGGGGGAAGGATTAGGGCTAGCAATAAGAACTGCTATTGATGTTTGAGGTATTGTGATATAGGAAGAATTGAGTTATTTATATAGCCCTATAATTGAGTTATGTATAGCCTTAAAAATTTAAATTCCTGGGTCTTGATTTGGCCTGTTTTATTTAAAGATGAGAAGCCATATATGAAATTCTGCTTTGCTGTCTCAGGTTCTTTCCAAAACTTTATTTAAAGCATAGTTTGCCACAGAGTGCTCTCTTACCTGCAGACTTGCATCCAGTCCTGTATGCGCCATTGTGGTTGACACTGTTGTGGCTGTTCAGTTTCTGATCATGTCTGCTATTTTCTTGCTCCTTCTTCTGTCCACCTGCATGCTAGTCAGGCTCGAAGGCAGCTGAGGTAGAGAAGAGCTGCCTGTGTGTAGCTGCGGAGGCCAGTAAAGGGACAGTGGTTTACCAAAAGCTGCTCATCTCAGTAACAGCTACCCACGTCAGCAAGTTAGAAAAACACCATTTGGGATTTCCAGCAATAGCACACCACACTTGTCCTGAGCTGCAGAACAGCATAGTAATTTGGAAACTGGCATTAAAGAAGGTCTGTGGAAGAGCTAATGAGTGACCTGACCCCTCTCTGAAAGGGACCATTAACCAGCTTCTGCCAAGGGCTGGAAAAGCAGCGCTTCTGAGCAGCACTCGAAGCTGTGAAGAGCGCGGTGCTCCCTCGTTACGAGGGTTAGGAGAGCTCTTCCCATTCGCTGCAATTAAAAGGAGTTCTGCAATTGTGCTGCTCATATTCAGCGTGCTTTGCAGGCTGCACCAGTGTGGCAGCAAATGGGGGTGCCTTTGGTGTTATTTAAACAGGCAGCATGTGTATTGAGGACATGTTCTCTCCCTGAGAAGGCTTTTATTAATTGGTAATCACAGCCTGAAAGAGCTACGGCATCTCAGCTCTTCCAAGTCAGGAGAACTTGGTTTCCAGCAGGGTTTGGGCCCTTAAGCAGAGCTATAGCTATATAACAGGTCTGTACCAGCTCCAGAAGGATTTTTGGTCTCATTATTAAATCACATTTACCTTTTCCATAACTTTTCATGTTAATTCCAGTTTCCAAATTAAGGAAAAGCTCCCCACAGTTTCCTGGCAGAGATCGGGCTAATCTGAGTTTTCCACTTTGCTATGGATAAAAAACATTCTGTATTCTTGTCTGAATTACAGCATGCTTTCTTGGGGCCTGTATCAGTTAAATAGTCTGTGAGTTAAATTATATGTAACAATTTAAAGCTTGTAGCACTTTGTATAAGACATCTTTTAGTCCTAATGGATTTAAGACTAGAAAACAAATCAATAAAAGTATCTTTTGGCTTAATTCTGAAAATATTAGTGGGTGCTTGGTGTGATTTAAAAAGATTTTTTTTTCTCCTTAGTGGATCCACACCCACTGAAGTAGGTAAGTAATGCTTTTTTGAAGACTATATAATGAAAATGTCTTGTTCCTAACAGAAAATGGCAAACGCTGATGGTATAGTTTCCCTCATTCAAAGATAATGACCTGTTGTCTCAACAATGTCCCTAGCTGGATGCTCTGCAGAGGCAGTGGCTCCTTTTTGGGGAAGGAAGTGATGTATTCATGACATCTTGCTTTTTCCATTATTTTTTTACTTTGTGAAATTATTTTTATTATTCCTCAAAGAATATAATCTGATAGTGGCATCTACTCCACAATATATTAATTGCACATTCTAGGCATTTAAATCTTCAAATATATTGAAGCGTAGAATAAAGAGGGAGTTGTCAAGCCTTTATGCACTTGTTCATGTTAACAAAATAAACTAGGCCTCATTTCTTTCTTAAACCTTCCTTGAGGGTGGTGGGCTCAGCAGAGGAATGCATTGATGAAGAACCTGTCTGGCTGTTCGCAGTTCTTTAGAGGCCCTGGTTCTCTTAACGTAAAACTATGCAGAATAGAAGTGGGGGAAATAAAACTTCTACAGTGGATGAAATAAAATTTGTAAAAGTGAGTGCAGTGTGGGTTTTTCTACCTACTATCAAATCTACTAAGTACCCATTGTTGCTGGAACATACAATACTCGGAGCTAGTGCAATATTCGAAACTAGTCTTTATGGTGACTTGAAAATTGAAATATTAGCTACTGTTAATCTGGGTCTGAGAGGCAGCTCTCAGCTGTATTTAGTTCCTTATTTTATTGCTACTCAATGACTGTAGTTGTAGGCACGTGTTCACTGTTGTCATTGTCAGATGAACTTTCATGTCATCTAAACTGAGCTAAAACTGGAAAAAGCCTGAGGCTACTTATGCAATGCAGTTATGCTGCTGTTGCATTATCATTTTCAGCCCTAATGCTTAATTTAGAATGCCAATAAATCAAATTACTTTTTTCCTTTCTGTAGAGCAAAGATAATATAAGCTCCCCTCTTTCTGCAATAACCTTTCTTTCTAGAGCTATTTTTTGCGGACTTTGATGTGTAGTTTGTTATGTTTTATCACACTTTATTTAGAGGGGTAAGTTAACTTCTGAAAAAAATAGATTCTATTTAATATTAAAAGCCACAAACATGGCAGGAAAAAGTCCATGTAGCTTCTTGGAAAAAATGCTGAGCAGTGGTTGGGATTCCTTGCCCCGACTTTGGGCCCACTGTGCAGCTGCCATCTCTGAGCTGGTCAGCCCAGCTCCCTGCATAGTCACAGGAGATTAAAAAACTACTTCTGGCGCACAACTGATGGGTGAAGGTACGTATCTGAAATAGGTCACCGGAGCCATGTGGCAGGAGTGCCTGTTTCTCTCCCTTGATGGTGCAGGGAGCCTCGGGTGACTTGCTCAGAGTTGCGCGTGAAGTTGGGCGCTGCAAGTCGCGTCCCACTGCTTTGGCAGGCTGAAAGCCAAGGTCTTGGAGAAGCTTAAAAACATACCCTGGAGCGTAAGAGCTGGTGAAGGAGCCAGGTGCCTAGATGTTGAACGTTTCAAGGTTTAACTGGTGGAGCATTTCATGGCAGTGGGAGCTCCCGCGGTGCCTGGATGCCCTGCACAGCTCATGGCAAGTGGAGACCTGGGGGATGCTATAATGGACACCGGGACGAATGTCTCATCCTGTCGATAGCAGGACCTGGAGCTGTGGTTCAGACAGGCGCTTGCCTGGCTGGCAAGAGAGACAAACTGAAGAACAGGATTGAAAAACCCAGTGGGCAGATCAGGGAGCTGGTTAGAGACTGGCAGTAGGATGTGCTGAGGTCTGCAATAAGTCTTAAATCCCAGCCCTCTGGTGTGTGCTGAAAGCTGCAGGGAGGCCAAAGCCTGCCTCTTCTCTGTTGTCTCTTAGCCATTAACATACTGGGAGGCCCTGTTCTTCCTTCTGGGTGTGAGCGGGTTCAGGCACTCACCTCTCTGGCAGCCACAAAAATAGATGAAGAAATTAAGACTCTTCTTGGTATTCTTCTTAAACATGCTCTACTTTTTTATTGCTCTAAAAAAATTTACTGCTGCCGTTCTGAAAACAGGCTTGCTTATCTCTTCCTACACACGACCACACATCTAAAAAGGCTGGAGTATCTAATATATGTTGATTCCTCACTAATGACTGAAGCAATCCTCAGTATGGTCATAGAGGAGGAAAAGTCGGATAACTGGGGGAACTTCTTACAGTTCACACAACAGCTGATGGAAGGAGATTTCCAATAGCTGTCTCAGATTAATGTTCTGCTCTGCACACAGCAAAATCAAGAACTGCAAGTCAAGGATGACTACCCAGAGAAGAGCACAGGTTATAGTAAGAGCTGCAAATGAACAGCAAACAGTTGCAACTAACCTATTCAGTCCACAAATGTGATTCATGATGACTAAAGTGCTAGGTGGAAGACTGGTGTCAGTCTCAGATTCAGCTATGAAGTTGAAAGTGCAAGCAGCCCTTTTGGATTTGATAGTACACCCAATATTTAAACACTGAATTTCTGGTGGGGTGGAGAGTCCAGTGTTAAAAGCCTATAGCTCTGTGTTTAGCGCCTGGAGAATGCAGGGGAAAGGCAAAGCATGGTGTCAGGTGGGTTGGACTGAGGCTGACCTGTGCTGATGTTTCACAGTGTAGCTCTGAATTCACTGTGCTGAGCAGCTCTGTCCTGAAACGGGTCCATTTTTCGCTTGGACAGTGCTGATGAGCCCTGCAGTGTGGGCTGGTTGTTTGGGCACAGTGGTTTACCAATGCATCCATTGTGCTGCCAGTTCTGAGACTAAGTCCTGTTGGACCTGGGTACTGGACCATACTCCATGGTGTGGATTAAACCTGACATGAAGTATCTCGGGAGGGCAACCTGATGTGCCACACAAGCCAAGCTGAGCTTTAGTAGAGCTAATTCTAAGCCCAGGTGATGCACCTGGACTCCTTCCTCAGAGTGGAGCTGAGGTGCCCCCCCATCTTGGGGTCCAGGAAGCGCAATCCTCTCCCAGGGCTATGCACTTACAAACAGTTTTTAGCTCAGACTTCAGCCTAGTTCACTGTTTCCCCTGCAGAGCTGGTGGTGCCCGCCTCTTTGTGCCGAAGTGACTAGCACACTTGGCCAGGAACCAGGAGGTCTAGTTTCTAGGCAATTCCTTAGAAACAACTTGAACTAATATTTCCCAACTCCCTGGAGCAAACCTTCACCATCAATGCAAGACCACTCTCCATCCCCCTGGGGGAGCAGTGCTGATCTACAGATAACTATTCAATATACATAGAGTAAAGGGGAGGACAGGAGCATAAGCGGGAGTGTAACTATGAAGACACTTGGGCCAAGAAGACCATAAAAGCCTGGTGTTTGATTTCCTGGTCAATTGCTCTAATCACTCTCTGGAGACTAGGGGCTGCAATGAGAACATCTCAGATAAAGGGAGAGGTCTTTGAAATGGTTTCTACCCCAAATAGAAATGTTTGGAGCCTAACGGGCCAAAGCAGACTATTCTAAAAAGATGAATGACTTCTTAGAAATATTTTCCCTTTGGGATCTGAAGCGGTCTATGCTGCAGGTGTGTTACTGGGAAAGCCAGGCTAGAACTGAAGAGCAGGTTTTTGCTGAGCTCTACCACACTAGAAGGAGATGTACTTTGTGTGACTGACCTGTGACATTGCCTAGGGCAATATTCCTCCTCAACTCACTCGTGTTTCCCGAAGGGCCCAGTGGTACCGGCACTGGATCCTCATTATTTTCAGGACATGTTCTGGATGTGTTATAATACCATCAGGGGCTGAGGGCAGGAAGAAGTGCCGGTAGCTGAATACATTGAACTGGAAAGTGGAAGAGCAGGGTCTGTAGTGCTGAATTTATCAAGGTGTTCCCGCAGTCCCTCATTGGTGACAAACCCTGGTGTCTTGTATGCAAGTAAGATTTTTATTTCCCATGTAGAAAATTCTCCCAGCCTTACTTCTCCCTCAAAATGCAGATTTTGAAATATGCAGATATGAACTGACACGTGTTTGATGGCCCACAGTTGTGCTATATACCTAAGATAAAATTTTTTTACCTATTAGTTTCAGCCTCTGTAAAGGGGATTTACTTCAAGGTAAGCATGGAATAATATAATGATCAGTACACAAAGCAGTATTTCCTTTTTATGTGGCTAGTCTAATGAAATAGATGACATGAATTAGGCGGCTCATTTTCAACAAAGCATCTTAAGTAGTTCATAAATATTTCTTTATACCAGATTCTTTAGGCAGAGCAAAACAAAAAAAAAAATTACCCTGCACTCTGGAAGACTGTAAAGTTACTGAGAGATATATGGTTCAGAGGAAGATACTTAGTTTTTCTTAGAGATACTGTAATATTTTCCAGACTGTAGTAATCTGAGGGTTAATTCTCTCTCTCTCTCTCTTTTTTTTTTTTTTTAATTATCTGCTATGATTGTATGAGAGTAGCAAGATGGTTTCATAGTTAAACCTGGAACTCTGGGACATGTGGGTTGAATGGCTGGGTCTGCTGCAGGCTTTCTGTGACCTCAGATAAGTCATTTAATCTCCCTCTTACTCCCGTTTGCCTGTGGAAAACTGAGATAATATCCTCTTTTCATCAGTTTTCCCTTTGGTTTGCTTAGATTGTAATCTATTCAGGTCAAAGATTGTTCCTCTTATTTTATATGGTGCTCAGATCAATTTCACTGAGGGCCCTGAAGCTTGATTAATAGATAATTCTATTTTCTAATAGAATTGTCTGGAAAATATTCATAATTAAGCTATGAAGAACTACTAAAATCACAACGAATAATGATTCCTTCTGAACTGCTTGAAATTTTTATCAAATTTCAGAATGGCAATATTATATCTAAATGAGGAGAACAATAGCATACAGTCGGCAGATGAATGTCCCCAGTGTCTACACACACTCAATTTTTGTAGGTTAAAGTGCTGTTTCTACTCTAAGCTGGCTGGTATTTGTCATATCTTTACACTGTGCCTTAAAAAAATTATAAAAGACAGAAGGTAAGTTCTGCAAAAGCTAGGTAGTAGCATTTCACTCTATTACCAGTTCCAGCAGAACTATCATCAGATAAGAAAAATGCTAAAGATAAATATTTAATATCTTGACATTCACTGGTATTTTCTCTTTCACTAGCTTTTGAGGTAAAATTGAGGAAAAATAAAAATAACTTCACATAACAAAAACAATCCTAAGTGAATGGAAAGTCAGTAAGTTGTTTCAATACAATTTTCCATTGTAATAGTCTAAACTGTTACACCTACAGACCCTGGGGAGAAACTGGAAAATACAAAATTAGGCAATACTTGATGTCAAGAAAAATAATCTTTCCTGTGAAGCTGTTCACCACCCCTCGAATCAGACAAATGACAATGCGGCGCCTGATTTCTCTGCCTTTGGTGAAGCAGGTGCCAAGCTGTGGCTTCTTGCTCAGACTCCCAACGGGAGCTGCTGGGTCCTGATGGTTTGTAACGTCGACGTCCTCAGGCTTGGCTGTGGTGCCGCAGCGCCTTTCCCTAGCTTGCCTAGCCTGGCTATAGCGTGGCTTTAGTCATGTCTCCCATTTGGCACAGGCTAGCCAGGGCAAGGGGGGGATTCATTTCTAAACGCTGATGTCTGGATGTTAGACGACGGCATTTGGGTAAATCCTCTGGATTCCCTTGCAGAGAATGGAGAGAAAGAGATACTTCCAGGCGGCGGTCCAGGTAACCTAGTTCAGACCTCTACCTCATCTTAGATGTGTTGGGTTTTCTTGACTGACTGTGGAGGGAATCTAGATGACCAGCTGAGACAGAAATACCTACATGATGTCTAAAGTTAAGTAGGATGAATCTCATCTGAAATAATTTCCCTTCCCTTCTGTAGCATAGGTCCAAAACATTTTAGCCCCTGAACCAGCTCCAGACTCCTTTGCTCTTCTGCTCTGACTACAGGTGCAGTATGACGCCATCCTCTGGGATATATCTGCACTGCCCCTCGTTGGTTTGGGGGCCTGAGCCTGCCTTTACCAGCTCCCTGAGTAAAGCCATGTGTGGGTTATTCTGCCCTTACTGTTCCTGCAGCTGCCTGTGCGAACCTGGGGGGCCCCAGCGCTGCCCTGCTGCCATGTCCCGGGACTCTCAGCGTCTGTGGGAAGGGCAGGGGGCTGCCTGCACTCGGGAGTCAGGCCAAGGCCCTTGCGGCTGTGTGGGCAGTGTGAAAGCCCCAGTTTGGGATTATGCTGCAGCAATGAGATGTTCAGAGAGCAAATAAACCTGTGTTTTAGCAGCACAGTTTGGGAAGAAGCATGCACAGGGATGCAGGCTTAGGCTGCAGTGTTAGCCATTTCCCAGGAGCTTTTCCTGAAATAGTAAAACGAATCAGGTTTAAAAGTGAAAGAACAAAAAAAAAAAAAAAAAAGAAAGAAAAGAAGACCTACAGATAAATCTTCCCTGGTCCCTGCCCTCTCTTCCTTTGGGAGTCTTCTGGTTCCAAGGCATTAGATGTTTTAAGAATGTGTAATCTGTAAATCCTCACTTAGTCACAAATAGGAATGAGTCTGGGGGTCTTGCACCCTACTGACCGCTTGCAAAAGCTTTGGTTCCTCTTTGACACCCTTGGTCAGGAGAGGTCCTAATAGCAAAGTGCTAAATGGGGAGTTTTCCTGAGCAAATTCACAGCTTTTAACAAGTGTTACTGACTCCTTGCCTGCATAAGGACAGGTCCACGTGGACATAGTCACAAGAGGGGAGTTTAAGGGAGAGAAAACTTCAAAGTTTCTGATAACAGGCTTTCACTGAAATGTATAATTCATACTAAAGATAATTGTGTAGAAATTCTTGCTGCATCGTATACTTTGTGCATATGAGTCCCTGTAGCTCCTCAGTGAACATCTTTATTCTTTTTTCTTCAGACTAAATAAAACATGTGAGGTTCTTCCATTCTCTCATTTTCCTTTAATTTGCCAACCATTTGCAACTGGACTAATCTTTGATTATAATCTTCCCTGTTTCTTGCTGGACTGGACATGCCTGAACTGGGAGTGCAATTATCATCTCTGTGTGTGAAGATTTAAAGGCAAAACAACCAAGTCCTTTGCATAAGACGATGCTTGTGGTGCCTAATGGCTATGGATTTATAGGGATGGTCCTATATATTACATCCTGCCTCTCCATTCACTAATTTAGTCATCTTAAATGCTGCTGGTCACCCACAACTCCCACCAACTTCAAGAGGCTTTGTAGATGTGCAGCACTTTAGAAACTGAGACCACCTAAGGAAAGTTAACTAGGATTTGGATAGCACTCTTTATTTTATGTGACAGCCACTCTTACTCTGCTTTATCCCCTAGTTTCTAAGAGCCAGAAATCTTACATCTTTGTTTTAATATCCTTGAATTAAAGCATATTTTGTCTCTGTTACTCAGCATACCTGACATCTCTTCTTAATGTAGTATCTAAATATGATGTCTATGTTTCATGCCAGCACCTGCGTTTCTCATTCATGTCATGTATGAACCCATGCAGGCTGGATCTTTAGTGCTTTTCTGAGCAGCTTAGAATACACTATGCCCTTTCCTAAAGTCCTTAATCTCTGCTTCTGTCAAATAAAATACTGACCTATTTATTTTTCTGCCTTCAGAAAAATACCAAAGTGCAAGTGGTGGAGTAACAGCTGCTGTTTCCTGACTGCTAGAGAAGAGTCACAGCATCTCCCTTTCAGAGCTTTTCTGCTTTTATGTCCCCCTTTCCCCCACACGTGTGGGCACCTGCTGAGGCCTCAGCCACCACTGCTGGTGCTTACGTGTCATCACCCAGATTTGGACAAAATGGATGAGAAACACCATGACGTTGGGCTGGTGGGATCGCACGGTGACAAGGGTGGGTTAATAGTGGGGGAAGCGGTTTGAGGGGCCATCTTCCCCCTGTTAGTGCCCTCGATGCAGTAATGGCTCCTGCTTCCACAGCTGGAAATGACCCAACAGCTGTACAGGCACCTGCACTCCCTCTCACCCACACGTGCATGCACCTACCACGTTTCATACTCCTGCTCTTTGAACTTCATTTTGGCTACAGGTTATTTAGAAAATGTGAAGGAAATAGGGACCATTGTGTTGCACTCGCTTTGCACGTGAATTACAGTACAGGAGGGAAAAATGGGGCTGTGTTCATCTCCCACTGTCTGCTGTGGATGAAGGTGTCAGCATTGGCTACTTATCTCCTCTTTGCTTCATGAGCACCTTCCAGTTTCTCCAGGACCTCCAGCACTTCACAAGAAGACCCCACACAGGGGCACAGAAGAGAGCTGGGCACCAAAATACTACAGAAAATCAATAGTATGCATATAGTCTCCTCCCACACGTGCCTTTGAAAATCTCCCCCACAATCTAATGCATCAACACTAACCAGATTTCATCTATAAATCTGCTGCACTTAATCTCCTTGAATACCTCTCCAGCACTCGCCTCTCACCCCCAACTTAAGCTTCCTTATTGACAGATGCGCACAAACAACTTTTTTTTCCTTTCAGTTCTCCATTGTTCAAAAACAATGTATGAGGACAGCTCTTGCAGGGCTGTATCCAGCTCATTCGCACCCAAAGTCATGAACAGTTCAAAATAGCAAGATGGGGCTTCACCCCTCCTGGCCTTCATGCAACTGCTCAAGAGAGGAAGCCAGGCAGCGCTTGGTTCCTAATGCGGGGACTTGCATGGACATCTCTAGCTTCCTTGCGTAGCCATGGCACGTATCTGCACAACTGTACGGTAGCAGCTGTATGTTTTACCCTTGGCTGCCTTTAATGCTGTCTTCAAGTTATTGTTTCAAAGCTGCTTGATGCAACATCAAAGCAGCAGCCCAGACAAAGCACATTCAGGCTGGGAGCTGGTGTGGAAAGAGGGGAAATCTGCAGCAGAGCAATCATGCAGGGCTTTTTTCTTTTGCATCAAAGGGAGCGAAGGGCATGTAGGAGACCTGCTGGCAGAGGGGAAATTTAATAGGTGTGAGCCTGGCCAGACAGAAAATCCAGCCCATCTCAAAATGTTTTAACTTTTTTTTTCTGATTTCCCAACCTTTTTAATAAATACTGTTCGGAAATGTTGGAAAGAGTATTTGGACTAGGGCAACAGCATGAAGAGTTAACAGAATATCCGAGGATAAATGCCTTAGTTCTTTAATGCAGTAAAAAGAGATGAGTAAACTGAGAATCATAACAAGACCTAATCTCAATTCCAGATCTTGTTTAAGAGATTTACTATGGAATATTGTAGACCTAATTAAGCACATAAATCAAGGACAACTAGGCACAGCCTTATACTAATCCACAGAAATATAAAAACTGTTGTACTAACAGGGTTTGGTTTCTGTATTCAGAAAGCAAGAAACACAGCTGTAACCTCTGATGACTCTTGCATAAATTAAAGCAAGAGCAGCAAGAAAGAAGTAAGTAAATGAGTGTGTGTGTGTGTGTGTGTGTGTGCGCACAAGTGTGGGTGCGCGCGCAAGCACGCGTGCATGCTGCGCAGAAGCACGTGTGCTGTTGTGATTCTTTGGCAACTTTGACACAAAAAACAACTCCTTTGGGTATATGCAAGAAAACTTCTTTAAAAATTAAGGTAGCTCTTCCAGAAAAAAAAGGTTAACCTACAAATTCCACAGTAAAGCAAAACTAATGACCATCTACAGCTGTGATTGGATTGAGTTTTACGGGTACCAGGAGTTTTCACACTAATTATTTTTTTACTTGCAAACCAGCATCAACCTAAGGAGTCTAAATTACCATAAAAACATGAATCAACCTTTATTACTCATCTGTTGAATAACTGAAGAAACTGAGACCTGAGTGCTAAAGTTATGTGCTTATGTTCCCCCACAAAATCAGGGGCAAAAATATAAATCAGGAGTCTTTACATTCACCTGTTCTGTCAAGATTTAAGGAAGTTATCTTGTAAACACACAAAGTTGTCCTGGGGGAAGAGAAACCACAAATTTAGCTAATTGAGCCCAAGAACTCCCGGCAGCTCTCCGGCAGCTGGCAGCTCGTGTTTTTGAGGATTGTCTTTTAATGAGATCTTGTGAATTTCCCTTTGACTCTCCAAGTCTTTGTCACTCAGAAAATCTGGCAGTTTTGTATTTTTTAGTTTTTTTAAATGAATTTGTCTGTCACAACCACGTCAGTTTGTACCTCTGAATTCTGTAGAGTTCTTCCAATCACACATGGGCATTTAATCAAGTTTATATCCTGAAGCATAGGGACACACATATATATATGTGTGTGTGCACTACTCGTTAGCTGTTTGATTTCCAAGTCCTTCTGACGGGAAGTTGGGTAAGCGTTAACTTCTGCAGCTCATTGGTGTCTAATGTGACATAGGTAAGCGCCTGAATAAGGAGAAATACAAGCTGACCAGGTGTTACAGGGGAAGGATATTGCCCTGTTGAACAGTGAGCTGTGTGCATTCTCCCCCATCCACGGCTGTCACCGGGCTTCGAGGGCTGGGGTGCGTGTGGCAGCTTTTCCTTCCTCCCTCGGTCCTGCTCCAGGCTGCCAGGGGCACTGGGCGTCCAGCTGAGCCCTCCAGCCCCCGGCTCCTCTGCTCGGGCCAGTCCTTTGCCAGGGGGCATGCAGCAGTCTGGCTGTTTTGGCTTTCCACCAGGCTAATCCACCTGCAAAGGTCGGTGCCTTCGGTCGGGCACTGCCATTAACCAGGCACTGCGCAGTTTGGGTGCTGTATCTGAGCCACAGTCCCTGGAGGCAGTGTTCCAAAAGGCTCGTCCTTTCCTGATTTTGCTTTATTGCCATAAAGAAGAAAGAGGCATTGGTCTGTGCTACTTTTGGGGCTAAGAATATGAAGCGTCTGTGTTTGAAAATAATGTTGAGCATGATGTCTCTCATCCACGTGTGTGGGAGGAAGAACAGGAGTGAAGAAATTACCTCTGTTACATTAAATCTTTGGAGAGTGTCAAGGAGAATTCTAATTTTACAGGGTGTATTTTTCCCTTAAAGAATTTTTAAAAGAGATAGCTGAAAAATGGCTGTAAATAAACAAAGTGATTAGAAAGAGAAATCAGATGATGGGGTTTTACCTGGGACTTCTTGTGAAGATCAGACATTTCCCAGGCTGCCAGATTCCCCTCTTGAACCTGTGGCCTTTTAACAGCAAGAGGAAACTGCAAGACAGGAACTGGAAGGGCCCGAAAATGAGTAACTGGCAAGCTGAGCTAGCTCACATTGGTAATGACACTTTGCCAGGCAGACACGGGAATACAGACCACGGCTGGCATTTACCTACAGCAGGCAATTTCAGGAGCTCTTTGAGGGGTTAGACAGAACTCTAGTAGTCTTTTTAGATTTTTATTTTCAAGGTTAATTCAGTTAAAGAACACCTATTCTGTCCAGATTGGTTTGGCCTTATCTAGTAAGGACGAAAGAGACGAGTGTTTTTATCCTCCTCACACCATCATGTGGCACTAGCTGCAAGTTTGTGATGCTTCACTTTGCTTTTCAGCCACTCCTGGAAGCTGGCGTGGGCTCGGGACATCGGTACCTCTCGTCTGGCGGCAAAGTGGGTCGGTCAGCACAGGGAACAATACCCAGCCCTGACCCACAGGGACGGCCCACAGAAAAGGCCTCCCTGATGGGAGCCTCCGTTTTGCCACCATTTGTTGTTTTTTTAAAAAATCTTCATTTTTTTATTCTACTTTTTCTTTGTTTTCTCTTCTTTCACAAATAGATTCACATTGGGAGCAATCTGGTGCTGAGCCACCATGAGTGACACTGGCAGTTCTCTGCCTCCCCGGGATCTTCCCCACCTCCCACTTGTTTTCCAATTTATCCCCAGGAAATAGAAAGCCAACACCACTCTAATCCCAGTTTCCCCAACTCCAGGAGTCGGCTGTGCTCCAAATTAAGCAGAGCTTATGCATTTTATCATTTCAAGAGCAAAGTTTTGCAGTATCAGGTGCGAATGTCCCTTTGCAGCAATGCCAATAAGACTGGCTTAAACCAATGCCCTTAATGTGTGTGTGGTCCCTCCAAGGTGACTAGAGATCATTCTGCTTTTGAGGTAGGGAAGGTGGCTACTTCAGTAACATTTCATGCTAAAATATATCACTTTGTTCAGCTTTCAAAGAGAATGTGGAGAAAGTTGAAAAGGTATGATGTTAAAATATGAGAGCTTACTGTGGGGGTTGCTTTCCCCATGAGCAGAATTGACTAAGTCTTGTGTCACTTGGTGCAAACAAAATGAGTGGCTAAGATCTGCAAATTGAAAATCTTGTTGGAAGGGTGGGTCCTGCAGAGCCTCCAGGACTGTATCCAGGCATAAGAACCACCTGCAGCAAACACCACCTCCTTGTGCTTTACAAAAGGCAGACGAGATTATTGTTTCTGTCCTGGGATGTAACGAAGTTATTCATGTATTTATGAAAACAAGTATCAGCCATTTCTAGTTTGATGACAGTGGCCCATGATATGCTTTATGTACTAGAAGAGCAATAGAAAGATATTGGAAAGTCTTCAGTTTCATGGTGCAAAAACTCAAGAAAAGTGCTCAGAAATATAACCGTTTCAAGAATGTAAGAACCACCATGTAAGAACCAGCTGAATGGCTGGGGACTAGGCTGGGGCAAATGAGTTTTGCAAATGCTTTTTTAAAATCATGTGAAAAAATCGTTGTCTTAATAATGCAGTAATCCACACATCCTGTAATACTGGTTTCTAATCAAATCATTTTGAGGCTCAAAAAATGCAGATAAAGCAAGCAGGGATTAAACTGGTCTGTAGTATTAGTCTCTTTAGGAAATTCTCAGTTGAGTTTTTACAGATAAATACTCAAATGATCAGAGAGATGGGAAAATACCTTTTCAAAATTCACTGTTTAGTATATGTAGCCTATATAGCTCTAATATTGATCCCTTTGCATACATTAAGGGGAAAAAGGATATGAAATATATGAGGTCAATATTTACTGTAATACACTAATGTCCAAATCTTTTTTATGTGTCAGATAAACCCATTCTTTCTTTTTGTTACTGACACAAGGCATCAGCCTAGAGGGAAGACTGTAAAATATGAACCTAAGATGACAAGTTTGAGGTGTATCAAACACGGCCTAGAAGGCTCCTGGAGGCATTGTACAAGTAACTTGGGTATAATGTGCTCAAGGTGTTGCCTTACTTGGGAGGATGTACTTGACTTTTCCCTCCATGCCATCCACAGCTCTCCTTTTCCCTTTGGAAAAGCTGCTTCCCCTGGAGGTGCTTATCTCCCAGTTTCTGGGATTAGAGGTGCTCTCTTCTCCTACAGACCTCGTTGGAGATACAGGAAAGGGAAATCCTCACCAGCAAGCATCCTGCTCCTTGTGGATGCCTCCAACCCTGCAGTTTCCCAAGTCTGTGCCAGAAGAATCTCCTTGATGTTCCCTGGGGTCCCTGGCCACAGGGGGGGTGCTGAGAACCACGGTTTTGGAGAACCGTCTCCTGCATCGACCCAGGACTGGCCACTGTGCTTCCAGCTGTCCTCTCCAGTACCCTCGCACCTAAACATTTAGTCTCTCTGCTCTGTGTGTTCTTTGAAGTAGGCTTTGCAGGACCTGATTTAGCTCTGAGTTAAGTCAGCTAGCATCTTTGTATTACATCCTTGTTTTTTGGTGCTTTCCTTTAGCCTTTTATTCAGCTGCTTAAACATGAATATAGGTACCCAAGTTCAGGTTTATACATTGTCTAGATCTCCTGCTCCTCTCAGTTCAAAAGTTTTTGATGTGAATTACTGGGAAGTGCAGCTTTCTATATATTTTTTAAGGCTATCTTACATAATGAGGCCCCAGGGGTTCTGCTTGACCTTGGTGTTACAGATGTAATATAAAAATAACTATATTTTAAAGCTGTCCATTTGTAATTTAGCCTACTGGAATAATTGTCCAGCCATGGCTTATAGCAAGAAACCCTCAGTAAAGAGAAACAGATTAAACAGAGATTCGTAGTGGCATTCTCTAGAGCTTTCTCTCTTCCAAACATGTAGAATGACAAATATGTTACCAGTCTGAAATGAAGGAGGATGAAAATGTTTGATTATTGCTTCCTGCCATTTTGAGAGTATACTAAGTCATTCTTTTGTAATTAATTCTTATTACATTTAAATATAAAAGAAATATGATGAACTGTGCACAAACACCTTATTACAAGATAATAATTTACCGTCTGACAGCTAAGATACTTAAAATTTTCAGAATTCTCTCCAGAATAATATCATACTCTCTTAACAGGCAACAGGTTGAAATATTTCCTTAGGGTAAATGACTTTTCACTTCTGATGTTAAGAGAAACTTTACTGAAAACTTTTCTCCCTATCTAGAAGCAAATATTTTGTAATGGTTTATTATAATTGAATGTCCATAATGTTCAGTGCAAAAAAAAAAAGAAAAACCCTTCTACAGGAAATACCCTATCCATACTATAAAAGATTAATAGAAAATCATCATGCCCTTAAAATGCTTCACCTTGTTTGTAGTCCAAAAGGCAATAGATACTGGAGCCACTCCAAATTTACATTACTGTTCTATTCTATTGTGTTCTATTCTATCTTATTTTTTATGAATGCTTATCACTGTAATATCCAAATGCCTTCCAGATCTTCAGTAAGGGAGCTTATTGATAACAAAGTGATTTAATGTGATGTAGTCTTTTTCTTACCCTTTTCCCTTTTACTTGTGTAACGAATATTTTGGTAACGTTGGTTTTGTTAGATACTCACAGCTATTTATTTACATTGGAGAAAACAGGGAGAAGAAGTGTACCTTGCATTTGAGGCAGAGAGTTGTGAGACTGAATGTCTTTAATTCTTTAGGGAATTCATTCCTGGAGCTTGGGCTGGCCCCAGAGAGGGTTTTGTCTCCAGCTCTTGCAGGACTTCACCTTGTGAGTGAGAAGTCCTAGTGTGTTAGAGGAGAAGAGTCTCCCATCACTGTCCCCATCCTGGCATGGTGGGTGCCCTTTCAAATGCTCTGGCCATATCCAGTCATAAGCCCTGAGATCATGAACGCGACTTGCTATCATGTCCACTCACACCTCTTTATGCCTTTGCAGGGACACTGGACCCTGAGCCTTGCCTCCCACACCATGCCGGAGAGCTGCAAAGGTGCTTCTGTGTTGTTAGATTTGGGTTCACTGATTTCCCAGGGCACTGGATCAAAACCTTCCCGAGAGCTGAATTTGAGCCAGCATATTTAGGTTTTCACAAGTGCCTGATGATTAACCAGCTCAAAGCCTCTCACCCCTAGGCAATAGCATCATACCTCTGCATTTAGTCGTCTTTGTCGTACCTAGGGAGAACTGAAAGAGCGAAGATTTAAGCCAATTCACAGTAGCTTTAGTTAAAATGTGATTAAACTGATTCAGATTAAAACGTCCAGGAGATAATATGAACAATCCATGCTTAATTACCGCAGCACAGCCTAATGCCATCTTCCATCCTGGTCTGCTCTCACTCAGCCGCTGCTGGGCAGGGCTGGGGAGGCTCCTCTCCCCTTGCCCGTGACACCCTGCTGGAGCTCGGCTGCCCCAAGCACACAGGTGCAGAGCGTGACCAAAGCCCGCGGGGGAGCTGCAGAGCCGCCATGGCAGCATTACTGGCTGCAGCCGCGCGGCTGTTGCAGGGCCTCCCGGGCACAGCCGGCGGCAAATCCTCTTAGTTCAGCTTCACCCTCTTTTTTGCCTTCCTTTGTGTTGGTCTTGCCTTGGTTCCTCCTCCCGTCTCCCTTCTTGTGGGAAGCTCTTGCCAGTCCTTGTCCACTTGCCATCCGGGCGCCACAACAGATGGTTGTGCCGCTCTGAGCCCTCCTGGCAGTACCCCGGCTCGCTGGTGGGACATAACGGTTACGTCTGTGCTCTGCACTGGGTTGCTCCTGGCCGTGAGACAACCGGCACAAAATTGCCCGCATTCATGCTATTAAACCCTCTCGCCTTCCAAACACGAATGGTTGCATCTAAACTGCCTTGCCCTCTGGTCTGATCTTTAACAAAGGCATCCAATGGAGATGAACTAACCTAAGGAGAGCAAAAAGTCATTTTATAATGAGAGGCACTCCTGGTGGCATAAGACCAGGAAGGAAGAATTTTTAAATCTGCTGCTGACATTGATTCTCCTCTTTGATACCTTGATAAGGTATTTGCTTGTCTCCATGTGTGGTAGGCAGACAATAAACACAAATCTGCTTTCCTAAGGCTGTTATGAGGGCTCATTTGTTAAAATTTAGATTGAGAAGCTGAAACGTATTAAATGAAACATTCTTATGTAGAGTGGAAGTAGATGCATAACCTTAGAGCAGGAAATGTGTATTCATATTAACAAGAGCTTGCTGCAATTTATCCTATTCCTCAAAATTGAGGTAAGAAAACAAAAATCCCTGCTGGTCTCTTTTTAGTTTTGAAGCAGCATGATAAAAAAAATCTGCTAAAGCTAATGACTGCATTTGCATAGATTACATGTGACAATCCAGCACACAACGGGGTGTCCTGCCATGTATACAACAAGCTGCAAGGGTGATGTACTTCTTTGGCATTTATTGCCAGAAGTCAGATACACTTCTCCTACAATAGTACCGCTGGCTCATTTTCAGGAGGGCTTTGGCTAGTGGCTGCAGAGTTAATGACTGATTCCCTCTCATCCTCCAAGCTGAAGGGTGCGAGGCTTTCTCTTGCCAAGTGTCGGGGGAGATGGAGGAGAGCTGGGGGCAGGAAACCAGCCTTAATGACAGCATCCAGAAAAACCTTTGGAGCGGTGATGCCAACAAGTTGTCTGCTGCTTGGCTCTGGGCTGAGAAAGCTGAGTCTGATCCCTCGGTGCAGACGTCTCAGTGCTACCTGTGCACCAGGAATGCAGGCGCTGGGCTTGGGGCGCAGCAGCCTCCGAGCACAGCAGAGCGGGGTGGCTGTGCGCAGCCCTTGCGCCGGCCAAACCCCGGGGAGGGACGGCGGGCGCCTGTCACAGAGTATTACAGCTGGATGCCATGTGGAGTTGGAGGGAAAAATTAGCTCCTTTGTGTTTTCCTCACAGTGGCTGGGTTTATGGTATTGCTGTGCTATTCTTGCAGTGGTGGCTCTAGATAAATGCAAGACGACAATTTGTATCCTAAGGCAAACTGGCTTTCATATGGTGCTACTCCTTTTCGCTTTGCTTAATTGGGCTAACAGAAAAAGACAACAGCTGCAATGGTGAGAATGAAAAATGCCTTTGCTCGTCTTGGTTTTGACAGCAATCAGCCTGACAAGGGATTATCAATTGATCTGAGATAAGTGTTAGTGTTGGATGCAGTTTGGTGTCCATTTATTGCATTTACTGTTTCACAGATACAATTGCACTTCCAAAAATAATATAGTAAAAATAGTTCGAGGGAGAGTCAACTCTTTGGGATGTTTAAATAAGACAAAAACATGAAAAGGAGAAGAAGCTCTCTGAAAAAAATGCTTTGGGACGCCTGTGTGTTTATGTGTGTGTGGATGTGTGCAGTGAAGTGAGTGGGTAAAAAGAGAGGCAGGCAATAGGCACACATTGTTGAAAAAAATCAGGTTATTTTTACCAGCTTGTCTTCCAAGACTGCAGATTTGATAGTCGCAGCACTTTCTTCTGGCCTTGTAATCCGCGAGTTCAGGCAAACCTCTGCAACCACCTGTCAGCTTATTTTTGCGAAGCATGGTGGAAAAGCTTTATGAAAAGGGCTGGATGATCTTGACTGTCCTGTCTGATACATGTAACGCATTTTGGATAGGAGCACGGATTTCCCCTTGTGGTTTGCTAGAGGCAGGGCACTATATACATTGGCCAGCAGTCAAGAGGAAAGGGCTTTCCCCAGGCGGCTGCAACACAAGGCAGACCTGTGCTGCCTGCTTTGCTCTCCCCTGGCCCCAATCCAGCACTGTGGGGCTCAGCGGGAGCGTTGGAGTTGTCTTCAGTAGATGCTGAATCCAGCTATTGTGTGTGAAAACATCATTCAGGAGAGCCCTCCGGTTCCCGAAGGGCCGGGGAGTAGTTGCTCCGCATCCCGGGTATCTGACCAGCCAATTTGCAGGGACTCGTAGTATGTTTTTTAAACACTCTTTGTGCCAATGATGCTTCCACTGAAACCAGTTTTGACTGAGCAAGAAGAAGAGCAGGAGTGGAAGCCCCAGTGATTATTCCGCTTAGTACTTATCCATTCCTAAACTAAACTGCACTCGTTGGATATTTTAGTAAAACTGTCACAGATCAACACCCACTGCTTCATTTTCTTAGTGACAAAAAAGGGAGAAAGAAAAAACCAAAAAGCTGTCCTTTAGCTGACATTCAGTTTGAATTGATCGAGTGATCTGCTGTGAGAGCAACAGCTCCTGTCAAAAATAGCCTTTTGGAAAAAACCCTGATATTATTTGTGTAGTGTGTACCACACAATGCTCTTTAGTGAGAGCAAGGTGTCAGGGACCAATATTAAAAAGATATCAGTGAAAATGCCTTGTGGGAAACGAATTGTGTGCTTCACTACGAGCTGCAAGAGTCCCTATGACTATCTCAAGCTAACGAGTTCACTGGTGTGTATCAAGGCATCATTTTTAGCAAGAACAAGTTGTGTCAGATTTCTTTAGACTCTCTCACAGCTCTGACTGACTGATAAAACCAAAATCCA